>NW_026988462.1:20362500-20914963 GCF_030222135.1 Aotus nancymaae | reverse complement strand
TCCTCTCCCATTTCTTCTCTCTCTCTTGCTAATTTTCTCCTTTACTTACCAGACCTATTTTGAAAGAGAGAAAGAAAAAATGCATGAGGATAGACTAGTTGCTGCCTGACTGGTACTGTCAGTGAAGGCTTCTTGTCGATGTCTGGGCCGGAGAAGTGTTTGAGGGACACTTATTCTCACACAGGGTACTTGCACATATTCGGCAGAGAGTCCCATGCACTGAGTACCTCTTCTGAAGTTCTCCTGACAGTAACCACGCATTCTACTTCCTCGGCTGCTGTGCTACCTCAGTCCTCAGTTTGCTGGCTGGTACATACCAAAACAAATGTTCTCCATAGGAATCATTGTCTTTCCATAGAAATCCTCTTGAGTAGAATTTTCTAAGCTTTCTTTGAGGGACATTAGTGTTCATTCCCGAAAAGAAGAGAATGAGACCGTGAACTCTCATGCACTGTCATCCAGTTTCAACAATTGTCAGCATTCTGTACCTATTGTTATATCTTTTGGGATATTTTTAAGCAAATCTCAGATTTGCTGTATTTCACTGGGTAGAATTTTTTTTTTATTTTTTTTTTTTTTTTTTTGAGACAGAGTTTTACTCTGTCGGCCAGGCTGGAGAACAGTGACATGATCTCGGCTCACTGCAACCCCTACCTCCCAGGTAACAGGGTCCTCCTGGGAAGAGGAAAAGCTTTCTTAATTCTAAATCAAGTGTGAGTGTGGCTGGTTCACTGCAACCTCCACCCCTCAGGTTCAAGTGATTCTCGTGCCTCAATCCCCCAGGCAGCTGGGATTACAGGCGCACACCACACTCAGCTAATTTTTGTATTTTTAGTAGAGATGGGGTTTCGCCATGTTGGCCAGGCCGGTCTTGAACTCCCGACCTCAGGTGACCAGCCCGCTTCAGCCTCCCAAGTGCTGGGATTACAGGCATGAGCCACTGCACCCAGCCCACTTGGTAGAATTGAAAATGGCTCCAGGCCAGCTCTTTCTCCCAAGTGACCCTCATCTGGCCCAAAGGAAACACTAAGAAACTTTCAGTGCTGACCAACTTTGGGGTGCAAGCCAGTCCTCCAGCAGCACTCTTCTTCACTCTGTTGCCAAAACAGTTCAATGGTCCTTCTTTCTTGCCATCTAGATTTCCAAGGCAGTATGTCAGAGTGCACAGCTAACTGCAGAAGCTGTGCGGGAAGTGTTATAGGTAGACTTCATGAAGCCCTTCTCCTCAGACTGGGGCTTAGAAAATAGCACTTATCTACATTCCTCCCTCTTGCAGAGAATAGACGCATAGGATAGATCTCTCGAAAAAAAGAAAACAATTTATCACCATCTCAGTATGCTACCTCTCACTACTTTCGTATCTTCGTATTTTAAGGTATCTTCAGTGGGCAAAGTAGTTCAAGAGACTCCTAACCAGTTTTCCAATGGCTCCCTTGTAAATCCTGTATATTGTCTACCATATCCAACAAGACACAGCAATTATTGTGACTTGGTGTCTTGCTCAAAACTTTAATAGTCATTCAACTTAGATCCAAAACAGTAAGCTACAAAGTGAGTCCCCGTCTCTAAAAAAAAATAGGAGAATTAGCCAGGCCTGGTGGCACATAACTGTAGTCCCAGCTACTCAAGAGGCTGGGGTGGGAGAATGGCCTGAGCCCAGGACTTCAAGGCTGCAGTGAGCCATGATTGCACCACGACTTCAGCCTGGGCAACAGAGAAAGAGTCTGTCTCAAAATATTAAAGTAAATTTAAAATAAAAACCAAAGAAGTTTCACACAGTACATACCTAACTATATTTGTTTCAACGACATTGATGCTAATAGAATTTTATTTTATCTTCCAGTAGTTTAATTATCCCAAATTATAGATATTTATAAATTTTTCCACTTATAGCTGCTATCAAGTCACTTTATCCTTATATTAACTTCTCAGTTGTAAATTAGTATTGGTTTCCCACTTAATTCTATTAGTATTCTTACTTTTGAGATTAAAATATGATTATCTGCAGAGAGGGCCATGATTATTGACATTAAATATGATTAGCTTCTGGAAAAGTGATTAGCTACATTTATGTTCTATTGCCGCAGTTCCAATGAGATTTGCAACTTATTAACTCATGATACAGCTAAAATTAACTGAATCATTGTATGATAATGAATGCATTCACATGCCATTGACTAATTTCTTTCATGTACAGAGAAGCATAATTTGCAGATGTGGGTGGCATACAAGACCATGTTAACCTTCTTTCTAAGTTTACCCTCATATGAATTTACAGTAAGGTGACTAGCCATTAATACCATATTCCCTACGTGCAGGATTGTGAAAATTCTGCGAGGGACTTGAAGAAAATTTGGGGCAATCACATTCTCCTTCCCAAAGATATTCTGAGCTACATTCCACAACAGGTTTCAGCAGAACAGAAGCAATGAGTATCTTGTTCACTATCTATCCTTATAGCCCAGCTTAGCATCTGACACTTAGTAGGTGCTCAGCAAATGTGTGTTGAATGAACGTGTATATCAAACAATCAGGACTTGTGGAATTTAATCATAGTGCAACTGACTTTTGTCTTCTCCTAGCCCTTGAATATATACACAACAAGAAAGATTTTCTCCTCATCTGGATAAAAATCCTGGGCAGTCCCATAACTATGCTGGTCACTCCTCAATAATTCAAAGTCCCACACTGATTTTAAGTCACCAAGCAGACTCTCAGCTCTGTACTCTGAATGTAAAGATCGGTGTAATTGCCAAAGCTTTCGCCTTCATTTAAAGGTCTATCTTCTCCAGCTGGAACCTGCGACAGGGTGAAAGCTGAGTCAGGGAAGGACTGTGGTCAGTTTTTTCTGCCTTTTCCGGCTTCTCCTTTTTCAGTTTTTTACTTAAGGTTTCTGACAATTCTGGCAATTAGCCGTGGGAAAAGAAGAGAAGAAATTGGAGCAAGAAAGTTCTTAGTTAACAAGCCAAAACCTGGGAAAAAATTTGTATGTTTATAACGCAATTGACAAAGAATTACTAAATTAAATAATTACTAAATATTAAATAGATACTTTATTTTTTATTTCTGAGAAAGGGATAAATAAAAGGCTAAACAATTTTAGAAAAATTGAGAACAGATAGTAACAGGCATTTTTTTCTGAAGAGGAAACATACATGGACAATAATTACATAAAAAGATAATCAAGATTATTGAAATAAAAGAGGAGCAAAATGAAACATCAAGGAAATACAATTTCATACCCACCAGTCAGGCAAATTATGAACTCTGATGATACAACGTATCAGCAAGAACATGGGAATATCTGTGGCTTGGATTTGTAGAAATGACAAGTGGTAAAACCACTTTAGAAAATAATTAAGCACTGCCTACTAAATTAGAAGAATTACATAAATACCCCATCAATTCCATTCCTAGGCAAATACTCTGGAGAAAGAAACCCTTGTACATGTGCATCAGGAGACATGTACAAAAACATTCATGGGAAACATATTTGTAGCAGCAAAACTGTGGGGAAAATCCAAATGCCTATTGATAATAAAATGAATTAATTGTGACGTATTGTATTAGTAAAATAGTGTTCAGTGAAGAAGAAAAAATACAACTACAAGCATTAAAATGAATGAATCTCGAAAGTTATATGTTGAACTGGAAAATAAAACATCTTAAATGTATAGGAACACCTCCTACACATGTGGTAAGATCTTGAAGGAAAACAAGGAAGTGTGAAGCATACAACTCAGACTAATGGTTATCTCTGAGAAGAAGAGGGAGAGAGATGGGCTCCCGGAAGAGCAAACAGTGGCTTTAAGATAGTGGTATGGGCCTATCTGGTAAGATGGGTTAGCAAGTATATGGCTGTTTCTCTTCTTTAGATTGCACTTATATATAATTTATACTTGTTTGCACATATACTACATTTATCAATGTTTAAGGTAAAATTAAAAATAAAACAAGAAAAGGAAATTCAGGTTGCTCAAATTTACTGAATCACTTACGATTTTAATTTTTTTTTACTTTCACCAATGGAGGCACAAATTCTCAAGCAAGTTCAAGAGAGATGCCAAAGAGAAAGTACAAAAGGTTGTTACATTTTGTCCAAGACTTGGATATTTATGAAGTACATAATGACCCCCAAGATTATAACACAGAGAAAAGCCATGAAGAATTATCAGCAGGATTTCGTGTAAACACTCCCAGGGTGGTGGGGGGTGGGGAGGAAAGCTACCATCTTACCATGAGTTAAATGGAGTTACACTCCACCTGTGTTTACACTCAGTGTTTCTTTATGAGTAATGTCCTGTGGTCAACAGGAGGGCACAGGCTTTGGTAACAGTCAAAACTAACTTTCATTCCCAGTTCTACTACTCGCTTATGTGACCTTGGGCAAGTTCTTCTATCTCCCTGTGAGTGTCTTTCCTCATCTGTAAAATGAGAATAACACCTACATTACGGGGTTAGGAAGGGTAAGTGGCACCACACACACGTGGCAAAAGTGCCAAAGTAGTTGTAAGGTACGAAAAGAACTGAGAGTTGCCATGTTTAACATCAGTATCATCACACGCCACCATGTAATTAGTAGAGAGGAAGAAAAAAAATCTCCATTAAGTAATTTTCATAAACATGGTTTAATATGAACTTGAAGGCTTCTCAGAGATTCCTTTAGTTCTATAAATTTTAAAAACCTTATATTACATATATACTCTGAATCACTAATTACTAATGTAGACTCTATAAAAATGTTGTTATATTTATTTGTTCATACCCCAAGTACCTGAACTAATAAAATGGTATTAATGGCTATTTACATAAATTTACAATTCTAAATTAGACCTTTAATTTCTGTAATAAAAAAGGAAGTAGCTCATGCAATTTCCCGTTTTTATTTTCCTACATGGAACACAATGGCTCTAACATAATGTATGACTTTGTGAATATTTGCAGGGCTGCTAATATTTTATCTAATATTATATCTCATGTTTTTTGATCTCTGACCCTCATTTGTACTCCCAGAACCCTCATGAGCAATGTGTACTGTGATAACCCTTGGTAGCAGAAGCAGGACTGAAATTGAAGTTAAATCATCCACAGCAAGAATCTTTCAAGGAGGCCTCTCAGGGTCAGTAGTAATTTTTTGCCATGTATATTTCTCCACTTAAAGAATGTTTCTTAAATATTTGATTTATCAGGACTGAAATATATGGCTTATTTTGAAATAGATCACTAGTAAACACTATAGAGTATGAATATGACCCTAAATTCTTTATTTTCACATTATTCATTATATCAATATATATTCCCACATCCTCTGGGGAACAACAAAATGGAACAGCAGAGCACATACGAAAATTATGAGACAATACAGCTCTTAAAAGATGGCAAAGGTAATTTATTGACAAAAGAAGAAATAGAAAAACATTTTTAAAATTAAATTGAATTGTTGCCTTAATATTTACAAAAGGTGAAGAGCATTTGAAACCAAAAATGGATATACTTTCCTCAAGGGAGGAAAAAGAAATATTAGCAGGAATCGGAATCAGGTGAGGACCAGATTATAAAGAATTATAACACATTAGGAGCAAACACGGGAGGGTTTTGATATAAATGGCAAATGGGCTGGAAAGGATTTAAAGAGTCAATGGAAGCAAATGAGAAAAAGGCATTAGTGAAAAAGAAACACTGCAATTTTAGCACAAAGACAGCCATAAAATCACTAGAGTAAGCTGTAATTTAGATGAGCAGTTAGAATTACTAGTCAGTGATAACTTTCCAATGTTATCAAATGTACCAACTTTCATGTGATTACAAGCCAAATCAAATCATTGGGCAAAGTTAATAATGTAGCATCTCCCACTTATTTACCAAAGGAAAAGTGGCTTCAGCTTTCAATTCACAGCAATAGTTCTTCACCCAAAGAGTCTCCATTTTTTCTCCCATTCCCACTGCTTACACCTGATACATTTCCTCTTCAATATCAGTAAATTGTTTCTTTCTTTTTTTTTTTTTTTTTTGAGACAGTCTCACTCCATCAACCAGGTTGGAGTGCCACCTCTGCATCCCGGATTCAAGCGATTTTCCTGCTCAGCCTCCCCTGTAGCTGAAATTACAGGCACACCAACAAACCCATCTAATTTTTTTGTATTCTTAGTAAAGACAGGGTATTGCCATATTGGCCAGGTTGGTCTTGAACTCCTGACCTCAAGTGATCCACCCGCCTCAACCTCCCAAAGTGCTGGGATTACAGGCATGAGCCACCCCTCCCGGCCCCAATATATTGTTTCTAAAACTTGAATTTAATCCTAGGATTTTCCTGCATAAAATTTCCTGCAGTTTCTCTATCATCTAGAGTCAAAGCCCAGGTAAAGTCAAATTCCTCAGCTCAAGAGTCTCCTTGATTTTGCCTTTGTTTGCTTTTTGACTCTGCTTTCCGCAATGACTCTGGGTCCTCCAGGTAGACTGAGACACTCAGAACCTCTAAAAGCACAGGTCTGAATGCTTCTCTAACTTTGTACCTGCTTTTCCCTCTACCTGGAACATCGTTCCTCCCCTTGTCCACCTGGGAACTTTCTCATTTTTTCACAACCCACAATCCTGTCATTGGCAGAACTTTGTTTTTCTCTTCTTTGCATGTCTCTAGGACATAGGAGGGTGCCTGACCAGAGAATGTTCAGTAAATTACATCAGGTGCATGACCACAAGTAATGTTCGAAGCTTTATTAACAGGTTTTTTGGTTTCTGCTGCTACTTCCTATCAGTGTAATTTTCTTTTCCTTTTCCTAAGGAACTAGGAGTGTCATGGATTTAGGTATCCTACCATAAGCATTTCAAAACCGACAAGATACGGTAAACAGTGGGTTGATATGAGGAGTGAAAACAGCGAACCAGAAACAACTACTTCTTATCAGCTATGTGATTTGACTCGAGTTCCTTAAAATTTCTCAGCTTCAATGTCCTTCTCAGCAAAATTGTGATATTCTCACTGGGAATTGTTATGATTACAAAATGTGACTGTGAAACTGCTTGTTTGCTTTTTTGTTTGTTTGTTTCTAAAGACATCACCTCTCCTTTACTACTGATTGATTGTGGTCAATGAGTTCCCTCATTTGTGGCCTATTTTTATCCCTTCAAATAAGTCAGGGTTATTATATTATCCTCCCCAGGATTTTGGTATTGCAGTAGCCTTGAGATCAGAGTCATAGGTAACTGGTAGCATTAAAAGGTTAAGAATTTGTTCTTAATCAAATAGTAAGACAGTAATGGCACTACAAATAGAACCACATTTTTTATATTCTCATTTCCTTCCATGGAAATGAGCATACTTTTCATTTGCTAATGAACTACACGAAGGTCACAGCCATAGTCATATTGAAATAGACACTCATCAGGTAATGCACTACAGCAGTGTTTATAGGTGGAATAATTATTCAATCAATCAACTCGCTATTAAGTGAGTGCCTACTCTGCACACAGCATTTTGCTAAATCACGTGGCAGACACAAAGAAGTAGAGGACACCTTCTCCCACAGTCTCAGAGCCCAAAATAAATCAGCATACACTTTGAAAAAAATGAACAATTCTTTCTCATAAAATACAGTACCTAAAAGATAGCTAAACAGAGTTACATGTAAAACATAAACAGTTTCATCAGATGTAGTTTATCAATATATTCAATGATTCAACCTTAAAGAAAGTGTTTGGGGTGGTTTAAAATTATATAAGACAGATCTAATCTCAAATCTTCAGCCTGGACTTATTGACACATTCACACCTTCATTTATTCATTCATTTACTCAACTACAATGGAGTGGCAAAATATTTATTACCAGAATTTCAGGAAGTCATGGAAAGGCCTACCTTCCTGGATCCTAGGCATGACAGGGAGAAGCATGGATTAGGAATTTAAGCATGGATTGGGATTTATTTATTACAATGAATAGATAAAAGGAATACCAAAAAGAAAGAGTGAGAGGCTATGAGTAACTAACAAAGTCCTCCACATAAGTCTTTAAGGTTTCAATAAAATTAACAAATTCACAATATTTTAAGTGAAGTAGGCATGTTTGAGAGAAAATGCCGAAAGATGACACATAGGGTTAACCAAGATGGCAGGCTACCATGCGGAAGCAGAGAAAGAAGAAACATGTTCAATTTGAGTGTTACTTAATAAAATTAAAACCATCAAGTAATTGGTATAAATAATAAAGTAAAAGTAATAAAAATTTCTTTATTTGATTTATGAAACACTTACTATCAAACTATAATAAATGAACTTGGGAGGCTGTCTTGATGCAGGATAAATACACAAAAGTTCACTGCTAGTCTATAATACTAGTTAACAATCATTATTTGAAGTGGAAGAATATTCCATTCACAATAGCAATAAAAAATATAATTTAACCCAGGAATTAATTTATCAAGAAAGATACATGATGTAGATGAAGAAAGTTACAAAATCTTATGGAAAGATAAAGAAAATAACTGAATGAAAAGTATATTAATGGATATAAAGACTTAGTCTCATAATGTGGTCAATCCTTATGAAATGTAATGCAACTTTGATAAGGATTCCAATTTGTTTTCTGAGACTAGGGTAACATTATTTTATATTTAAAATGTTTGAGATAATCATAAAAATCAATAAAATACTATAAAACTATAACTAAAGTATAACTATTAAAACTATAAGAAGTATTTAAAGTTCTTATAATTCAAAACAACATAGATTTGCACAAGAATAAGATAGACAAGTAAAATAAAAGTTGAGAAATATATACAAGTTCATATGGGAACTTAATCTTTTACAAAACTGGCATTTTCATTGAATGGGGACAGGGAAGCACTTTTTTGGTGTGGATATTAATCTGAAAAAAAAGCCTTAGATTCCAATTTATATCATATTCAAAACTAAATTTCATATGAATTAAAGATCCAAATATACGAAGTAAAATAATATTAAAATAAAATTTAAGAAAGTATTTGTATAATCTTGGGATGGTAGAGAACCCCTTGAGCAAGACAGAACACTCAGAAACCATAAAGGGAGAGAAACATATTTTTTTTAAAGTATCCAATAAAAGACATCATTAACAAAGCCATGTAGATTCGAAAAAAAAAATTGCAACTCCTAAGACAGATAACAGATGCAGTACATATCTGTCATTTGTGGTGCGCAAACTCTTTCAAATATCCTCCCTTCATTTTAATAGATTACTTCATTCTGAATCCCACCTTTACATAGTAGAACTCAGAAACTCATTTTCCTAGCCCCTTTGGAGACGGTGCACAGTCAGGTTTGCATGTTCAGTCAATGATATGCAGCCTCATGATGCCGAACTAAACCACTTGCAGAACAGCCTTGCAAGATTACTTGATTTTGCAGGAGTGGGCGGCAACAGTTACCGGCGTGAGGCTGAATGTTCTCCCTGGGCTAGTCCTTCAGTGTTATGCTGTGTGCTGTTCCTGGAAACTCGGCCTAACCCTCTTTCCACTGATTCTGTCAACTGCTCAACATCCTTCAACAGATCTCTGACAACCTCAGCCCGCTGGTTTCCGTTGTTATCAACTGAAAGCCCTACCAATACAAAGAGCAAATATCTCCGATACTAAAAGAACGTCTACAAATTGATTTTTAAGAAGAAAACCAAAAGAGACAACACAAAGAAAAATGAGCAAAGGATATAAATAGGTAAACTATAAAACTAAATGAATAACAAACATATAAAAAATGAGCGTTCTCACTAACAGCTGAGGAAATTCAAATTAAACAATGAGATAGACATCTCCTTTTTAACTCATTACATTGGCAAAATTAAAGAGCAATCACATCCTGTGTTGATTAAAAAAACCAGAAAGCTCATATATTGCTGGTCCATACTTCCATAACCTTAAAACAATCTGGCAATGGCTAGAAATCTAGAAATACACTTATGTTTGAACCCAGCAATCTTTATTTAGATAATTTATTCTTCATAAACAAAAGCTGTTGTATATAGGATATATGGAAATGTTTGTTGCAAGATTTTTTTGTAATGTCCAAAAAGCAACCAAATTGTTCACTCATAGAGTGATAGTTGAGTGAATTTTATTACATTCATTATGGCATATTAAGATGCTTATCTGAACAAGGTTTTATAAAATCTTCAACAACAGGATCTGTTAATGTCTTTAAATACATATGTTAGGAGGCATTTAAATTGATTAGTATGAGCATAGAAAAGAGTTTCATTCAGAGAGAATCAAGTGAAGAGAAGGTGTTCAAAGTGAGGAGGTCATTAAGAGTTAACATCAGTAGGAAGGGAGAGCAGGGAGGGAGGAGGTGAGAGAATACAGTCATCAAATGGAATTTGCATGGTATAACATTAACATAGAAAGTACAAAAAAGGTAGAAAATGAAAATTATAGGGACAAATGAAACCACGGATCTGATTTTTCAGCATGGCATTTTAAGGGATTTTTATTTGGTTTCTAATATGGCCTCATAAAAAAAAATTGAGAGAAAGATCAAGTTGCAGGATAATCTGTTTAGTGTGATTCCATTTTTTGGGAAAAAAATACACATATAATATCTCTTCTGTAAAATGCAAATCCAAACCACAATGAGATACTATCTCACGCCAGTTGGCAATCATTAAAAAGTCAGGAAACAACAGATGCTGGAGAGGATGTGGAGCAATAGCAACACTTTTACATACACTGTTAGTGGAAGTGTAAATTAGTTCAACCTTTGTGGAAGACAGTGTGGCTGTTCCTCAAGGATCTAGAACCAGAAGTACCATTTGACCCAGCAATCCCATTACTCAGTATATACCCAAAGGATTATAAATCATTCTAGCATAAAGACATATGCACACGTATGTTTATTGCAGCACTGTTCACAATAGCAAAGACTTGGAACCAACCCAAATGCCCAACAATGATAGACTGGATAAAGAAAATGTGGCACATATACACCATGGAATACTATGCAGCCATAAAAAAGGATGAGTTCATGTCCTTTGCAGGGACATGGATGAAGCTGGAAGTCATCATTCTCAGCAAACTAATACAACAACAGAAAACCAAACACTGCATGTTCTCAGCCATAAGTGGGAGTTGAACAATGAGAACATACGGGCACAGGGAGGGGAACATCACACACCAGGGCCTGTCAGGGGTTGGGGGAAAAGGGAGGGATAGCATTAGGAGAAATAACAAACGTAGATGACACATTGATGGGTGCAGCAAACATCATGGCACATGTATACACCTATGTAACAAACTTGTATCCTAGAACTTAAAGTATAATTTAAAAAAAAAACTCTTCTCTGTAGTTACTTCAGAGAATTAGTATTCAGAATGCATAATAGGAAGCTCGTTAACTTTTGCTTTCTATATCTCTGCATTGTTAGATGTACTACAAAAATCAAGTCATACTTCTGTAATTTTTTAAAATCTAGTGAAAGGAAAGGAGGAAAAAGGCAGGAAAAAGGAAGGGAGGCAGAGAGAGAAGGAAGGAGGGATAGAAGGAAGGAGGTGGAGAGATGGGATTCTAAACAGAAGGTAGAAGCCTCCTTAGCATTATTCGGTCTGCATGGCCTTCTCTAAGACAGACCAGGTATTTCTCTGCATGTTCCTATAATACTCTACACTCACCACTTTTGTATCAAGTAGAATATTGTATATAAAGGGCCTGATCACTTCTCTGTATCCTCTTGAATTCATGCAGAATTACTTTATTTTATTATTATTATTTTTGAGACAAGTCTAATTCTATCTCTCTCTTTTCCTCCTCCTCCGTTGTTGTCTGTTGAGAGAGAGATCTCTCTCTTTTCCTCCTCCTCCGTTGTTGTTGTTGAGAGAGAGATCTCTCTCTTTTCCTCCTCCTCCGTTGTTGTTGTTGAGAGAGATCTCTCTCTTTTCCTCCTCCTACGTTGTTGTTGTTGAGGAGTTGTTTATTTATCTTAGAGAGGGGGGTCTCACTATGTTTATCAGGCTGGTTTTGAACTTCTGGCCTCAAGCTATCCTTCTGCCTCAGCCTCCCAAAGTGCTAGGATTATAGGTGTGAGCCATGGACACCCTGCCAGAGTATTACTTTATTCACCCTCACATCCTTTCTGACAAGCACAGTGCCTGTCACAAAATAGATGCTTGGTTAATAGTTTTTGGAGATCAGGTAAACTATTTCTAATGCCGAGGGAACACAGCAGGCAGCCAGTAAATGGTTGCCACCCTCTTTACCTAGAAGGTTGCCATGTTCAGAAAGTGTGTCCACTAGAAATGCATGTGTTGAAATCTAATCCCCAGTGCAATAGTATTAAGGGATTGGGCCTTTAAGAGGCATTAGGTCTTGGGGGCTCTACCCTCATGAATGGGATTAGTGTCCTTATAAAAGAGGCACAAAGGAGCCTGTTCACCCTTCCACCAAGTGAGGAGCCTGAGAAGGTGCCATCTACGGGATATAGAAACGGTCCCTCACCAGACAGCAGATCTACTGACGCCTTGATCTTGGACTTTCCAGACTCTAGAACTGTGAGAAATAGATTTCTGTTGTTTGTAAGTTAACCAGTCTAAAGTGTTTTGTTACAGTAGCCTGAACAAACTGAGACAGGGTTTCTAAAGTTACAAAATCTGCTATTTCAATTTTAAAAATGATTTTATTGCTCAAAATTATGACTCATATTTATCCTTTACTTTTACCTGAATGAAAACTATCTAATTACCTACTTAAAACAAAGTGCTATGAGGTTCATCAAAGAATCTGAGTGAATTTTTTATTAAAATAGGCAAAAATTCATTTCTAATATTTTCTAATGAAAGGATGCAATGTGCACATGAGCTGGATTGGACAGAATGTGGCTCCTTAGAGGTGCTCAGTGAGTGTTCAGTGTGAATCTACAATAGCGTAAATCGCGTTTGTAGTTTAGCTTGAGCAACAACACACACAATGGACAGACTTTAGGGATTTCTTGACGTGGGTCGGCAATACTAATGTGACGTAAATAACATCCAAACACCAAAGGGATGACAGAGAAGTTGAGGACTTTTAAAAACTAGAAGAATTTCCATGACTTTGCCATGTAATTAAAACAATAAAGTGTGCCAAATACAGATTTCTTTTAAGTGCTGTGGAAAATTCTAAGGTAAATTTCATAGAGAATTCAAATCTCATCATTCCCTTACCAAAAGGGAATTCAGTTTTTCTCTTTGCACTGAAGCTGCTAGCAAACAAAAGAAATTAAAACATATCTGCCTTTGAAAGAACATCAGCTTAACTATTATAAACACAGTGAAATAATGACAATAATAGTAATAATATGACCTATAATTTAAAGACTCCAAGTTTCTTTGTTGTTGTTTATTTGTTTGTTTTTTGTTTGTTTTGAGACAGAGTCTCACTCTGTCACCCAGGCTGGAGTGCAGTGGCTTGATCTCAGATCACTGCAACCTCCACCTCCCAGGTTCAAGCGATTCTCCTGCCCCAGCCTTCCGAATAGCTGGATTACAGGCGCCCACCACCACACCAGCTAATTTTTGTATTTTTGGTAGAGATGGGGTTTCACCATGTTGGCCAGGCTGGTCTCGAACTTCTGACCTCATGATCTGCCTGTCTTGGCATTGCAAAGTGCTGGGATTACAGGCATGAGCCACCACATCCAGCTGACTCCAAGATTTAAAATGAAGACATCAAATGCTTTGCAAGCCTCCAGACCAGTTTTATTTGAGTGGGAGTTGCCTTTGAAACTCATTCCTCAAGAGCAAAGAACAAACACAGGAATTTGGTTTAATGGGAAATAGGAGGTGGGTGAGTGGGTGGATGTGTACTGAATGCTTCCTAACTTCTCTATCATCTGTGAAGAAACAGTACAGAGCAGTCTGCCTCTGGGGAGGAGTAAGGTAGATAAAAGGCAACACATTAGTTAAAGTTGGACAGCATGATCTTTATCACACCTGCTTCTGGCTGAGCACGTTATTAAGATTGTTCGAAGCCAGGATATGCCACATGTCCTCATCCACAGTACGTTAAAAACAGACAGCATATTTTTTTTGCAAAGCTTCAATATCATATTACCTTGAGTTAATCTAAGTTTGTCATAGCTTGTTTACTACCATAATCAAACAAAAGGTTTAAATAAAATATAATAAAATGATTAAGATGAAGGTGGTAAATAAATGCTGTTGATTTTCTTTACCCCAAAATGATACTCGTGAACTTAATGCTTTTCTCCATCAAAGTGCAGCATGTTTAAAGCCAGAGTGAGATGCCATCAATGCCCACATTACTTTCAAATGCTTCGATAAGGCTTTATCAATGCCATTCATTTTTCTTGGAGTAATGAAGTAACTAAGCCATTACTTAAGTAATGCAGGAAGCATCATTTTATTCCAGCATCACACACACACAAATGGAAATAAAACTTATTTTCTCTTCTTCCAGATTTTAGTAACATAACATTGCTAAATCAGAGAAGGAGGCAGCTGCCCTCGTCCTTTCAGACCTGCAACTTTTCTGTGCTGAGGCAGGTCATGTGACATTTCCCATTTATTTATGTTTTTCCCTAATGAAAGGGTGCTTCTTTGTGTGGCACTAGATAGTTTAGATTTTTTAATATTGTTAGTGTTGAGAGATAAACACTTTGGTACGTACTGGAGAGTAATAAATTGTGCTGAACATTGATAAACTAACGCAATTACCAGCAAGGTCAGAGAGTCAGCTAATTTAGAAATATCAGTCCTAGGATTTTGAGTTGTCCCCTGGAGAACTGCAGCCACTTTATTACAGCGGGAGGGTGAGGAGAAAATGGTACATTAGGATTGATCTTTTGATCTAATTGTGGAACTCTGCCATTCCTTGTTTGACCAAAAATGCTTACCAAGCAAGAGGAAACATAGCACAACTAATTGAGGACCATCCCTTACAAACCAGAGGAATTCTGGGAAATAAAGGACAAATTGCACCTGATATTGGTATGAGGTACCTGTCACTGAGGTGCATGTTTATGATTCTTTTCGAGGATGTTGTTTAAATCATAATTTCAAATAAAATTTAGTATATTCAACCAGTTTAAGGAAAAAATTCATTTTTACGTTTATTACCTGTGCTGGTAAAATTCTAACAAATTTTCAATGAAATATTTAGCACCCCTCTTTGGAATGGGACTTAAATTAGATTTAGGGGTACTTAGATTTCACAAAACTTTTATATCCAGGAAACGTTTTATGGGCCTTGTATATTTTTTAATATTTATAGCTTTACTTACCAATGATACAAAGAAAATACATTGACTAACTTATACCTAAAGCTACATTTATTCTAGACTTTCTCAATTCTAGACTAAAATGTAAGTATAATTTTCTGCTTTCATTATTATTGTAACTCTTAACATGATTTAGTTTAGCTTTCACCCAATATCTATCAGGTTCTGGCCTCTAGGACTAGGCTAATTTGACTGATTGTGTTAAAGTCAAACTGGGTAACATCCTGATTCCAGAGTCTAAATAGAGTTCAATTGAAATAAGATTCGTGTTTAGCTACCAGGCACGTCATAGGCACCAGCAAATACATATTTGGGAAAGCTGTTTCAAATGTAGTCTCTTTTAATATATAATCCCGTTTGATAGGGAGTCACACAGGAAGCACTGAGACTGAAAAATGATTAAAAGGGTATATATGCAGTATCTTGGAAAAGCATGGAATTGACAGCCTTTCAGAAGTTCAGATTCTCATATTGGGCAATAACAAAAATGTCTTAAGACTCTGTCCTAATAATTGCATGCAAATATGTAAGTTACTTACAATTACTAAATTCTGATAATATAATAAGGTTGGATTACATCTGAAAATCTTCCCCATGGATGTGATGTTTCCAAAGCAGGAACCTTTTAATACATGAATTTTTGCTCAAATGGTTAAAAGACAATCAGGAAATAGAAGTAAAAATGTGACATTGTTTACTACAATTCTAATTTCAAATGGAATCAAGTTTTCCAAATAGTAAGGTAATTAACAGGAAGAAAAAAGTTCTTAAGAAGCTGAGTAAGGGAAAAGGTGTCATTGTTGAATGATTATGGACCACACTTGTAGTTCTTCGCTAAGATTTAATTCAGTGCCTACAATTTGCAGACTCACAAACATGTCTTGCAGAATTCAGAGCCTTTCAGATTCATTAAGTTTTCCTTCTATATCCTCAGTTGCTGTGAATTTAACTGTATTATTGAGTACTTAAAGTTCACTCAAGTATGTTCATGTCTTAAAAACAGGGTCTTGAGAACACAACTAGAATGTTGACCATTCCGCACTGTGACAGCAGATTGTCCTAATGTACACAGCAAATAACCGATGTCAAATTGCTGCAGCTGCCCAGCTGTCTGGCCTTTGTCTGCAGGTTTAATTCCCAGAATGGGACTGGGGTAATCCCTTTGTGATACAATCAGCTCTAGGGGTTTAGTCACTTATATTACATTATTGAAGGGATAATGAGCTGATGATGGGCTGATAACAAGAAGATTGCATTAGGCAGAATATTAGCCCAAATACCTCTGAGATGCTAAACTGCCTCTGTTGCTGGAACATAACACACAGTTTTTGTTTGGGGTCTTTTTTTTTTTAAAAAAAAAAGCAAATTGAAATCATCTTAGGATAAGTCTGAAATAGCTTGCCTAATCCATATTTAGCATAAAGAAGATAATTTGTACAATAAATGGATAACAGAAAAATTTGGAATAGAGTATATTTGTATATTATATATTGTATAAAATATATACATATATACATCTAATAACAGTATCATATTACTTTGGTAAAGTCTTGCAAACCAATAGATTTGTCACAAATTATAACATGATTTAAAATACTGACTGCCTTTAATTTCAAGAATTTAAAGCAAATTTCACTTTCAACATTATTTTGAGACTGGCATCATGAGATAATGTGTCTTTCCTCTATCAAAGTTCTCACCAGCAGAGGCAGTAATACTTTGATTTTCTGGGGGGAGCAATGGCATGTTCTTTGGGTTAGTTAGCAGGCCGGTACCCTTTGATCTTACGTTTCTTTGAGAATGAGCACTCCAGAATTTGTGGAAGCAATCTCGTTCCAAACAGGACAATACTACTTTTCCAAGTGTGCAAAACAGAATTCCCTCAAATAAATTGTTTAACTGGTTTAACAAATCATGTTTTTCATTAGAAAATTACTTTGAAATGGTTTTGAATTGGTTTTCAAAAAATTGATGAGTTTATAATATGATAGTCAATGTGTTCATTCATTCAGAGAGGCCTCTAGGTTAATTGCTCAGAATGAAATTGTCCCAGAAGCTTCAGCCTCTTCCAGGAGCATATGAAGTAATGTATATTTTGGAAATGTGTTCCAAAGACAGTAAGGAGAGGAAAGAGTGAACTGGATCTTCTGTCCCCAGAACCTCTGCTTAATGGCCTGCTCAGCACTGCTAATAAGTAAAAACCCAAAGTGAATATATTAATATTTTGCTATCCCAAGGCTTTGCATTTTTTATCTTTTATTTTTTATCTTTTTCCCTTGAAAATAAATCATCATCTCTTCACTCACCAGTATGGGGTCTTCCTATTCAGTATCATGCACAAAATATATTTGTAAATAAATAAACTAATATGCTTTTTCTCACTTTTCTGAACCAAAATCTGAGCAGATTCTTCACTTAAGTTGAAAAAGAATATATTGCTCCTGTTAATAATCTATACAACCACTTCTAAGTTTAGGACTTGAAGGTCTTTACGAACAGATACTTTGGCAATTATTTTTATGCAAAAGCAAGTATCAGCTTTCTGTTTTTTGGTTTGTTTGTTGTTGTTGTTTTTCTTTGAGGTAGGGTCTCATTCTGTCGTCCAGGCTGAAGTGCAGTGACACAAGCAGGGCTCACTGTAGCCTCAACCTCCCAAGCTCAAGTGATCCTCCCACCTCAGCCACCCAAGTATCTGGGACTACAGGCACACACCGCCATGCCTGGTTAAGTTTTTTATGTTTGATAAGAGACAGTTTCATTATATTTCTCAGGCTGTTCTCAAACTCCAAGGCTCAAACAATTCTCCCACCTTGGCCTTCTAAAGTGCTGGGATTATGGGTGAGAGCCACCATGCTCAGCCTGTTTTTTTTCTTTTATGTAACCTTTATTTTTTAGAGCAGTTATGAGTTTACAGCAAAATTGAGTGGAAAGTACAGAGAGTCCCCATATACCACCGGCTCCCACACATATACACACAGCCTCCTCTACTATCAACGTCCCACACCTGAGTGGGACATTTGTTTTAATTGATGAACCTACATTGACACTTTATCACCTAAAGCCAATAGTTTATATTAAGGTCCACTGTCAGTATTGTATATTATATGCATTTGGATAAAAGCATAATGACATGGATCCACCGTGATACTATCACACAGAATAGTTTCACTGCCCTAAAAATTCTCTGTGATCTGCGTATTCAACCTTCCCTCGCTCCAACATCTAGCAACCACTGGCCTTTCTACTGTCTCTTTTCCAAAATATCACATATTTGGAATCATATAATATACAGCATTTTCAGATTTGCTTCTTTTGCTTAGTAATAGGCATTTAAGAGTCCTCCATATCTTCCATGGCTTGATAATTCATTCCTTTTCATTGTCGATTAATATTCTGTTGTCTGGTGTACTACTGTTTATCCATTGAACCTCCTGAAGGACATGTTGATTGCTTCTAAGTTTTGGTATTTACGAATAAATCTTCTATGAACACCCATGTACAGGTTTGTGCATGAACATAAGTTTTCAATTTCTTTAGATAAACATCAACAAGGATGATTCCTGGATGGTATGATATGAGTACATTTAATTTTGTAAGAATCTACCAAACTGTCTTCCAAATTGCCATTGCCATTTTGCATTCTCACAAGCAATGAATGAGAGTCCCTGTTGTTCCACATCATCATCAGCATTTGGTGTTGTCAGTGTTCTGGATTTGGGACACTTTGACAGGTTTGCAGCAGTATCTCATTGTTGCTTCCATAATGACATGATAACTTTTTATATGCTTATTTGTCATCCGTACATATTCTTTGGTGAGGTGTCTATTCAGGTCTTTTGCCCATTTTTGTTGTCTTATTTCTCAGTTTTAAGAATTGTTTGTATATTTTGGATAACAGTTCTTTATCAGATATGTCATTAGTAAATATTTTTGCCTACTCTGTATATTGCCTTCTCTTGTCATTGTCTTTCAAAAAGCAGAAATTTTTTATTTTAATGAAGTCCAGCTTATCAGTTATTTCTTTCATGGATCACATCTTCGTTGTTATATATAAAAAGTTAAGACCAAACCCAAAGTCACATGGATTTCTTCCTATATTATCTTCTAGCAGTTTTATAGTTTTGTGTTTTACAATTAGGACTGTGATCCTCTGAGTTAATATTTATGAAGGTCTGTGTCTAGATTCACTTTTTTGCATGTGGATGTACAGTTGTTCCAGCACCATTTATTGAAAAGGGTATCTTTTCTATATTATATTACCTTTGCTCCTTTGTCAAAGATCAGTTGACTACATTTATATGTGTCTATTTCTGGGCTCTCTATCTTGTTCCATTGATCCATTTGTCTATTCTCTCCAAAACCACACTGTCAATTACTGTAGCTTATGGTAAGTCTTGATGTTAAGTAGTAGAATCCTTTCATTTGTTCTTCTTCAATATTGTGTTGGCCATCCTGGGACTTTTGCTTTTACATACAAACTTTAGAATCAGATTTTTTATATCCATAAAATAATTTGCTGTGATGGGCTTATGGTTGGGATTTCATTGAATCATAGATCATTAGTTAGCTTTTGTTGTATAACAAACCACTCCAAAATGTAGTGGCTTTAAACAACAACAGTTTTATTTAATTCACAATTTTGTGAGTTGGCTGGGCCAATTTCACTGATTTCTCTACTGAGCTAGCTGGTGAATCAATTGGTAATTGGATAACGTAGGAAGGTCTCATCCCATGTCTTTCATTTCGCTATGTCAATGAAGTAAAGGGCTGCTTGACTCTACTACATGTCTCTTACCCTCCGGCAGGTTAGCTTGAGCTTCTTTAAAATACAGCTGTGCTTATAGTGTTCCAAATACAGCAACAATGCAGGTCCCAATAGACAAGCACTTTCCTAGCCACTCCTTGTGATATATTTATTAAATGACCCACCAGATAAAATGCTCAGATTCAAGGAATAGGGACATAAATATCACCTCTTGATGAGAATAGATGCAAAGTCACCCTGAAAAAGAAGTGTATCTACAGGGATGGGAAAGATTTTGACCACACATGTTACATGCTTTTAGAACCAAGACAAACTGAAAAAACATTGTAATTGATGACTGCAGTAGACATGTGTTAGTGATTGTCTACACAGTAACCAACTCCTTTTGGTTTTGGAGAATTCCTCACTTTTACAACTACAAAGTCTCAGTGGAATATCCTTCTCCAATTGGTGATACAAAAACTTACTCCTCCACACACGGAGTCTTGGAACATCATGGGAGGTGGGACTTTGAATCTTGAGAAAATGAGGCAAAACAAAGGGACATTGGACTGTATACTGTTCTCATGGTGAGTTCTCAGGTTTCATTTATCATCTTAACACAACTGATTACTCCTCATCCTTATAACAAGTTCTTCATTTACCTTCTAGAAAATCACTTTCTTATTGTTCCATCTATTTTACTGGCCATATAAACATCTACCTGCTTGACATCTTCACATGAATGTTGTTTTGGTGCGTTGGTGCTGCTATAGCAAAATACTTGAGACTAGATAATTTATGAAGAACAGAAATTTATTCTCTCACAGTTCTGGAGGCTGACAAGTTCAAGATCAAGGAACCGGCAAGTTTGACTTCTGGTTCATCGTAGATGGATTTATCTAGGTATAAAATGGCAGAAGAATGAAAAGCAGAAGAACACAAACCCACTCCCTCAAGGCCTTTCACAGGGACCCTAATCCCATCCCTGAAGTCTCTGTCCTTGTGACATAATCACCTCCTAAATGTTCCACCTTTTAATACTATTGTATTGGTGATTAAGTTTCAATATATGAATTTCTGAGGACACATTCAGACTATAGCAAATGTCTAAAAGCTAGTATGTCTAAATCCAAACTTCTGACTTCTACCCCCAAGCCTGCTCCTCCAGCAGTCTTTTCCATCTCAGTAAACAGTAAATATAGCTCCAGCCTTCCAGGTGCTCAGGCCAAAAGACTTGGTACTTGCAGATAGTGATTTGGGAATAAAAGAAAAAAAAAAGAAATCTGGAAATTATCTTTGAATTCCCTGACTCCTCTCTTTCTTTTACATTTAATTCGTCAGCAAATTCTTTCAGAGGTACCTTCAAAATATACCGGGGGACTAACCACGTCTCACCACTCTGTGGCTTCTTCCCTGATTCAGGCCCCATCATAACTCACTGGAACTGCTCAATGGCCTCCATATGCTACTGACTGGGCCCTGGCTTAACCCTACCTCATGTACATCTCTCATCTCAACACTGTAGCCAAAGCAATGCTATTAAAATATAAGTGATATTGTGTTACTCCTCTGCTCACAACTTTGCAATAGCTTCCTATGCCATTCAAAATAAACCCCAAGGTCTTTATAATGGGTTTCAAATTTCTACATGACTTAACCCCCTCCCCACTTTTGTTGATCTCTGACCTCATCTGCTCTCCCTCTTTCCCTCCCTAATCCTGTTTCAACCACACTGGCCTCCTTGTGTTTCCCTGAAAAAGTTTGTGCCTCAGGGTCTTTCCATTTGCTCTTTTCTCAGTCTGAAATACTCTACTTCCACATATCCAAATGGCTTTCTACTTGTTTTTCTTTAGGTATCTGATTTTAAAAATCTCACCTAATCTGTAAGAGCTGTCCTAGGTATCCCATATCAAGTTGCAGCCCGATTTCTCCAACCCCTGACACACAATTCCTTTACATTGGGGATAAAACATATTTTCCCCAGAACTTTTATTATTATCTGACATATATTTACTTGTTTATTTATTGTCTGTCTCTCTCCTCAGAATGTAAATTTCAAGAGGGTACTGAGAGCTGTATTTCCAGTACCTGGAACAAAATCTGGCAAGTAGTAGTTTCTCAATAAACATTTCAAGTGTTTATATGAAAAAAATGAATGAGGCCGGGCACAGTGGCTAGCGCCTGTAATCCCAACACTTTGGTAGGCTGAGGTGGGCAGATCACCTGAAGTCAGGAGTTTGAGAACAGCCTGGCCAACATTGTGAAACCCCGTCTCTACTAAAAATATAAAAATTAGCTGGGTGTGGTGGTGTGTGCCTGTAATACCGCCTGAGACAGGAGAATCGCTTGAACCTGGGAGGCAGAGGTTGCAGTAAAGCAGAGATTGCACCACTGTACTCCAGCCTGGGTGACAGAGCAAGACTCCATCTCAGAAAAAAGGAAAAAATGAATGAATGGCTTCTCTATAGTAGCAGTGGCAGTGGCCTGTAGAAGGAGTTTCATCCTGAGCAGATTGTCTGTGCTTCCCAAATACTGCTTCTTGGCACCTCTGAAACTGCCTTGATCTCTGGCCATCTTGTACATGTAGTCCTCTAACTTCCCTTTGATTCTGTTATCTTCAAAATCTTTCCAATCAGTTTCCTCTCCTTTTCCCCTAAAATAAAGTTAGTTTCCTTGCTTGTAACCAAGAACATTGATTGATACACTAATGTACTATACCATCTCCCAAACTTACTGTATAACATTCATCTCAGAATCCTCCTTCTCAACTGAGCAAATATGATCAAATAATTAGCTACGTATGAACTTAAACTATTTTTATCTTCAATAGAGTATAAGATGAGAATAAAAAGTTTTTATTTTCTAACTTCAATACAGGAAAACACATGATTAACTATTTTTTGCATCTATTCCAAGTCAGAAACAACCACAGAACAGTTTTAAGCCCACCCAAATTTATCAAACCTAGGTTTTTTCCAGTGCTCCTGAATGTCAGCAAATCCCTAAACTCCATACTTCCTCTAAACCTACTAAAAGATTACTCTTTGCTTTGTTCAGAGACATTGTGTTTCATAAATACAGTTCCCTTTAGCATATCACCTAATGATAAATTATAATAAATTCAACTTTCTTCCAGCTATTTATGAGTGGTGGGCTCGCCCCTGGACAGGAGGTATTAAAGAATAAAATACTGCCAGTGGAATTCAAACTGTTCATAAGTTGTCACCTTTGTTAATTTTCTATGTTGAATATATTTTATGGAGAAATTATATAGTTATTGTAGAAGGTAGTCAGCATGTTTCCATGACAACCCCAAATGCAGGATATCTAGGATTTTATTTAGGAAAAAATTGACTACTTACTCTTAGGTTTGGTGACATATAATTGATAATGATGCTGAAGAAACGCCTGTCAAGAGTTATAATATATGCCAGAATAACACATCAAGTGAACCTTTTTCTCCACAAAAGCTAACCAAAAGTTTTGATAAAATTTCTATAGTGGACTCCAGGCTATCTTTAAGGGAAATATCTTAATTGCCATCAACTTTTCAAAATAATTCAAAGAAACTTCTAGCTTCAACCTAAAAGTAAAAAAAAAAAGGCAGAGTATTTCTCCCACCCTAACAACAACAACAACAAAAAAAGCCATACAATCTACAAAATTATAATTTTTCTTAATTCGATCAGACAGCAGAAGTTGCAGGGTAATCAGTTAGTCTGAAATCTAAGGAAAGATAAGTAAGTACCATGTAAGTAAGGGTGTCCAGGGAGACGTGGGGCAAGAGTTCTGCCTCATTTGTAGCAGACCATTTGAGAAAGGTAAAGCTACCACACAAGTAGAAGACAAAAAAGCAAAGTAATGGGGCAGAAAAAGTATTTGAAGAGATAATAGCTAAGTATTTTCCAAAATTAAACACATCAAACCAATGATCACATGATTTCTCAGAAATAAGAAGAATAATTATAAAAACAAATCTATGTATGTTATGAAACCCCTAAATACATCATACTAAACTACTGGAAACCAAAGATAAGGGAAAATCTTAAAAGTTGTCAGAGACAGAAGTCTTGTTACATACTAAAGAACAACAAAACAAGAATTACAGGATACTTCTCATTAGAAATTATGCAAGTTGGAAGACAATGGAGTGCTATTTTTAAAATAGTCCTTTTAGCATAAAGGACATAACTGAAAGAGTACCTTATTTCTTTCAAAACCTCTGCAAGAGCTTTTCAGTAGTTATTTACAAGATACAACTTTCCCAACAGCATCATTTCTGCCATTGGTTGAATTAAAGAATTTATAGATTGGAATTTTTCAAGTTTTAGCATAATTTATATGAAGAATATCTTATGATCCTTGGGCAAGTTTAAGACAATGTGGACTACTTAGAGCATGGTTTGATACCTCAGGGAAGCCAGCAGAACTAGCTGTGTTTCTCATCACTCCAGAATTATAGGAGGCAGAATCCTACTAATTTTTATGAAGTTATAGATGAATTGGTCTTAGTGATTAAGAGTTCAGACTTTGAGTCAGAAAAATCTGGGTTCAAACTCTGACTCTACCACTTAATAATTCCACTACTTGGGCAGAGCCTCTGGCTCTCTGTAAAAGAGAATTAACAAAACCTACTTGAAGTGGTTGTATGAATTAAATGAGATACACATAAAGTGCCTAATAGCAATAAGTTCTCACAAAATAGTAGTTCTTATAATTAGTATGCAGTTATTTTAATATTTGTGCCAACAATTAATATTTAGGCTCAACTCTGGATAACAAAAATGAATGAAAATGCATTGCAGATGAGGATTTTCAGTAGCTACTCTTTATTAATTTTTCTTACAGACATTATTAGTCTTTGGAGGAAATTGTGATACAAGGCTAGTGATTTTTATTCCACTGTAAAATAAGAAGCCTGCAAGAAATCTTATAAGGTCTCATGATTGAAAGTGGTCTGGTGGATATTGCCATAGGAATTAATTACTAGTGTGTCATTTGTCACTGATATCCAAAATGATATTCAATGTTTGCAAAGTGTTTTACATCCCTTCCATAAAAGATACATAGAGACCACAAGTGTTATGGTTTAAAAGAACAATCCCAAAGGTAATGATAAATTTCATCAGAAGAGTCAATATTTGTAGTTTGTATTTATAATTCTATTGTTAAGTTTTTTTGTTGGCATGCACAGTCCATATTGATATAAGTAACCTCTAATCTTATACCACAATACATATTTGTCTTTTTAAATCTGATGCCCTATAGGAATCTATAGTATTTATAGATAAAATACAAATCATTTAAAGTCTATTGTATTTATTTCATAAGTTGTAAAATATCATTATGATTCTGTATATAAATGTGTATTTTTTCCTAATGATACTTTCATGATTTTCAGAAATCAAGTTTCCTCAGCATCCTATAAATAGCATGTAAATAACAGCCATATTATTTTTAATTTTTTCTGCTTTATTAATATCATTCAACAAGCATTCAATAATATTGAGCATCCACTCAGTGCAGGACACTGTGCTGAGTGCCCAATAAAACTAGCAGCACATTATTAGAGTGACTTACATATGGGCTACTTTTTGAACTACACTAAGATAATTAAAACCAGATGTTACATTAAATAAGAGCTACATTTAACAGAGAGTTTTTTAAATCATTTCAAGGCCAACGATGACCTTTTTTTTGCTCCTATTTACTTCTTTAATAAACCAGATACTCTCCTTTATGAGCAAAATGGTGATTTGCAGCAAACGATAACTCAACTGATTAAATAATAAAGGAGATGGGATGTATTGCATTATCTTACACTCAAGTACTTAAGATGATTTGCTAGAGGTTTTGTTTTGCAGATTCCCAGGGCTTGAGAATAACATGCTCAGTCATTTCAATGCAATACTACCTTTCTGACTATTGGCGTAAAGAGTTTCTATACTACAAAATAATATGAAATTTCTGTTACTGAAAATATAAAGTCCCTTTTTCAATAAAAAATGCATGTATATTTCATTAGATCACTGTCTATCTGCTTTTCTCCAGGACATTAGTCACAAAGCATTGAATTTAGTTATCAGCTGGTCTAAACTTCTTATTTTACACATAAAGTTGTTGAACTGAAGAGAAGTTGTGACTTAAAACTACAGTCTCAAAGACATTTACTGAGACTTGTAGAATCAGAGTTTTCAGGGCTGGGGCCTCAGAACCTGCACTTTCTGGCAAGCCAGAAAAGCCGTTTTCAAGCAGAGATGAAAACTATGGGTCTGGCAAGAAATACCAGACCAGATGAGTTTTCTGTTCAGACAGACCTGAATTCCACATCCCTCTGTCACTTACTAATGTGTGACTTTGAGCAAGTTCTTTATCTCTCAAAATCTTCATATCTCAATTTGTTCATATAGGAAACAAGGATAATACCTGCCTGATGGGGTTTATGTGAGGGTGGAAATACACATGTATGTTAAGTTGTGCAGTGCTTGGGACTGCTCAGCTTCTCTACAACCTGTCTGATGATCTTCATTGCTTCCGCCCCTCTTAATCTTGCAAGTGTCTCCTCTTGTGGTCTCTCGGAGGACCTTCGTGGCTATCCTGCTGCCTCGGTAACTTCCCATACTCTCCCACAGGTTCCTCTTCCTCTAGCTCGCATTAAACGTGGCTTCCTCTCGGTCTCAGTCCTCCATTCTCTTCTCTGGCTTTTTTGTAGAAGGTCTTTTCTTTTCCTATTTTGTCATCCAACACCTACTTGACAAAGACCCTTAAATTTATATCTTTAGCTCTAGTATATCTTGAGTTCCAGTATAGCATTTCTTTTCCTATTATTATTTCAACAGTTTTTAGGATATAAGTGGTTTTGGGTTGCATGGATAAATTGTACAGTGGTGAATTCTGGGATTGTAGTGCACCTGTCACCTGAGTAGTGTACATTGTACCCATTATGTAGTTTTTGTTCCTCATCCTCCCACCGCCCTCCTCCTTTTTCTCCAATGTTCTTTATTTGGGCGTCTCCAAACCCTAGGTTATGGAGGTACCAGTCCATGGCCTATCAGGAACCGGGCTGCATGGCAGAAGGTGAATGGCAGGCAAGCAAGTATTACCACCTGAGTTCCACCTCCTGTCGGATCAGCGGGGGCATCTGATTTCATAGGAGCACAAATCCTATTGCGAACTGTGACTGTGAGGAATCTAGATTGCACTCTCCTTATGAGACCCTAATGCATGATGACTTGTCACTATCTCTCATCAGCCCCAAATGAGGACTGTCTAGTTGCAGGAAAACATGCTCAGAGATTTCACTGATTCTACATTATGGTGAGTTGTATAATTATTTCACTATATATTACAGTGTAATAATAGAAATCAAGTGCCTAGTAAATGTAATGCACTTGAATCATCCTGAAACCATCTCTCCCACCCCAGTCTGTGGAAAAATTGTCTTCCACAATACCAGTTTCTGGTGCCAAAAAGGTAGGGGACAACCGCTTTATACTACTCTATATGCCATTACACATCCATAAATTAGTTGCACTTGTAAGTTAGGACACAAAGTCTTGTTTTTTCCATTCCTCAGTTACTTTGCTTAGCATAAGGGCCTCCAGCTCCATCCAAGTTGCTACAAAAAAAAAATTATTTCATTCTTTTTAATGGCTGAGAAGTATTCCATGGTGTATATATACCACATTTTCTTCATCTGTTCATTGGTTGATCAGCACTTAGTTTGGTTCCATATCTTTGCAACTGTAAATTGTGCTGCCATAAATACACATGCAGGTGTCTTTTTGATACACTGACTTCTTTTCCTTTGGGTAGATACCCAATAGTGGGATTGCTAGATCAAATGGTAGGTCTACTTTTAGTTCTTTGAGAAATCTTCATACTGTTTTCCATAGAGATTGTGCTAATTTAATTCCCACTAGCAGTGTATAATCATTTTCTTTCACCATATCCATGCCAACATCTATTAATTTTCAGCTTTTAAATAATGGCCACCATAATGGCATTTCACGCTGTCGTTAAGTATTTCCAGTTTTTGGAATCCTGTACATGCATCAAACTCATCCTACCTTGAACTGAACTTGCTAATAGACACATACACCCCTCAGTTCTGTGCCTCATACTGTTTCTTATCTTTTATCTTAATTCCATCTTTATTTAAAATTTTGATATTTTGCTCATAATGGGTTTTTGCATTGATTTTGATTTTTTAACATATTTATCAAAATATTATTTGTCGTGATTACTAGTTTGTGGAAGTCCTCTTAAGTTATATGCACAAGGCTAGTGCTGCACACGCATCATTCTGGTTCCAGCCCTGGGCATTACCATCTAAATGTCACTTGATAAAAATTAGTATTAGCTGTGGGTTCTGCCCTTACTGTTTCCAGGACCTGATTTTGGTCATGGTTCTGCTTGAATAATATCTCTCCTCTGAGCAGTCTCTGAGCCCAATTCTCCACCTTTAATATCAATTTCATAAGAGCCAATAACTTTTCAATAAATACCTGTTCTACTGAAGTCTATCAGAGTCTTTTTCTATAGCTTGCATTTAAGAAGAGTGAGTAAATGGAAAAAGGGAGTAATAATATTCAAAATTGTACTACTAAGAAGTTGCAAAAATCTTACTCTGGCATCTAGGAGCAAGACTTTTTTGTATTTGTATTTTGTATTTTTGTATTTGGCAGATTTCTACAGTTTGATCTTCTTCATAACATTCTCACATAAACGTACTCAAATTTCAGATACAGTAACAATACAAGTCCTTGTTGGCCAAGAAGTCCATGGTACAAACTTCAATATGGGCCAGCAGGAATTGTTTAATGTGCCATCATAGTATCACAGCATAGCATGTACAAGCACCTGCTTCATAACAGAGAAACCTGGGTTAGTTCCAGTTTCTGAGCTTGAGCCGAACATTACCAGCTGTATTACCTTGAGCAAGTTAGTTATCTTTCTAGACCTCCATTTTCTCATAAGATTATTGTGAGGGTTAAATTTAAAATTTAAATTAGTTAACATCTTGTCAGGCACACACTACATGCTCGATTAATGTTTGTGGAGGTAGTAGAGGTAATGATCGATTTTGTCTCCTTGTTGTATAGAACTCCCAATCTCAAGAAATTGCTCCATGTAACAAGAACGAGTTTACATCCGTGTTCAATAGAAAACAGTTCTACAACCTTTCCTGGAAAGCAAACATCTTACTGGTCATTCTCTCAAGGCCTCCAGCTCAGGGAACCATCTTTTCCAAATCCAGAGTTCCATTTACATTGTATTTGGTAGAAATGGTGCTCCTTGGAGTTGTACAATATACAGCCTGTGTATAATGGATCTGCTTCCACTTTTGATTTAAGCAGATAATGCAAAAATCATAAGCTATGACTTCTTTACTCTTTTTGTATTACCTTCATTTTAGATTAAACAATAACTACTACCATATCAGAATACCAAGTATCAATTCAATCTTTTGTTGTCTGTGTTTACTTTTTAAAACAGGCATCAGATAAGTATTCTTAATTTCAGAATGTTGATAGAATATTCGTGTGTAGTGCTGATTTTTTTTCCTTCTGATTGATAGGACTTGCACTTTTAGCAGTATGCCTCTTTACCCAGAGTGAATGTTAAACATATGGGAAAGTAGTTAAGCACCTAAAACTTATAACCTCACAATGTATATATCCGGCTTATCACCAACACAGAAAAACCTTTATGAACATGATATATCGAAATTACAAAATGAAAATGCATCTGAAGTTAAAAACAAAACAAAAAACAATACTGTAGTTTTCCCTTAGAAACATTTGTTTGTTAAAAAGAAAATTGTGTTCTATTTTTGGGACTATATATTGAAAATAAGTTTCTTCAGTTCTCAGACCATTTCTTGCCAAATGATGTGTCTTCACATTAAATAAATGCATATGAAACACTGGCATTAATTTGTGATGTGATAATCAAGGTGTGTAGTTATTTAGCAGGTTACTTTTTATTCCTGTAAGCAAGGAGTTGAATATGTAAGTTCACAGTAAACAAGCTTTAACATAGCCTAACTGAATAACCCTTGTTATTTTATCATCATTATTATTACTGTAGATCTTTATCAAAACTGCAGTTCGCTAAGTCAAAGATGATTATTTGAGAAAATAAGTGTCCCAAGCTGTATTTGTGCCTGACTTGGTGGGGAAAAGGAGGGGAGGAAGAAGGAATGAGGAAAACAACCAGTTACAAGACTCTTAAAAAGCATTACACTTGTTGATATTAGCAAAAGTACGAAAAGAAACACATAACTAGAGTCAACGTATACTTAAGAATCAAAACCAGAATCTCTGAGAAGAACTTCATATCCTGCCTGTATTTGTTTTTGTTTTCTTCCCTTTGGCTTATCTTTTCTACTTTGCAAGTCTTTATCACCACCTAGGGGCAAGCTAAACACATAAGGGGCTCCTTTTTCACTACTAAGTCATTCCTAAATTATACATTTTCTGAGTCAAAAAGACATTTATGATTTCAAATGACTGTTTGGGTTCCCCACCCCAATAAAAGTCAATATTTTATTATGTATTTTTTTATCTCAAATATGATTTTAAAATATAAACTGATTTTTGTATTACATGAATATCATCTCTTAGTCTTATCTTTCTGTCTCTTCTCATATGTCATCTTGTCAAAAGCTTTTGCATTTATTTTAAGCAAATTTCAACTTTATAGAATAAGCTCACTTTTATAAAGCACTAAGCCTTTAAATTAATTACTATGCAAGCCATTTGCAAAGTATGTGATACAGTAACTTTGGATTATCAATATAGTTCAATGATGAATCAAATTAAATAAACTCTTCTGCTAAAATTATTTAAAAGTAACCTAATTTCAAATGATAAAAAGAAGAATTTATTGTTTTCAGACAAAAATATTAAAATTTCTCAGTTTAAAATATCTTCACATGGAAAATGGTTTTGCTTCATGGTGCTTATAATAAACAAGCTCAAAATCACAAATCAGTATGAATTGAAAATAGAAATGAAGGAGATGTGTGATTCATGACAGTGTTAATGCAATTTCAAATCATTCATCAACTAAACCATCATAAAATACAAATAGTACCCAGAAAACAAACCTGTAACTTTCCATAATTAAGAAAAACTACAGCATCTTTGGTAGTTAATTAGAAATTGCAACTTGGCAAGGTGCTAAGGTAGTTTTCATATGAGTAAATTCTGTTCTTCAGATGTCAATTTTCATATAAACAGTTGCAAAAACCCAAACTAAGCAACCTTTCCTTTAGGTCTTTTATTGGTTAAGGTGCAAATAGATTTTCACATACTTAGAGAAATTGCATTTTAAAGATTTTTGGTGGTATCATGCTCAATATTTATTAATATTTTATCAATAGATAACAAAGTAAACAAGAGGCTAAATAAAGCATTGTGAATACACCTGTCATATTGCAGCCAAGCCACTTGTCTTCAATCCTTCCATCCTCATAAATGCATTTTGAAAATGTATAGAAATTCTAAAAGATTTTATTTTTGTTGGATTCCTAATAATCTCTTATTTTTCAACAGTAAAAACTGTTCAATGAAATTTTTAAAACCATTAGTTAATCAACAGAGTTCCCACAAGCACAATTTTTTTCTCTCCCCAAAGAATACAAAAGCAAACCTCAGCACTCAAAAAAAGAAGAAACAAATTAAAATCCAAAGACAAAGACACAGTCAGACTTAACATTTGGCAGGTCTAGCCACGTGCCACACTTCCTTGTTAATATAGGCAACATTTCAACACGGACATGCATGGTAAGGATTCTCCAGATGCCTATTCCCTACAGGATTGGACGTTTATAGAGCTCCAATCCACAGAATTCTCCAGCTCAGCTCTCAAAGCTAACATTTTACATTTCAAGGGTAATTTTGAAGAGTTCTTCTTCAAGCCCCAGTGTAGGCACTGAAAAGACCAGACCTGCTATCCTCAGAATTGCCTCTAAGAGTGAGACTTCCCCTTGAAAAAGTAACTTCAGTAACTAAGGGTAGCAGCCTTGCTAGGAAACAAGCAGATACTCAAAAAAAAGGGGGAGGTCTTATTTTACTTTGCTTTTTAGAGGAAACTAGAAAAAGACAAGAATAAAACAAAATAGTCTACCATATACTAAGTGAAATAAGTCAGGCAGAGAAAGGTAAACATTACATGACCTCAGTTATATGTGGAATCTAAAAGTCAGACTCACAGAAGCAAAGTGATCTCCTGTTCCCATCACTCAGTTTTCCCAGATAGTAACATCTTATGTAACTATACTACATTATGAAATCCAGAAAATTTATATTGACACATTACAATCAACAGACCTTATAGGGATTTCACTAATTTTTCCATGCACTCATTTTTTTGTCTATTGAACTTTATTCTTTTTTGCACTATTTAATTAGTGTGTTCTCTAATTTTACAAGCAATATAAGCAAGATATTCTGCTAATCTGTTTCCTTTTGGGGCAGCTCTCAGAATCAACATCTTAAGGATCCAGGTCATCATTAAATTTATGCTTATGTCAGCAGTTCTTAGTCACATAAAGAATCCCACACGGACTGTGTGGCTACAAGAACATTTGTATCACTGGTCTAATATTTCTGGTCTCACTGACTCCTTCAAACTTCAATGAAAGGAAACCTACTGGTTAAAGTGGCTTCATGGTCCAGCCAGACCCCAGCCTGACTATTACAGCTCTCTAGTCTGCTTTGACAATTCCACAAACTTTTATTGATATCCAGTTATTACAGTATTTGCTGAGATGCAGAAATGAATAATTCACCATCCCTGCTTTCGACTAGCTCACAGTCTAAAAGAGGAGAAAGAAATGAGTTTTTGATTTCTGTAAAGGTGGTGAGCCAGCACTGGCTACAGGATTTTTCCCTGAAAAATACCTTGGAGAAATTATTAAGAAAGAAGTAAGCAAGGATCTGGAAAACTAAGGTGGAAATTGCAAAAACCCCTGCGGGAAGGAAGGCTATCACGAACTGGTGTCAGACTTACTTATAGTATGGAGAGAGAGGGGAGAGTGGACAATGACAGAAGACTGGGTGGATGGGATGGGGAAAGACTTCAGATTTGCTCTTCCTTCCTCCATTGCATTGGGGAAATGATGGCTTGCCCTATTGCCACTGCTAGGTAGAAATCTGCAGGGGAGAGCCCAGCCCTCCCAAGGTAATTTAATAACATTAGGGTAGCACCAAAGCTCTAAAAAGATGAGAAGTGAAGGCAGCAGATGCTGGGAAATCAGCCACCCTCAGTAATACTGCATGTATTCCCAGACAAGGGGGTGCCTGTCCTTTGTCCTTACCAGAGTTCATGCATCCCCTCTGGACCACATTCCAGGTAGTCATATGGTCCTCATCCCATTGACAGGGTCTGTGCAGGGCTCTTCCTCAGTCCTATCTTTCCAAGGGTAGACCAGGTCATCATCATCAGTGCTTATACTCCTAGTCCATGGAGTGGCAGTTAATGGAGAATGTGGTCAGAGCTTGGGCATGCAAACTTGCAGTGTTTATGGGCATGCATGGGACTCCCTGAAGCTAGAGTGAGAAGAGGCCGGGGGGTCGGTTTGCTCCACTGCCACATCGTGGCATGGAACCAAAAGAAGACCAAGAATTCTAAATTTGAACCTAGTCTTCCAGGATATTATGATGGTGCATTTGTCAATGTAGAGGTATAGAATATATTTTTCTTAACAGTCTCATTTACTTTATTTATACCTTTTAAATAATTAGACAAATAATAGGTGGGCTTTCATTTTACTCCTGCCCTGGGTCCCAAAATGTTAGAAGTGTGCCTTGCCTGGGGGCATTCATTTCCTCACCACTTTTCTTTTGAACCCTCAGCGCTAATGTGTTACAGTCTAAGAAGCTTGTCTTTTTTTCCAGGCTGCTTTGCTCAGTGTTTAAGGAAATATTTCTTGCCACTGAGTTGTTTGGTGGAGTAGCAGCAGCAGATGGTCAGCACCAGGATTTCTGTGATATCTAGGGCTCTCCATCCTGTTCTGCCCTCCATCTCTGCTCTTTGAACTCACCTGTGGATTCACAAACAGAGGCCAAGGTATGAGCTCCTTCCCTAAAGCATATCACCAAAGTAGCTTCTATAACCATGCGAGCATGATGTCTAAGTCGACTATACCCTGAAGAGTGCAACCAATATAGAACACAGAAAAAACTGAGAAACACGTACTACATAAGATTAAATTACTAAAACATATCAAGAATTTAAAATGAGTACATTTTTTCCAAAAAGATAAAAGGGGTAATACACAGCTGAAAAAAAAAAAAAAACTCATTGAAAGGAACTTAATGAAAATATTAGCTATACAAAATATAATAAAAATAGTTGACTTAATAAATTCAATAAATAAGGAAATGGATATAGCAAAGGAAAATTGGTGAGTTCAATAAATTACTTGAGAAACTCTTGTAGAATAGGAAAAGAATAAAAAGACAGAATGAAGTCGGGTGCAGTGGCTCAAGCCTGTAATCCCAGGACTTTGGGAGGCTGAGGCAGGTGGATCACCTGAGGTCAAGAGTTCAAGACCAGCCTGGCCAACATGGTGAAACCCCATCTCTACTAAAAATCAAAAAAATTAGCTGGGTGTGTGGTGGGCGCCTATAATCGCAGTTACTTGAGAGGCTGGGGCAGGAGAATCGCTTGAACCCGGAAGGCAGAGGTTGCAGTGAGCCGAGATCGAGCCATTGCACTCTAGCCTGGGCAACAATAGTAAAGATCCATCTCAAAAAAAAAAAAAAAAAAAAAAAAGAACAAGAAGTACAGGGCAAGAAAAGAAAAAAAGAAAAGGTACCTCAAGGATAGAGATAGAAGTGCTGATGGAATAGTAACAGTCTAAGCATGAAAGAAAAAAAAATAGAAGAAAACAATTACATTTCCCAGCAGTAGTGACAGAAAGACCTGAGATTAAAAGTGCTTATTTACAGGGTGATGAATGCAGAAAACCACCATGACACGTGTATAACTATGTAACAAACCTGCAAGTGCTGCACATGTACCCTAGAACTTAAAGTATAATTTTAAAAAGTGCTCATTTAGTACTAAAAAGTACAGATGAGGAAATCCATACCTAGACACATTATGTCAAATGTATCTGATTAAAGATAAGATCAAATGCAACACTTCCAAAGAAATCACTGACCACCTATAAAGGAAAAATGATTTGAGTGACAGATTTCTCAACAGCAACACTGAATACAAAAGAGGATGGAGCACTATTTTCAAAATACTGAAGAAAAAACTTTGTACCTATTATATGCAGCCAGCTCCCATTCAAATGTTAGAACCATATTTTCAAGCAGAGGAATCCTCATTTAGATGCATTTTGAAAACACTCCTGCAAATATACTCAAATGAGCAGATAAAACCAGAAGGATATTGCAAGAGATATAGGAAATTAAAAAAAATAAAGCTTATCAATCTATTAAACAAAGAAAAAAAACATCATAATAACTCATAACTAAAATTCTAGATAATACTAATATGGTAAGAGTAGAAGAAGGATATCTTGCTAAAGAACTTGTATTTTTATAGAGATATTTATGTTTAAGAACATAATAGAATAAATTAACATAAATATTGGTCTTAGGATAAGTGCAAGCACCATAAGAAAATGCGTTAATTTTAAACCAACAAAATACGTTTTCATTTAGCTAACAGAAATCAAGAAGAGAGAATTAAAAAAAAAAAGCATAATTAGTAAAAAAAAAAAAAGTAAGTAAAATGTCAAAAAAACACTCAATATGTGACAGCAATTAAAATAATTATTTATTATTTAATCCATTTACTAACATAAGTTCATTAAATTCACTAATTAAAAGACAGAAATTCTTGGCCTAGATTTTTAAACAAAGAAGGTTCACAAATATTTTATTTATAAAGATGCATTGATTAATCAAAGGATACAGAAAGCTTGAAAATAAAAGGTTGTGAAAAATGTACTAGACAAATATTAACTAAAATTAAACTCATATAGCAATCATCATATCTCACAAAGTATAGTTAAAACATAAAATGTGAATAAGAACAGAGAGACAGTATTTACTGATAAGAAGCAATAGAGCAAGAAGATAACCATGATGAGCTTCTATGAATTGAACAATAGAGTCTCTACATATGTAAAGCGGCAATAATGGAACTGCAGGGCACACTAGGGTCTGCTTGAGGGAGGAGGGAGAGGAGCGGAAAAGATAGCTATTGGGTACCAGGCTTAATATCTGTGTAATGAAATAATCTGTACAACAAGCTCCCGTGACACAAGTTTACCGATGTGACAAACTTTCACATGTACCCCAAACAGAAAATAAAAGTTAAATAATGATTAATTTATAAAAAGAACTGCAGAGCAAAATATATAAATCAATAATTGTAATGAGAAAAATCAATATATCTCTTTCCAAGATCCATAGATCGAGCATATCAAAAAGCTATAATACAGTTCTAAAAAAATACAATTATTAGCTCAAAATACATATGACATATAGAACTGTTAATCTAACAAACAAACAAAAATATTCCTTTTGAGGACACAAAAATATTTCTAAATATTGGCTATGTACTAGCCATAAGGAAATGTCAAAAAATTCTTAGAAATTGAATACTATATAAACTATGTTCTCTGATCATAATGTAATAAAATTAGAAATAGACAACAGACATAAACATCTTGTATATTTAGAAATTAAAATACTAATTATTAATACTAATTAAAATACTAATTAAAATACTAATAAATTCAGCTATTATTAAAAATAAAATAAGAGAAATTACTAAATACTTACAAGTTGATGACAATATAAATATTCCTTGTTGAAATTCTGTAAGCATAATATTTAGAGTAATATGTAGATATAAATACATTGATTGGACAAGGTAAAGATATAAAACAACGCAGTGTTCACAAGAAATTGGCAAAAAAGCAATATAACAAACTTGAAGAGGTAAGAAGAAACATCATCATATATATTTGATGTATATATAAATAAACATGTGTGTGTGTGTGTGTGTATGTGTGTGTATATATATATATATATGGCAGGTGCAGTGGCTCACACCTGTAATCACAACTCATAGCACTTGGAGAGACTAAGGTAGGTGAATGAGGTCAGGAGTTCAAGACCAGCCTGGCCAACATGGTGATGCCCCTGTCTCTACTAAAAACACAAAAAAATTAGCCAGATGTGGTGGCAGGTACCTGCAACCCCAGCTACTCAGGAGGCTGAAGCAGGAGAATCACTTGAACCTAGGAGGCGGAAGCTGCAGTGAGCGAAGATCATGCCACCACACTCCAGCCTATGTGCCAAGAGAGAAACTTATATACATATATCATATATAAGGCTATATAATTTATAAGGCTATAAATATCACCTCAAAACCAAGCAAGAGCACTTGAAGAAAATCACAGGCCTATTTAACTTGTTATCGTAGATGTGAACATCAAAAATAAAGAATTAGCTATCTGTATTAGTAGTGTATCAAAATAATGCATAGAAACCTAAGGTCTCCAGAATAGTGGTCATGGGTTTGGTGGCCAGAGAGGTTATAGTGGATGTGCTGCTGTACTCTGATCAAGGTTATGAAGCCCCTGGTGTACAGTGCTTGTGGACAGGACACTCACAGACAGCAAACAACTAAGAACTACCTGAGCTACCGAAGAACCTTGGATTATTCTGCTTTTGAAGACATCATGAGAAACGGATTTGAAAGACTGGTCCCTTGACAGCCAATTGAATTTCTCCATATGAAACGATCTGAGCTTCCAGCCCCTTCCTCCGGTCAAAAAAATGACTCCGCTGCATGGCAAGAATGTGTAAACAATTATATGGCCCAGCTAGAGCATCAAGCAATTTGAATTGAGAATCTGAAACTAATGTCACAGCGTGGATGTAATGCCTGGAAGGTATATGATGAAAATCTAGTTCATGTGATTGAACATGCACAGGAAGAAGAGCTTCAGAAGTTAAGAAAACATATTCAAGATTTAAACTGGCAGCAAAAGAACATGCAACTCACAGCTGAAACTAAATCAAGAGAAATCGAATCAAATTGGATATCCCTGATCCGTAAGAATTACAAGACTGAACAGACTATGGGACTATTGTTCAACTAGAAAATGAAAACCATCAAATTCAGTAGCAATATGGAGAGGCAAACAAAGAAAACATCCAGCAAGACTTCTGAAAAGACAATTTTGTGGGTGGAAGAAAATTTGGCTTTCATGGAAGCCATCTGAACTTTCTCCAAACTATGAAGGATAACAGCATCTTCCAAAAACCATTGATGTTTAAATGTTTAGAATGCATGGACTGTTAATAATTCTATTTGTAATTCTGTTCTATCTTAGCAAAATAAAAATGTCTAGGTTGATGGTATTTTTATAATCATTAACAAAAAATTCTAGACATTCAAAATAAGTACAACTTTAGCATAATATTATGTCACTGAATTCATTTTGAGCTGTGTAGGCCATACTTCATAACCAAGAATCTTATTTAAAGCTTTCAACATATACAGGAAGTTGGAAACTTTTAGTTTATGTCTTTGTTTAATAAAGAGATATTTCTTAACAGACACACAAAATTATACATATATTAATTTTGTAAGGCTCTTAGCAAATAAGAATTAAAAGGAATTCATTAACTCAGTTAAAGTTATAAAACAAAAGCCTAGAGCAATTTGGCAGCAATTAGTAGAAAAACACGACTATTTTAGGATAGAAAGAGGTGGGGAAATGTCATATTAAAAGGAAAAGAAATAGGATTAAGGGGAAGAGAAAAATACCCATTTACTTACAAATAATATGATTATCTACACTGAGCAATCAACAGAGTCACCATACATTTTGAGAATTTACTAGAGAATTCAACAATACAGTTGAAACAAGAAGAGACAGACGTGCAAACCAATAGTTATAACAAAAGAATGATGTGACAGCACAGGCTTGTACGATGGAGAGGAAGTACAGAGGTGGGAACTTTACCTGGGAGTGCAAGGAAACACTTCTTGGAAGCAGTTAACAAGTTAAATTTCGAAAGATCATGGCACTGTAGGCAGACTAAGAGATATAAAACAGTAGTTCAGAAAGTTTGGAAGTGGGAGGGGAGTAGAAAAGGGTAGGCCAGCATATGAAACTGGAGATGTGGGATAAAGTCTCATCCTGAAGATATTTGTGTGCTATGCTAAGATGCTTGGATTTTAAAATGAGTGGAAAGATACTAGAGGGTGCTAGTCAGTGCTAAGATATGGTACAATTTGGGGTATTGGAAAGATTACTTTGTTAACAGTATAGAAAATGAGCTGAAGGGGGTTGAGACTAGAGACAAGAAAGCATTTAAATTAGGCCAGGGCTGATGACTCACACCTGTAATCCCTGCACTTTGGGAGACCAAGGTAGGTGGATCACTTGAGGTAAGGAGTTCAAGACCAGCCTGGCCAACACAGTAAAACACTGTCTCTTCTAAAAATACAAAAATTAGAGCATGGTAACAGGCACCTGTAATCCCAGCTACTCGAGAGGCTGAGGCAAGGAGAATTGCTTGAACCCAGGAGGTGGACGTTACAGTGAGCGGAGACCGTGCTACTGCACTCCAGCCTAGGTGACAGAGTGAGACTCCGTCTCAAAAAAATATAAAAGAACACATGTAAGTTATTGCAGTGGTTCAAATTTTAAAAATGATGATATTGTCTGAATTAAGGCTATATATGTGGGAATGGAGGAATCTGGAGATGTTTAAAACATAGAGGCAATTAGATTTTAATGAAGAGAGTGAAAAGGAAGGAAGTCTCTTATATGGCTCTGAAGTCTGCATTTGGAAACACAGTGACAGTGATGGCATCAGTCTGCCAGGAAAAATAGTCTTCACTAATTACTATCTGGGCCAACGGAGTCTTCTTAATTTTCTTCACATTTTAAGTCATACTAAAAAGAATCTACCTCAGAGAGGCTGTTCATGTGTCAGGGCAGAGAATATGTGGGATATTTCTGTACCTTCCTCTTAACTTTGCAGTAAATCCAAAACTGCAATGAAGAAATAAAGTATTTAAAAAATAACCTACAGAACGCGGTGGTATATTTGTAAACTATGAATCCGACAGGGAACTAATATCCAGAATTTAGAAGAAACTCAAACAACTCAACAAAAACAGCAACAACAAAACCCATTAAAAGTGGGAAAAGCACATGAATAGACATGATTCTAAAAAAAAGACATAGAAATGGCTAATAGGCATATGAAAAAAATGTTCAGCACCACTTATCATCAGAGAAATACAAATTTAAACTCCAATGAGATGTCATCTTACACTAGTCAGAATGGCTATTATTAAAAAGACAAATAATAACAGATGTAGGTGAGGATGGGGAGAAAATGGAACACATGCATTATTCTTGGGAATGTAAACTAGTACAACCTCTGTGGAAAACAGTATGGGGATTTCTCAAAAGAACTAAAAATAGAATGACCATTCAATCCAGCAATCCCACCACTGGGTGTCTGCCCAAAGGAAAAGAAATCATTACATCAAAAAGATACTTGCACTCAGTTGTTTATCACAGCACTATTCACAACAGGAAAAATGTGGAATCAACCTAAGTGTCCATCAACAGAGGACTGGATAAAGAAAATGTGTGAGACAGAGAGAGAGAGAGAGAGAGAGAGAGAGAGAGAGAGAGAGAGAGAAAGATAATGGAATACTATTGAGACATAGAAAATGGAACCATGTCTTCTGCAGCAACATGGATGGAACTAACTGGAAGCTAAATAATGCATACACATGGACATAGAGTGTGGAATAATAGTCACTGAGGACTCAGAAGGGTGGGAAGACGAGAGTGGGGCAAAGGATGAATAATTACTTAATGAGTGCAATGTACATTATTTGGGTGATGGTTGCACTAAAAGCCCAGACTTCACCACTACACAATATATCCATGTAACAAAATTGCCCTTGTACCCTTTAAATTTATACAAATAATAATAAATAAATACTTAAATATTTAAAAATCAAAATAATTTTTAAAATAATCTAACCAAGGAAGAATCAAATAGATAGTGAAAGAATCAATAGATAGAGTAAAAGAGGAACCATCAATTGCCGTAAGATATGCATGACTGCTTTTGTCCCTCCTCTGATTATTCTTTTGAATTGCCATGATTACTGTCCCTTTTGTCTCTGATTACCAAACGAAAGTTGGCAATCACAACTTCCCCTTTCCACTACTCATTGCCTCTTTTATCACTCTGGCTACAAAGTGACCCAAAACTTCATTCTTTTGGGATCTGAGCCCCTAGTGACCCTAGTATATTACCACACTTTTTTTTTTTTTAATTTCCATAGGTTTTGGTGGAACAGATTGTGTTTGGTTACATGAATACATTCTTCAGTGGTGATTTCTGAAATTTTGGTGCACCCATCACCCGAGCAGTATATACTGTACCCGATTTGTAGTCTTTTAGCCCTCTCCTCCCTCCCACTCTTTCCCTCTGAGTCCCCAAAGTCCATTGTATCATTTTCATGCCTTTGCATCCTAATAGTTTAGCTCCCACCTATAAGTGAGAATACACGATGTTTGGTTTTCCATTCCTGAGTTACGTCACTTAGAATAATGGCCTCCAATTTTATCCAGGTCACTGTAAATGCCATTATTTTATTCTTCTTTATGGCTGAGTACTATTCCATGGTATATATACAACTACATATATATACACATAAATACAAGTATCTTTTTTTTGTAATGAATTCTTTTCCTCTAGGTAGATAGCCAGTAGTGGGATTGCTGGATCAAATGGTAGTTCTACTTTTAGTTATTTAAAGATTCTGCTTTTCACAGTGGTTGTAATAGCTTACATTCTCACCAGCAGCGTAAAAGTGTTCCCCTTTAACCACATCCACAGGAACATCTATGTTTTTTAATATTCTTATTCTGGCTATTCTTGCAAAAGTAAGGTGGTATTGCATTGTGTTTTTGATTTGCATTTCCCTGATAATTAGTGATGTTGAGCATTTACTTCATGATTGTTGGCCATTTGTACATCTTCTTTTGAGACTTGTCTATTCATGCCCTTAACCCACTTTTTGATAGGATTGTTTGGCTTTTTCTTGCTAATTTGTTTGATTTCTTTGTAGATTCTGGATGTTAGTCCTTTGTTGAAAGTATAGATTGCAAAGATTTTCTCCCACTCTGTGAGTTGTCTGTTTTCTGATTGTTTCTTTTGCTGTACAGAAGCTTTTTAGTTTAATTAAATCCCATCTATTTGTCTTTGTTTTTGCTACATTTGCTTTTGGGTTCTTGGTCATGAAGTCTTTGCCTAAGCCAATGTCTAGAAGAGTTTTTCTGATGTAATCTTCTAGGATTCTTACGGTTTCAGGTCTTAGATTTAAGTGCTTGATCTACCTTGAGTTGATTTTTGAATAAGGTGAGACATGAGGATCCACTTTCATTTTTATGCATGTAGCTTTCTAATTATCCCAGAACCGTTTGTTAAACAGTCTGTCTTTCCCCACTTTGTGTTTCTGTTTGCTTTCTTGAAGATCAGTTGGCTGTAAGTATTTGGGTTTATTTCTGTGTTCTCTGTTCTGTTCCATCGGTTTATGTGCCTATTTAAAAAAAAAATTTTATAGTGAGAGTGACACTGTAAAAAGATAAAGAATAAAATAAAAAACCAAGATATTCAGGCAACAAATAGCATGATGAATAAAATAGTACCTCACATCTCAATACTAACATTGAATGTAAAGGGCCTAAATGTTCCCTTTAAAAGATACAGAATGGCATAATGGATAAGAATTCACCAACCAAGTATCTTTTGTCTTTAAGAGACTCACCTGACACATAAGGACTCACATAAATTTAAGGTAAAAGGGTGGGTGAAAAAAGATATTCCATGCAAATGGACTTGAAAAGTGAGCAGGAGTAGCTAGTCTTGCATCAGACAAAGGATATTATATAATGGTAAAAGGACTTGTTCAATAGGAAAATATCACAATTCTAAATATATATGCACCTAACACTGGAGCTATCAAATTTCTAAAAACAATTACTACTAGACATAAGAAATGAGATAGACAGCAACACAATAATAGTTGGGGACTTTAATATTTCACCAACAACACTAGACAAGTCAAAAAAAAAAAAAAAAAAGGATTTAAACTATATCCTAGAACAAACGGGCTTAACAGTTATTTACAAAACATTCTACCCCACAATGGCAGAATTTACATTCTATTCATCAGCACATGGAACATTCTCAAAGAGAGATCATATGATAGGCACAAAACAAGTCTTAATAAATTTAAGAAAATTGAAATTATATCAAGTATTCTCTCAGATCACAGTGGAATAAAATTGGTAATCAACTCCAAAAAGAACCCTCAATCCATGCAAATACATGGAAATTAAATAACCTGCTCCTGAATGATCATTGGGTCAACAATGAATTCAAAATGGAAATTAAAAAATTCTTTGAATTAATTGATAATAGTAATACAACCTATTAAAACCTCTGAGATACAGCAAAGGCAGTGCTAAGAGGAAAGTTTAGAGCCTTAAATGCTTACATCGAAAAGTCTGAAAGAGCATGAACAGACAATCTAAGGTCACACCTCAAGGAACTAGAGAAACAAGAACAATCAAAACTGAAACCCAGCAGAAGAAAAGAAATAAAGATCAGAGCAGAACTAAATAAAATTGAAACCAAAAAAAAAATACAAAAGATAAATGAAACAAAAATCTGGTTCTTTGAAAGATAAATAAAATTGATACACCATTAGCCAGACTAACCAAGGAAAGAAGAGAGAGTTCCAAATAAGTTTAATTAGAAATTAAATGGGAGATATTACTACTGATATCACAGAAATACAAAAAATCATTCAAGGTTACCATGAATGCCTTTATGTGCATAAATGAGAAAACCTAGAGGAGATGAATAAATTCTTGGAAATATGCAACCCTCCTAGATTAAACCAGGAAGAAACAGAAATTCTGAACAGACCAATGATAAGCAGTGAGATTGAAATGGTAATTTTACAATTACCAACAACAACAACAAGAAGTCCAGGACCAGATGGATTCACAGCTGAATTCTATCAGACATTTAAAATGAGAATTGGTACCAATCCTATTGACACTATTCCACAAGTTAGAGAATAGCATCCTCCCTAAATCATTCTATGAAGCCAGTATCACACATTCTATGAAGCCAGTGTCACCCAAACCCAAAAGGGACATAACAGAAAAGAAAACTACAGACCAATATCCCTGATGAATACAGGTGCAAAAATTCTTAACAAAATACCAGCTAAATGAATTCAACACCATATCAAAAAAAATCATTCATCATGATCAAATGGATTTCATACCAGGGATGACTATAAATAAATGTGATCCGCCTATCAATAAATGTGATAAACCACATAAACAGAATTTAAAACAAAAATCACATGATCATTTCAATAGACACAGAAAAATTATTTAACAAAAAGCAGCATCCTTTTATGATTAAAACCCTCAGCAAAATTGGCAGAGAACAGACATACCTTAAGACAATAAAAGCCTCTATGACACACCCAAAGCCAACATTATACTGAATGGAAAAAAAATGGAAACCATTCCCCCTGAGAACCAGAACAAGACAAGGATGCCTACTCTCACCACTTCTATTCAACATAGTACTGGAACTCCGAGCCAGAGCAATCAGACAAGAGAAAGAAATAAAGGGCATCCAAATCAGTAAAGAGAAAGTCAAAAAGTCACTGCTGGTGATATGATCATATACCTAGAATACCCTAAGGCCTCATCCAAAAAGCTCCTAGAACTGATAAATGAATTCAGCAAAGTTTCAGGATACAAAATTAATGTACAAATCAGTAGCTCTGCTATCCACCAACAGTGACTGAGCTGAGAATGAAATCAAAAACTCAATAGCAGCAAAAATAAAAATAAAATACTTAGGAGTATACAATACAATAGCTGCAATAAAGTAAAAGCAAATACTTAGGAATATACCTAACCAAGGAGGTGAATGGCTTCTACAAGAAAGACTACAAAACACTGCTGAAAGAAAGCATAAACAACAAATGGAAATACAGCCCATGCTTATGGATGGGTGGAATGAATATTGTGAAAATGACCATACTGCCAAAAGCAATCTACAGATTCAATGCAATTCCCATCAAAATACCACTATCATTCTTCACAGAACTAGAAAAAAATATATAAAATTCATATGGAACCAAAAAAGAGCCCACATGACCAAAGCAAAACTAAGCAAAAAGAACAAATCTGGAGGCATCACATCACCTGACTTTAAACTATACTATAAAGCATAGTCACCAAAACAGCATAGTACTGGTATAAAAATACATTACTACAGTTTTCCATTAAGGGCAATCACAGCACATTGTAATAAGAGATGCTCTAACGAATGGCCTGAGTTTCACAGGTACCGTTCTCAAACAGCAACCCCAATCCCCTTGGTAAAAGGATTAAAAATCCTGGTAAGAATAATAAGCCCTGCTTTCCCTGTCTGAGGATTTAATGCCATGAGAAACTAAAAATGTTTAGCAGTAGTCTCATCTTCCATATTATTAGAGCCATCACTGTTGGAAAAGTTTCTTTTTTGAGAACTAGGCTTTATAAATGGCTGAGCCCCAAGTTGCAGAGAAAAGAAGCAAAACTTCTCTAAGTGAGTTATTAGATCTGAAGTGAGACTACATCATTCCTGATATAACTACATTATCAAACAGGATCCCAGCAGAAAAGAGAATTCATGCAGATGATTTAAGTGAGGATAATTACAGAGTCTGAGCAGAGTCAAGGCAAGAAATAAAAGACATTGAGGCATCCAGAGATTACTTAAACCAGGAAGAACCCAAGTTCCAGAACCTAGTAAGAGCTGGAACCCAATGAGAACTGGAACCATGGAGGAGAAGCTTCCCATTGGAGCTAAAGTTGTAGAGGAATTCAGCTGCAGCCAGAGAAATAGAACTAGCAGGAAAGAATGGAGGAAGAAATTCCCTTCCCTTTCTCTCCTCCTACTCTCCAATCTTCTGCTAGTGCCTCCCACTGTCCATTGTCCAAATACAATTTGAAAGGGAGCTCAGATGATGCCTTTCAAGAAACATAGAAGAGCAAAGAAAGATAGAAAAAGGTTGGAACCAGGGATGTCAGAAAAATAATCAGAACATGGATCTCTTTCTGAGCCTCCTATTTTGTTTCACTGGTCTTTTAGTCTATTTATGGGTTAATACTATGCTGTTAAATACATGCATTTTCTAATGATCTGAAATGTCACCATTATATTAAATTTTAACATGTGCTTGTGTCTGTTTCTGCAGTCTCTATTCTGTATTGTGTATATCTGCACAAATAATCACCCCTTGGTTGTTATTATATCTCAACAGAACATTGTGACATCGGATAAGGTGAGTCCTTCCCCTCATTGTTTTTTAATTAATTTCTTTGCTTATTTTGTTTTCAATCTGTTTTTGATTATTTCTATTTCTCTTCAAGATTACACAGTGAATTAAATTCCAAAAAATAGCATTGAGATTTTATCAGAATTTATATTGATTTGTAGATAAATCACAAAGAAATTTGATATTTTCACATTACTGTATCCTCTCAACCAAGAGCATACTATCCTTTACACTTCTTAGATTTTTCTGTATTTTTCAATAAAGCATTACAAGTTTCTCAATATAGATCCTATAAGTTTACACTTAGTTTATCCCTTGGTATCTTCAGGAGTTTGTGGATATTGTAAATGGACTCTTAATTCCATTTCATTTACCCTCTAATTCGTTCTAATCATTTATTAGTTAATGATCCTGGGTTTTTAAATGACCTTTTCTTCTACAAATGGAGACTACCTCCTTCTTTTATACACACACACACACACACACACACACACACACACACATCTTAGTTCTTTTTCTTGCACTGGTAAGACAAACATTAAGAGTGAGACCAAGATCCACTCTCAGTTCCTGAGTTTAAAGAAATGTTACTAATGTTTCTCAGGAATGATGTTTGCTCTCTCCATGGCTATTTTTGCACTGAGAATGTTTCTTCTCTTGCTAATGCCTTTTTATGAAAAATGAATTGTATTGAATTTGAATTGAATTATATCACATATGTGGGGCTTAGGTTTTTTGGCATCTATCAAAATGATTATATGGATTTTTAAACTTTCACCTCACGCAAGTTCCCCGAGATCTCGCCTATCTTGCTCACACTTTTTCCCCCGTACCTAGAACAGTGCCCTCCTTACTGAAGGCATTTTAGAAATATTTCCTGAATAATTATATAAATGTTAATAAGGTATTTATTGATTGTGATTAATTACATTGATGGAGCTGTAGTGGTGATTTATATTTGCATGCCTAGGATAAATCCTAATTGGTTATGATGAACTATTCTTCTAATATATTGCTGGATTTAATTTAGCATGGTGTTAATATATTTTTTCACACTGGTGGATATATTGTATGTATTTATCAGGTAAACACGATGCTTTAAAGTATATGTACACTGTGGAATGACTAAATTTAGCTAACTAACATATATGTAATACCTCATACAGTTATCATTTTTTGGTGGGAACACTATATCCACTCTCTGAGCATTTTTCAAAAATTCAATACAAGGCTGGGCATGGGGACTCAGCCCTGTAATCTCAGCACTTTGGAAGGCTGAGGTAAGAGGATTGCTTAAGCCCAGGAGTTTGAAACCAGCCTGGGCAACATAGGGAGACCCCATCTCTACAAAAAGATTAAAAAATCAGCCAGGTGTGGTAGCCCATGTCTGTGGTCCCAGCTACTCAAGTGGCTGAGGTAAGAGGATTTCTTGAGACCAGGAAGTCAAGACTCCAGTGAGCCATCATTGCACACTGCACTCCAGCCTGGGTAATAGAGCGAGACTCTGTCTCAAAAATAATAGTAATAATAATAATTCATTACAGTGCACTATTAACTATAGTCATGTTGTACAATAGACCTCTTAGCTTACTGCTTCTGTTTAACTAAAATTTTATGACCAAAATCTCCCCAACCCACCCACACCCTCCAATTATCTCAGCTCCTGGTAACCACCATTCTACTCTCTACTTCCATACAATCAACTTTTTTAGATTCCAAATATGAGTGATATCATAAAGTATGTGTCTTTCTGTGCCTGGCTTATTTCACTTAACATAATGTCTTCCAAGTTTATCCATGTTGTTGCAAATGACAGGATTTCTTTCCTTTTAATGACTGAATAGTATTCCATTGTGTGTATATATATATATATATTCCATTGTGTGTGTGTGTGTGTGTGTGTGTGTGTATATATATATATCACATTTTCTTTATTCATTCATCTGTTGATGGACAGTTAAATTGATTTCATATCTTGGCTATTGTGAATAATGCAGCAATAAACATGGAATTACAGATAGCTTTTAGACGTAATGATTTTACTTCCTTTGGAGATACACCAAATACTGGGATAGCTGGATCATATGGGAGTTCTAGTTTTAATCTTTGGGGGAATCTCCATGCTATTTTCCATAATGGCTTACACTAATTTACATTCTCACCAACAATCTTGGCACTCTTTTCAATTTAAGATTTTTATTTCTGTGTTCGTAAGTTAAATTGTTGTGTAGTTTTCTTTTAGAAGCTATGCTTCTCTAATTTAGGCACTAAGATCATTCTATCACTAAAAAATAAGGTATAAAGCACTCTATCTTTAACATTCTCTGAAAAGGAATTATTTTTTTCCTGAAGGACTGATAGAACTCATATACTAAACTTTCCTTTTCTGGTGCTTTTTTAATGAGTATTTGTTTTTCCTTACAATTTCATTTTCTTCTATCTTTATTAGCTGATTTACATTTATTATTCCCTTTCAAGTCATTCTTACTATATACAGTAGTCCATGAAATCATCCATTTTATAATATTTTTATATTTATTGGGATATTATCAATATCTCAATTTTTTAAAATAACTTATATCTGATTTTATGTCATATTTTCTCATTTTTGATATTATTTGTGTCTTCTCTCTCCTTTTGTTTCTTAAACTTTTCTAGAGACAGGGTCTCACTATGTCACCCAAGCTGGCCTCAAACTCCTGGTCTCAAGCCGTCCTCCCACCCCAGTCTCCAGAGTAGCTGGGATTACAGGTACAAGTCCCCATACTTGGCACCTTTTATTTCTTGGTATAACTTGCCAACTGTTTTTAAATACTTTACTGATTATTTCAAAGAACAAATTTTAGACTAGTGTTACTTACCGTTTCTATTATGTTTGGCTTCATTTTATATGGCAAATATCTGTTTTTTCTTTTTTTAAACTCTCTTTGTTTGCCTTTTTTCAGCTTCTTGAGTTGAATACTTTGCTTATTCATTTTCAAACTTTCATCACCTAATCAATGCATTTATGTCTATAATATTTCCTAAGTACACTTTTGGCTGTATCCCATGGGTTTGAAATAAATGCAAATCCATTTGCTGTTTTTGTTTCTAAATGGCCTATAATTATAGCTTTGATTCCCTCTTTTAAAATTTTTGGGATTTAAAAAAAAACTTTTTGTTGTTTATTTCTAATCTGATTTGCATTATGGGCAAATATTTTGACCAGTATCATTTCAGCTTTGGATAATTATTTTGTGGAATTTTTAAATCAACTATATGGTTAAGTTTTGGAAAGTCCTCTGTATTTTGAAAGCAGTATATGCCTTCAAGATTTGCATATGTAATAGAGCAATCATGTTGATTGTTATTCAAATATTCTAGGTTCTTATTTATTCTTTGTTTTCTTAACCTGTTAATTTTTAGAGAAATATCTATTTTTTCCTGTCCTATTTTTTTTACTTTCTCTCATAAAATATGGGCAGGGACAAAATACCTTCTACTATTGAGTCTCCAGCACCTGGAACAGTCCCTTTAGTATGCAAACTATGTGACTGACATTCCAATGCTTTGCCATCTCAATAGAAAAGCTCTTTTCAACACTTTCAAGTTCTTTAACTCTTTGCTGTTCCACCATGGGTGGTTTCAGCTACACAGGCAAATGAACTGAGACCCAGACAATGTTATTCTGTCATAAGAGGCTCTTCAAGTTTAGTGACTTTGTCTTATTCACCAATATATGCCCCTGAACCTAGAATATTTACTGGAACATAGTGAGTATCTATGGAATGAATTAATAAATATTTAGCTCACCAGCATGCAGATGGGTCATTTTCAAATGACAGAGTGTTTAAAACTTGGCTTCATTTTCAAATCATGCGTCCTCTGTATATCTAGAATCTATTAAAGAGTTTTCAATACCCAGAGCAAGAAAGCTAACCTTATCAAAGTGGAAACAGATGTTCTCTTGTGACTGCCATGTCAACGAAGCTACAGACAGTTCACCTAAGCTTCCTCATTCTTTAAAATGTTAAAGTATGCAACGCTCTTCAATCCAACGGTGGCTGACTCCCAAGTTCTGTTTTCTAGGTCAGGTAGGAATGCCTGAGAGAAAGACAGATTAGGGAACAGCCATTCACTTTAGATGGTATTAACGGTTGGTCCAGATCACAGCTAAATTGACTTGGCTTTGGCTGTTGGTGCATATTTAATGTGAAGATGAGTTAAATGAAGAGATTTGTCTGTCCTCTTGACTGTCTTCTCTATTCAATTCTGGTCTTCTCATCAACACCTAAAATTTGGAAGATGCTTTAATCCAAGAGCATACAAAAAGGAGCATCCATTTTTTTGTCCACCTATGTTCTCCAGAAGCTGAAGCCTGCATTTCTTTGTGCACTTTCCTGAACTAGCCCTGCTGGATCCAGAACTAGCTTGTCCAGAACTGCATTAGGAGAGCAGTCCAAACTCTTACAGTTTTCCAGGCCATATAAAGCTTTTCTATGTGCCAATGGATTTGCGTGACTTGTCAAGAAGGAATTTAGGACCCTGTATGAGGATATAGACAAAAGTGTAGCATCTTACTCAAAACTGTAAAGAAAATTGACTTTTAACCTATTATTGTGCCCTCATGCTGTTGCAGATTGAGTTCCCTGAGAAGCACACCTTTTACCAAGTAGAGCCCTTGGGATTAACACATGAGGAGAAAGGGGAAGGAGATAAGAGAGGAAAAAGGGAGAAGTCGAGCACTGATGCAGGCCAGTTGACACCTCAGCTGACCCCACCAGGAGTTCTGGAGTTGGAATGGACTCCAGGAATTGTCCTGAGTTAAATAAAGATGGCCATGTCTAGGCCGGGCGCAGTGTCTCACACCTGTTATCCCAGCACTGTGGGAGGCCGAGGCAGGTGGATCTCAAGGTCAGGAGATCAAGACCAGCCTGCCCAAGATGGTGAAACTCTGTCTCTACTAAAAAATAGAAAAATTAGCTGGGCATGGTGGCAAGCACCTGTAGTCCCAGCTACTCTGGAGGCTGAGGCAGGAGAATCGCTTGAACCCAGAAGGCAGAGGTTGCAGTGAGCCGAGATCACACCACTGCACTCCAGCCTGGGCAACAGAGCAAGACTTCCTCTCAAAAAAAGAAAGATGGCCATGTCTTTATACTCCTGCATCCATCAATCACTAGATGGGGGTAGTCTGGGAAAGGATGCGACCTTCTGTGAGCTGGCTCTCTGCAGCTGAGACAATCCTTGAAGGGACTAACAACTGAAAGCTGTCAGTGGGCAACACTCCCAACAACTGGGGCAATATGCTCTTCCTCAAAGGGGAGATCTGGGCAGCATACCTCAGTGTTCTCACATATGCATGATCTAGACTTGAGACTATCCCTCTCTTTAGAAGATAGAACAGCAGCAATCCAACTTTTCGGTCTCAAGATCCCTTTTCACTCTTAGAAACTATTGAAGACTACAAGCAATATTTATGAAGATTATATTTACCTTAAAAAAATTTAAGGCCGAGCGTGGTAACTCACGTCTGTAATCCCAGCACTTTGAGAGGCCAAAGTAGGTCAATCACTTGAGGTCAGGAGTTTGAGACCAGCCTGGCCAACATGGTGAAACCTCGTCTCTACTAAAAATACAAAAATTAACCAAGCATAATGGTGGGCACCTGTAGTCCCAGTTACTCAGGAAGCTGAGGCAGGAGAATTGCTTGAACCCAGAAGGCAGAGGTTGCAGAGAGCCAAGGTCGCACCACTGCACTCCAACCTGAGTGACAGAGTGAGACTCGGTCTAATAAAGAAAAAAGAAATTAAGAAAATATTTAAATATTTATTTATTTAACTTATTTTAAATAAGAATAAAAACTTTATCTGCTGGAAAAAAACTATATTTTCAAAAATAAGAAAATTAGTGATAATATTGAAATTGTTTTTGTATTTTTTTGCCTATGGCTTTTTATCTGACTTAATGGAAGACTGCTGGATACTTTACTTCTGCATATAACCTATTTCAATAGTTATTTTTAGTTGAAGTATGTGAAGAAAATATGTCCTCACACAAACATATAGCTGAAAAAGGAAAATGAGTTTTCATAGACTTTCAGGCAGGGCACAGTGGCTCATGCCTATAATCCCACCACTTTGGGAGGCCAAAGTGGGAGGATCACTTAAGCCTAGGAATTCGAGATCAGTCTAGGCAACATAGGGAGACCCAGTCTCTACAAAGAATTGAAAACCTAGCCCTGGCATGGTGGTGTGCTCCTGTAGCCACAGCTACTTGGGAGCCTGAGGTAGAAAGATCACTTGAGCCTGGGAGGTCAAGGCTGCAGTGAACAGATATTGTGTCACTGCACTCCAGCCTGGGCAACAGAATGAGACCTTGTTTCAAAAAATAAAATAAAAGCCTTTCAGTTAATTAAGAATACTCTTTTTTAATATGCCCCAAAACTCAACAAGAGGTAGTTTCTTAAAAGCTAGTTGTAACATGGAAACTGAAATCATATCAATGAACTTTAGAACTTGGATCACTACTCTGTTACACTGAAATATATTGATCGGTCTTACATTTCAAATGAATCTTTTACTCCTGCATGTTCATGTAACTAATGCATTATAACTCATGTGTTCCATTACACATATATGTAATATATCAAAAAATTACATTTGTTAATGTCACCACCAATTTTACCTGAAAAGTCTTTAAGTATCAAGGAGTTGTCTAATTTATGGTGGCATATACAAGTTTTCCAAAATTCTAAGTTTTGCCTGAAAGCCTGAATTTTACCATTGCAAACAAAAATTGATGGTTGTTTTCCTTAAAGGGACATGTTCATTTTGTTTATTTTTAAGAAATGTCTGCTAAATTGCCAAGTCTGAGTAACTTCGGTGTGTACCTGTTAGTTATCCTTTCAAGTACAAATGGAAATTCATGGGAAGGGAGTTCAGCTCCCAAGGAAAACCATCCCACCAGTTCTTTTCCTGAAATGTTCATTGTACTTTGCTATGCCAGCAATGTTTTTTGAATACTTCCCACTTTGACAGTAGACTATTAAAGAGGTATAGTTAGAATGGATACTTAGTAATATTTGTAATTTCTACTGCTTCATCAAAGATATCCTGTGAGTGAGTGACAGTGAAGAACACAATGACCACCACCACAGCAGGCACCACTGCCTTTCTTGGTGTTGAGACACCAGAACTTTGACCCAGTATGGCTTTTGCACAATCAGTGTAAACGTCAACACAGTGCAAAAGACAAATAAGGTCTAACTATGGTTATGTCAATAATTTTGACTATGTGGACTTCAGAGAATATCTCAGTGAACCCCCAGCAGTTCAGATCATGCTTTGACATCAGCTGAGAGAGAGTATTTAAAACCCAGTACAAGAAGGCTGGTGAAAATAACTATAATAAACTGGGCATCCAGATTAAGAGTCCAGTGATTCTGTATTTCTTTCCTGCTCTCCTGAAAAATGGGTTAAAATTATGTGAATAAGCGTCCAGGGTAATATATTGTTTTTCTTCTCTCAAAAAGAGGAGGTTTTCCCTAGAAAGTTCTAGAGTGTTTGAGACTCTCTTCTAGAAAGTGCAGGATGATGTCCAGTACAGTGTGATCTCAGCAGAAAATAATGGAAATGCTGCCATTTGTGCTAAGTTATCAGACCTACCGAAATCCTTAGAACCTGTGAGACTCAACATAATTGAAATCTGAGGGAAAAAGAGGAGAGGCAGAGAGTTTTACCAGCTATTTTGGTCTTTAGCAAAACAATTTAGGCCTTTGCTCTCTAAATTTAAATACGTTAGTCTGGGGTCTAACAACTTCAGAAAAAAATATATATTTTTATTAATGTGTTATAGCAAGGAATTTATAGCTGCTATAATGAAATAGAAAGCAACCAGAAATAAATTCCTTTAATGAAGGAAACTGAGTATGCTGTATATAGCCCTAGATATTCCATCTAAAATATGTCACCATCTTAATCTAGTTACCTAGTAGTAAGGCAATTACATGATAAAGATTTAGAGTTGATGTAAATTTAGGGTTCAATTGTGATCCTGGATACTTCTAACAAAATACTTCTTGTGGGAAAGCAAGCCCCTTGGCAATCTTTGCATTGTTGTGTTCAATTAAGTGACAATTTATTCTGGTTTGTTTTTAATGGGATTCATCTTTTACTGTCATTAGTAGTCCACCAGCAAGAACACTTGAATGTTCTGTTTTTTCTCTTTAGAATGGAATCTAAAACATCAGAGTTTGCTTTTCTATTAAAGAAAAAGCTTGTGACTTACAGAAAGCCAGCTCCACCTAGCTTTCCTTCTTGTTCCATGTCTCTGTCCATGATCCATCAACATAAAATCATAAGTACAAGCTATCATCAAAGTATAGTTTCTTCTAAAATAGATACTTGCCAAATGGACAGATTGGTGGCCTCATGTATAAATATACTTGTAAAGATATTCATACATATCCATTTGTTTCTATCATATTTTTCTCCATTTTGTCTTCCAAGAAAATAAGTGGAGTCAGTTATTCTGAGAAAAATCTAAGATCTTCATTATATTAAAACTACAACACACAAACATACACTTCACCTCCATTATTAAGTTTAAAATCTAGGTCTAACATTTTATGAAGGTTAAAAGGCAACTAGATTAAGTGTTCAAATAATATTACATTTGAGGTTGTTTATTATGTGCATATAGCTTTTTATCAAAAAATGCTAAAGCAGTTCTCCTGAGACTTCTGAAGAAGCAGTCTTCAATCTCTCTTGTTGAAATCAATCTAAAAATATTTAGCACTGTGTAAATCTTGTAATAACCACATGCATCTTTATTAGGTCAGGCCAATATTAAAGAGATTAACAAGAAAAAAAATCAGTCCTTGTAGCATATATTTCCTACATTGTTATTATTAAATTAATCTGAAATTTGGAAAATTAATAAACCCTGTAGTGAATCTATACTCTTGGGTGAGGTTAAGAATTTACATTGTCACCACGATTTTATCACTGAAGAGATGAGCTAACATCTTATTAATTCACTTAAAACCATTATCTCACTTCAAAGAGCTCTATAAACATTTCAAAATATGTTGCTTTCACACATTTTCAGTGCATTTCCAGCAATATTTTATTTTGCTATCACCCAGCCTTACCCCTCGTCACAAACAATAAAGCAGGGTAGTCAGGCAGTTTGACACAGCTTGAGTTCAGCAACCGCTTTCCACCACACTCTTCATTCAAATACCAAAATGCACTCTAAGGGACAAAAGAAGTTATCTGCAATCAGAAAACATGACTTTATAAATCACTCAGAGTTTATAAAAGCTTCAAACACACTCGTTGTATATGATTTCTTAGATTCCATGTTCCATTTGGCTCAAAACCTATATTTGTACAGATAACACTGCTATTCATGAAGAGTAAAAAGAAGGCTCTCACAAGTGGAAATCCACTTAAACTGCCTTTCTGTTGAGGTTGAATGCTGCCCATCAACTCATTCATTCATCCACACAATACAATTTTGCAAGTGTGCTATACACACAGTATTCTGTAGTGCCCTATCCTCGGGAGTCTTAAAAGAAAATACATCCTAAGTTCTCCCACCCACAGACATTGTACAGGCAATGTTAAAGTGTGATGACCCCCATGTATAGTGCTCCCCTCCCTGTGTCCATGTGTTCTCCTTGTTCAACACCCGCCTATGAGTGAGAACATGTGGTGTTTGATTTTGTGTTCTTGTGTCAGTTTGCTGAGAATGATGGTTTCCAGGTTCATCCATGTCCCTACAAAGGACGCGAACTCCTCGTTTTTAATGGCTGCATAATATTCCATGGTGTATATGTGCCACATTTTTCCTGTCCAGTCTATCATCGATGGGCATTTGGGTTGGTTCCAGGTCTTTGCTATTGTAAACTGTGCTGCTATGAACATTCGTGTGCATGTGTCCTTATAGTAGAACGATTTATAATCCTTTGGATATATGCCCAGTAATGGGATTGCTGGGTCAGTGGGGGGGACAACGGGGGGGTGGGGAATTGGGGAGGGATAGCATGGGGAGAAATGCCAGATATGGGTGAAGGGGAGGAAGGCAGCAAATCACACTGCCACGTATGCACCTATGCAACAACCTTGCATGTTTTTCACATGTACCCCAAAACCTAAAATGCAATAAATAAAAAAATAAAAATAAAAAAATAAAAAAATAAAAAAAATAAAAAAATAAAAAAAAAAGTGTGATGACAAGACTTACATTTCTGCCACTAGTTCTCTTCAGAGTTAAGACCTATGCCTTTGCTAAAAGACATTGATAGCCACTAATACCATAGCATGATTTTGATTATCAGAAAAAACAGCAGAAAGAAATGCACCACAGAACAGAAGTCAGAACTCATAACTCTCAGCAGCATGACAGAGCACCAGGCAAAACGTAGAGTAATGGTGAATTTCATAGGGAGTGCTATCAAACAGCAAAAAGAGCAGGTATCTGGCCTCAAGGACATGTGTTGACTGCTGGCATCACTGTCACTGGCTGTATGATGATGAGTAATGCATTTAATTTCACTGACTTTCTGCTTCTTCCCAGGCAAACTGGAAATAATAAAATATTCCTGAAAGGGCTGATGCAAAAATTAGTATGTAGAAGTGCAAGGCACAGAGAAAATCTCAAAACATTATAGCTACTTTTCCCTCCTTTCTTTGGGATGAACATGAGTGTGAAGCAGAGGGCTACCAGAAACTCTACATGTTATGGAGCGGGGAGGGATAAATTTGGGTAATCTAAACTCTATACGCTTAAGGGTCTGAAAACCAACTTCAAATTTTCCTAGAACTAGGACGTCCCCTAATAGTCAAAAATTGTTTTGGTCAAACACACATAAAAAAGAACTTCATAGACGATTTTGATTAAGAGCTCTAAATATTTACAATCTGTACCCCAGGTATTCCCAAAATCCATTTGAGCCTCAAAAGGAGAGTGAGACAATGTCTTCCTCTGTTGCCCAGGCTGGTTACAATCTCGGCTCATGGCAACCTGCACCTCGTGGGCTCAGGCAATCCTCCAACTTCAGCATGCCAAGTAGCTGGGAATACAGGCACATGCCACCATGCCCGGCTAATTTTTAAATTTGTTTTTTGTTTTTGGGGTTTCTTGTTTGTTTGTTTGTTTGTTTGCTTGCTTGCTTTAAGAGACAGGGTTTCACCAAGTTGCCCAGGCTGGTCTCGACCTCTAGGCTCAAGCAACCCATCCACCTTGGCCTCCCAAAGTCGAAATACGCTCTTACCAAATCTAATTTCTCCTTGGTAGGCAGGACACTCTCAAACTGACCTTTTATGCCTTTCCCTTCTTCCATGTTTTCTCTCATCAGAACTTTTTTATCGCCTTCTAAACAACACATCTTCAAATGATTCCTGTTATCATAGAACCACCACTTTCGTTTATGGAAAATATAAGCATTCCCCTTCTTTAAGTTTCAGGATCCTTTAAGAAGAGATTTTAAAGAACCAATTAGACATGATATAACTAAAAATGTTTCAAAATGCTTTCACAAAACACAGTAGACTACAAACCATCTCCTTTCTCCTCATATCGGTCTGTGTTTACAACATTACTAGTATAGAACCTCACACAGAGTAGAAACAACCTCTATACATTGTATAAATATGGGCAAATTAGCCAAACCTCAGGGTTCTAAGGCCTTTGGCTCATTTGTTTCATATATGCATGGACCCAAAGTGGTGGGACCAATTTCCACAGAGAAATCTATTATAGGACAACAACACACATTGTTCTCTTACGTTCTTAGATTTGACAAATTTTTTTTTTTTTTTTGAGATGGAGTTTCGCTCTTGTTACCCAGGCTGGAGTGCAATGGCGCAATCTCAGCTCACCGCAACCTTCACCTCCTGGGTTCAGGCAATTCTCCTGCCTCAGCCTCCTGAGTAGCTGGGATTACAGGCACGCACCACCGTGCCCAGCTAATTTTCTGTATTTTTAGTAGAAATGGGGTTTCACCATGTTGACCAGGAGTGATCCTTTCTAGAATTAATGGTATCATCTTTCGTTTATAAATTAAATCATAGCCAGGCGCAGTGACTCACGCCTGTAATCCTAGCACTTTAAGAGGCTGAGGTGGGCAGATCTCTTGAGCTCAGAAGTTGGAGACACTCCTGAGCAACATGGGGAAACCCATCTCTACAAAAGCTTTTTAAAAAACAGCCAGGTATGATGGTGCACACATGTGGTCCCACCTACTTTAGAGGCTGAGGTGGGAGGATGGCTGAAGTCCAGAAGGTGGGGGTTGCAGTGAGCTGAGATCACGCCACTGCACTCCAGCCTTGGCAGCAGAGGCAGACCCTGTCTCAAAAAAATAACAATAATAAATAAAAACAAATTAATTAAATCACTTTGCCTTCAGTTAACTTACCATAATCCTTTGTTAATCAACATATAAATTCTCGTTATGCTTCTCTATAATTTCCTTACATTTACATTAGTTTCTAAGTTTGGATAACTTTAGAAGCCTATTTGTGAATGATATTTAATTGATACTAAGAAGAGTACCAGAAGAGCTCTGCAGCTTACAGGGAAGATTACCTGGATTGTAAATGATTGATACTAAGTCATTTGTGAATTTTGGCAAAGGTGGTTTAATTTACTCTAACACTTTATTTATTTAACAAAGTCCTCATGCAGTGCTCACTGTCTGCCAGGCACTGCTCTGTGTGCGTTACCAATATGTACCTTCTATGCAGAAGTTACTTTTTAAAAGTATGATGTTGAAATTACCAATATTCTTTCATTTGAAAGATGAGTGACAACAACAGCAAAAACTATATTCAGCTGCTTTGTTGTGTCATGAGCAAAACAGAAAACAAATTAGCATTGATGGCATTGGCTTTCATATAGATTAGAATACCCTCTCCTGGTATTCTTACATATTCATAGCATTGTAACAATTGATGGTTTTTAAATTTCTCTACAAATCAATCCAGGTTATGAAACCTGATGATCAGAACACCTGTCACCAATCCAACTTTACCCACCAGAAGAAAGTGTTGTTTTCATTATATTTCTAAGTTACATTGATTTTTTGTTGTTGTTGAGAACAAAATTTCGAGCATTTACAGACTCCAGGTGGCTCACACCCACTAGGAAGATTTCTCTAGAGAGCCATTTACTCCATTTTTTCAGTTCCTGCAGTGCCAGTAAACCTCGCAGAGGTGATGTTACATAGAGGGAAGTGAACAGCAAGGGAGGTGTCTCCCTAAGACAAATGCAATAATAATTCAACACACGGCAGCCATACTGCAGTGCAGAAACCAAGTAAACAAGCCATTGTCTCTCATTCACTGTGCTAAGATGTAAGCATATCAGCACTGCACCTGACAGACTCAACCTCCTCTGAACCACAGAGAGCTCAATGGTGCCAACGCAGAAGTTGGCAGCAGCACCAACAACTCTAGCACTTCTTGTTCCCATCCTCTTCTGTATAGTGCTTCAAGAAATAGGTCCCTCCATAAAAAAAAACAACTGAAGATGAGATTTCTGCAATCAAATAGGGATAGAGTTAGGCTAGTCACACTTATGAGGAAGCTCAGTGCCAAAATCACAGGGCAAAACAAAAGTTAAACATAAAAGAACTGAAAGGCAATGCCATCTACACTAATACTGAATTCGAGTGTAGAAAAAGAAGAAAGAAATTAAGTGGAATAACTTGTTGGAGGGGAATGCTCTGCTCTTCTTTATTTCTTATGTTTCCTTCTATGAAACAAACATGTTGGTGTCACTCCAGTCTCTTCCTGCCCTCTTCCTCACTGCAGTCTAGGGGAAGAGGAATGGCAAGTGTGCTTGCTAAATTTGGACAAGAATTTGGGAACGTATCTGACCTATCCTAGTCAAGTGACACCAAAATGTGGGAGTGGGGAGCAAGTCTGTCCAGTTCTAGGTTCAAAATCAACTAAGCTCTGTCATCCAATCTGAATTCTATTAGTGGCAAGAGGAACTTTTTTAAATTCCATATTTACTCTTTGCTTTATTTCTCAACTTGCTTGGAATCCACATGGGGAAGAGAGTAGCAACTGATTAGAGACCAGTATGAAAAGCTCTTAAAGTTTCACTGTTGAAATAAAATACTCAGGATGTATTCTTTTTTCTAGAGAGAATCAGGTCACTTGTTCAAACTCCCTATTCTTCAACTTTACCACTACTTTTCCACCAGTGAATCTCTAGCCATCCCTTTCTCAAGCTCCTCATACCCTCTTGTCATCTTCCCTGCCCCTACCAAATCTTGCTTTCATTTGGTTGGTTTGTATCTAAAGGTAAATGATTAATAACAATTTATAACATGTTTGCTCATCAGAATTCAGCTTTTCAGATCCATCAGGATTCTTTAACATTTCAGTCTCAGAAGACCTTGAAACACAATGTCCTTGTAGAAAATATAGCAGCATCAAGGGATGGCAAATAACAAATGCACCTGAGAGAAGTTACTGATTGTATCCAGTGTGTCTTTGTGGTGAGAAGGAATTTGGGATCTGGGCATTTCAAAGAATATTTTTACCAAATAATCGAATAATTGGAGAGAGACTAGGTCAAAACCATAATTTTTTTTTCCAGCTAACTTCTACTCATTCTTTAATATTGATTTTAAATGCCACCTTCTTGATAAGATCTGATCCCATTTTCCCACATAGGGCAGTTCTTCCTCACCTGTGCTCCTCACAGAAACCACAGGGCTCTTCTCTCCCCTTTATCTATTACAGTGCTTTGCAATTGTCTGCATATTCATCTGCCCACTAGCCTCTGATCTCAAGAATGCAAGGAGTGTTCGATTGTCTTAACATATCAGTCTGACAGCCAGAAGTACTCCATAAATTGGAGGGGTGAAGTTGGATGGAATTGTACCAAATGGTCAGAGCTCAATGAGAAAGGGAATAAGAAGCCTCATGTATTTTGAAGACATTAATCTTTTCTGGAAAAAAAACAAGAAGTATCAGGGAGGCTCTAGGAGGCAAAAGAAAGTAGAAGACGAACTGAGAAGAAAGGCTACGGAACACAATAGAAATGGCTTTAGGGGTAGATGAGAACATGACAGCCACATTTAGAAGTGTCAAAGAGATGGAAATACTCAGAAATGTGATATTGGAGAGAAAAATTCCCCAAAGAGACAGTGTGGGGAGTGGCTGTGCAATACAATGCTAACAGGGACAAGGATAGACATGATTAGGACTGCTCTGACCTGAGGGCAAACAACGACTGCCAGGGACCTTAGAAGGTCCATCTTTCACTATCTAGAAAACTGGCTTCAAAAAAGATGCTCATTCTCTTAAGCAGTAAAGCCAAGTTCAAAGACCTGTAGCCTTAAACTAATGAGTTAAAACTCTGAAAGAGGAATTTTAATAATTACAAAATAATTTGAAGACATAACAAGGTCTTCTACTTAAGAAATAGAATCTTTTGATCCTATTTCTTAAGTAGAAGACCTTGTTATGTCTTAGTAAAAAAATAAAGACAATATGGAATAAGCATCCAAAAAGTCAAATGTTAATAATATTCAGCCTTGAAAAGGAAGGAAACTCTGACACACACTACAACACATGAACCTTGAGGACATTCTGCTAATTAAAATCAGCCCATCATAAAAAGACAAATACTACTGGACTTCACTTATATGAGGTTTCCAGGTGTAGTCAATTTCATTGAAACAGAATAAGTACAGAGTGCCAGATTTGCAAGATGAAAAGTTCTGGAGATAGGTTACACAACAACAGGAATATAGTTAACAGTACTAAACTTTACACTTAGAAATGGCTAAGGTGGTAAATTTTATGTTATACATTATTTACCACAACAAAAAATAAAAAAGTTTTAATTTTTAAACCATTTTGAATAAACCAATGTTACAAATGATTTTCATTCAATTAGCTTCAAGACACAAAGGAAAAGAAAAAATATTTCAATCATAGCCCAAGTCATATGAGTATACTGGAATCAATTGTTCATCTTAAATTTTCACAGAAGAAACAAGGATTTCTCCTAATAACAAGGATTTCTCCTAAAAAAAAAAAACAAAAGTTCAAACCAATAAGCAATATGCTGTCAGTTTATTTCATGGCTACATCTTGAATTTTGCTAAAAAACACAAGGTAAAAATTCTCTGATGCTGGAATTCTTCAATATTTGCCAACCTACCCTGAAACTAGACAGGTTTGCATTCTTATGCATTTCTCTCAGATTTTGTGCTTAGATTACTTTTTTCTTGCTTTTTAAAAGTGCCTGAAACCTATTTCCTTATACCTATGCTATAATGAGTGGGAAAAAAACCAGATTTGTTTGATTGGAAATATTTAGGGTTGAGCACAAAAATTTGCATTTCTGCTGACAGCCTCTATACTAAGTTTGGCCCAATGGGATTAAAAGTCTCTGAGATATTAAACCTCGGAAAGAAGAATTTGTAATGGAAAGGCTGAAAGAACTTAATTATAGCCAGTAGCACCACTCGAATATTTTAAGCATTCTCAAATGTGCTGTGTTATCTTAAGAGAAAAAAAAAAAAAAGAAAAGATGGAGGTCATGGATCAGACATGAGCATCACCAAAAACGCAGCTTCACTTCTGGGTAATTTGGGGCAGCCAGTCTAACCACAGAGAACACCTGCAAGTGCTGTTTAAAGAACTAAAGAGAAGTCACACTCATTCTGACACTTGCAATCATTAAATCTGAAAATGACTTTAGTTAACTTCTTACGAGTGCCTCACTCAGGACACCTTCCTTGTGTGTATTTAAGAGCTAGATTAGGAAAATCAATGGAATTTCTCTTACGTTAAAGTAAAAAACAACATCAGAAGGTCTCTGCTTTTATTTGCAAGAAATACAATTCTCCTGTAATATATGTTAGAGTTGACCCTGGAATAGATGGTTCTGTCATTTTCCTCATTTCTTGCTTTTCCTCCCTTTTAGCAGCAAAATCTTACCCATTCCCCCACTCTCAGTGTCCCCTCTGAGCTGAGAAACTTGATGATCTTGTCACAAGTAAACAGGCACAAGAACATTCCTGCACTTCCCACTGTCCTAGGCATTTTGGCTGAATACAGGGCTCTGCAGAGAGGATCCATGTCCACGCTGTTGTGCCTGTAGTGTTGGGGCACCAGGTCCTCCATCTGCATGATGAGAATAGTCTGGATAAGTAATAATCCTTATATCAGAATAATTAGACAAACCTTATTTTCTGAGAGGTGCTGTCATTCTCATAACCTAATTCCTGGGACCCAGTCCCCTATCTGTCTTAAATCAAATTTTCTGAAAGTTCTTTCTCACTTCCATTGCCTTCATGACTATTGTAGCTTTAGCTTCCTTTTGCGTCCAAGACCACAGACTTCCAGAAGTCTGCTTGATTTTCTTTTCCCAACACATGAAGTGATTTTACTCATTGATTGCTATCAACCTATGACTCCTGATAGGGCTTACCATGATTTAAAACCCTCATCCAAATTCCAATAGCTCTGTTTCCTGGAACCTGAACAGCTCTTCCACTCCCACCCACCCAAATCTCCCCCATGCCTGATTCCCTGCCTGACCCGGTCTTTTACCTCTTTGCTCCATTCCATGAAGCCACACATTCTTTCTTGGATTTACTGGAATTCAATGAGACTGGCATTGCAGGTAAATCTTTCACGCTCTTATTACAAATTCAGAACTCCAAAGTTGCAAACGTAACGTGATGAAGTCCAGATTAAAGTATTTTGTTCATCATTTGCAGTCAGCTTGTATGTAATGATTAAAGTTGTAACCAGGAGCAGACTCCAGGCTATTTCTTGCTTTGCCTGGGAAACTTGTTTAATGTAACAATTTCAGATCCCTCTGTCCCTTGAGTCATCTCTCCTGCACCTTTTAGCCTGGAAAGAACATCACAAATAAAGATAGCTATCTCGAAGACAACTGTAAAAAAGAGGAAATTTTGTCAGAGACAACCCCTGTTTTGGAGCTAAAATAATAAAGAGTCTAACTAATGTCAAGCAACTCCCCTCTAAATATATACCATTAGTTCCTGTATATATTTATTTATTTTTACTGCAAAATGTGAGAACCTACCATGTGCCTACCATATTCTAGGCACCTGGGATATACTGTGTGCTGCTAGACAGGAGACCTGCCCTTAAGGAGCTGACTTGCTCTGACAGCTTGATTCTTTATTCTTTATCTTTTTCATTGGCCATATCAGAAGCAACTGTGAAACCAATTTGCGCTTGTAGCTACTCTGCACTAACCTCTTCATTCATGTATTTCATCTCTTCTTCATATCAGTGCTTCTAGATGAAGTACTTTTTCTACTCTTTTTTCTACCTTAATATGCTTTTTCAAAATAAATTACTCATTTTGAGGTGCTTTTAGCACCATGAAAGACACTTTAGTAGCCCTCCTTAAAGCTGTCAATATGTGCCCACATAGCCAAAGTACCCTGTTGAAGTTGAACAACTTCAACACAACTCAATATAACATCAGACAGTCAGGTTTCAAATGATTTTGTAATATTCCCTTTCATTGGCAGGTGGTAGTTCATCTTTCAATCAGGCCATCATCAACAAAAACCCTTTGTGAATAGAATACAACAACTCTTCTTTATACACTCCTCAGGTTATCTGAGCAAAATTTCTCATACCAAGAAATCTTTCCTTAGTCTCTGAGCTTGCTCACCTTACCCCACTCTTATCTTCCCCAATTTCAGTCAGTGTGATAGAGAAATAGAGACTCATTTTAGTACTCTCCTCAAGAGGCTGCTGTGTATGCCACTATTTCGTCTTTCAAACACTGATGTGGATTGGCTGTGTCCCTGCCCAAATCTCATCTTGAACTGTAGTTCCCATAATCCCCTTGTGTCATGTGAGACACCTGTGGGAGGTAATTGAATCATGCTGTTCTCATGACAATGAATAAGTCTCACAAGATCTGATGGTTTTTTAAGGGAAAATTTCCCTGCATAAGCTCTCTTGCCTGCCACCATGTAAGACGTGACACTGCTCCTCATTTGCCTTCCACCATGATTGTGAGGCCTCCCCAGCCATGTGGAACTGTGAGTTAATTAAATCTCTTTCCTTTATAAATTACCTTGTCTTGGATATGTCTTTATTAGCAGCGTGAGAACTGATACAAACACACACACACACACACACACACACACACACACATATTACATGGTGTTACTCAGAGTGCTTCTGTTATCCACATGCCTACTAAAAAGTCAAATTAACATACAAGGAAGTCACTCTTATCTATTGTCCAAAACTGGCTGAGCCAAAGGCAAACTCATGGAAGAGTCAGAAATCAGTTTATCCTGAACTAACTTGAAAATCCTTTCTCTAGACTGCAAATCAAATTTCCAGCTGATTTTTAGTGATGAACGCTGCAGCTGCACTTTTTGGGTAGCTTATGGACAATAAAATACCAATACATAGTTCCCTTCTGGTCCATATAGATCAAAGCAAAGCCATTTACAAAAGATTTTCCTGCTTCATAATCTCCAAGAAGTTGGAATTCACCTCTCTCAGAATTAATATCGTGTTTTTTTTTTTTTCTTCCCCACAGTAAAGACCTGCTGCCTGCGAGATGACCCAGGCAGAAGTTCAAGACCTTGGACTTCATGCCTCAGGCCTTTCACAAAGAAAATTGAGTGTGAGAACTTTATCTCCAATAGTGTCTGCCTGTTGTGACAATTCTGCTGGGTCTCTTCACCCCTAAATTCTTCATTTCTTTTCAGAATTTAGCTGAAAAGCACTTTATGCTGCCTGTTTATCTCAATGTCTGTCTCTCACTGCTAGTATTTATTGCTTATCACTGTAAGTCTTTATTGAATGTAATCTGTTTGGGGATATAGTTGGCATGAAAGATGCTCCACCAAATGAAGTTGTAAAGTATTATACATAAATACTTAATTCCTGGATTTATTTATTATCGTCATTACTTATTTACCACCATAGGCATCCAGGACACCTTTTAAAGAAATAAATCTGGTGCGTTGCTCTCCCAAATTTTATCAGAATATCTTGTAAGACATAAATTAATGTCATTATGTAATAAGTATTAATATGCTTTATATGGCTAGTACATATTTTAGTTTACAAAAACTTATACACATCTAATCTTCCCGGCCTTCCAATAGTAAAAAAGTTTAAGTCTCCAGGTTACAGGTCAAGAAACTAAGACTCAGAAAGTTATTCTCAAAGTCACATGAATAATAAATTTCAGAGCTGGGCTCAAACCCAGGTCTCCTCCTCCAGGTCCTAAGCCCTTCTCTCCCATAGGTGCCTACAGGATCAGCAGAAGAAAAGTAAACCCAGCAAAGGCCAAATGAGAAACAAAACAGTTTCCACTGTCTCCTTTCTCTGCTTTGTGAACCTTGCATGACAGAGTACAGTTTGGTATACTCTGAATTTACATCTTATATTCAGCTAAATTAACTTGACTTTGTATTTAATTCAGGGTCATTGGTCCCTAAGTTTACATCTAAGGTCCTCATAGGGAATTTTTATTTGCAATAGAAGGTAATCTGGAAAAGGTCACTGTAATTAGCCCTAATTAATATACCAGTTAGTACAATTAATGACTTCTTTTTTCTATGTGCCCAAGAAATACTGGAGATACCGGACCTACAATTATGCCATTCAGTGGAACGAGTCCTGTGCCAGCAAAGTGCGACACAGATCCATGTGGATCAAAGAAATGGTGATATTAATTCATCTAAGTGGAGTCTGTGACCTTTATTACTTTTAGATTATTAGAATGCATTTAAGTAATGGGTATACATGCTTGAAAGTCTGATGGAAATACAATCAATTACATTTGTTTCATCCAATACATCCTTACTCTGACAATGGTAGATACAGAGAAAAAACCTATGCAGTAAGAATTTCCATGGCTAAGCAGGTATATAAATTTTAGGGGAGGTATTGAAGAATTCTGTTTGGATGGTTAACTCATAAGTTCTTGCAACTTCATTTGTTTGTCTGCTTAGGAGAGTCTTTAACAGGGCAAATTAGCTTTCCATCAATTTTTTGAAAGTATTCCAGATTTTACCATCCTTTTCAAGAAAATGTCTACCTCTCATTCAGGGATTCCTACTCTAAATCGAGTCTCATACCCTTGCGCATTCCCTGAAGGGAACAGGAACATGAGCCCCAAATTCCCATGGGAAGTGTGCGGCACAAATCAAGAGAGAATTTCAGAATAATGCTATTCTTGTCACTGGGAACTCTGCAAATAACCTTTGCTTATATAATACGACTCAATCAAATTGATGTTACAATGAAACTCCAGCTCTGCAAATATGTCTTATCTTTAAATGTCGTCCCATGTTAAACCTTCCTAAAGGAGTGTTTCAGTGCAAACCCCAGAGGCTGTGGACATGCAATTCCTCAAAGGGAATAAATTAACTATTGAATCTTACACTGGCAGTCGATGGAGCATATTAAGTCCCCAAATAAATACACTGCCTGGGAAATTTGATTCGTTCATAATAAAATAGATTAAATTGTCACCTTGAACTGAAAAATAATTACTCTTGAACTAAGTGTAACAGACAAAATGCATCTATTTTGGACAAGAAATAAAAAGGAAAGGGATAAATAGAAAATGTAATTTCTCAGTTTACACAGAAATCATCTGAAAAAAATTAAAAAGTGGGAAATAAGGAATCTAATATATCATGCATATGGGCAAACAATGTAAATGTTTACCATGTTTTCTATTCACATCATTGACTTTAGTTCTGTAATCAAAATTAGGAAGCACATGAGTTTAAAACTGGATACCAAAATAATTAACTTACTTCTGACATCAAGTGGGTAAAAATTAAGCTATTATGATGAGCACATGTGATACATGAGTCCACAAATCATTAATAAAGTTATTAGTAATTTCACTTATCAAATCTATTTATATCCCCAAAGTAGTGAATTATAATAATAATTGGGATTTGCGAATAACCTTTGTTATTCATTTGTTATTTGTTATTTGTTTACAACAAAGGTTATTTAGACAAGCTTAATAAAATGGAAAATAGAAATTCAAAATTATAGGTAGCCAACAAGTGAGGCTCACTGTGAAGACGATAACATTACTAGAAATAATTAACAAATTTGGCTCTCAGCATCCATTGAACCAGGACAGAAAGGAAACATTTCTTGTCATTTCACTTTCATTTCATTCTGGCATTTCATTTTAATTATCTCATAGAGGAAACATCAATTTTCTTTGAAGTTACAATGTATTTCTGGGCACTAAATCTTTAAATAATATTCTCAAGTAGAACCCTATCAAGAGTACTCTGAGTAAAGCAAAGGAGAAAAGTCTTCAATAACAGTATTGCTATCATTGGTGGTGATGGTGCTTTTCACATTGTTTCTGTTAGTCATAAATCTCAAAACCCATTGCCATTCCATAAACGTAAAGTGTATTACACATAAATAAGACAACATAGCCCATCCATTAGGTTTCTGGCAGCCTACCTTGCTCTATGAATAGGAAAAGCATGTTCTTGAGACTACCTTCTTATTTCTGACCTGTCTGCTTTTCCATTCCTCATGGGGTCTGCCATCTCAGTTTCACCCTGCACTATTTCCCATGAGAAAGCCAATGACACTCATAAATACTGTGAGTTCAGTAAGTCAGCTCAACTTGAGAGTTACAGAAAGAGAGGTCATTTTTTCCCACACACCTTTCTCCAGCCCACAGGCCTGCCTCCTGCTCCTCCACCTCTGAGAGAACCAAGACCCTGACAAATGTCCATGCCCACCATGGCTACCTCCACTGCTTCTGGGCAATATCCACGCCCACCATGGCTACATTCACTGCTTCTGGGAAATATCCATGCCCACCATGTCTACATCCACTGCTTCTGGGAAATATCCACGCCCACCATGGCTACATCCACTGCTTCTGGGACATGGAGTAGCCCTACACTTTCACTCTGGAATTCAGGGGAATAACACGCCTGCTGTCTCACTACAACGTCTCATCCTGAAGAATCGGTGAGAAGAGCCATATTTATTTATGGCTGAGGCTTCTTCCCTAGGCCCAACCCCACAAGTGGTCTTACTTCTCTCTGGATAAAAGAGTAATGGTTTCCAGACCTTATTCTCTCTTAAATCCAGAAGAGCTCATCACTTCTGCTACTTCTGTCCAGATGTTCATTTATTGGAACCTCCTGAGAGACAACCTGCATGTAACAAGGTGGCTGCCTTAACCACAAGTGAACCTAGCAATTGATTCATGGAATCTGAGGCAGTCTAAATATTTTCTTAATCTACCTGACACAATGCTGAAGACTTCCAAAGGGCAAGAGGTAAATAAATTCCTGTGCTTACACATGTTAGAGAGATAAGCTTCTCACAAGAGAATCACAGATGTGAGAATAATCTTTGTTGGAGAGCTTGGGCCACCATTGGGCCATCTCCTCACCAATGGTGAGAGGTACCTGTTCTTCCCCTCCTCCCTGGTTCCTGTTATACAGATAGCTTGGTGGTGGGAATGGAGACATGGAACATAATCATTCCCATATCAACTCCCACTGTTAATGTCTGAGCTGCTACCCTGGATTGCCACTTTTGTTCGGTCTTACTCCCTCAGATCAACCAATTTTGTATGCATCTTTTCCTCTTCCAAGATCAGTTTTACCAACTATGGTATCTAGGGTGGCTAAAGTGGCACTTAAAAAGACTTTATCTCTCTCAGTCTGTGTTTCGCCAGTGGTGCTTTTCTACAAAGAGCTTCTTCCACAACTAGCACTGACCATTAGTCTAATTTTCTAAGACACATGCTATGGCATATTATCTGGTGGCCCACTACAGGAGGCTCTCAAATAACTACATGTGTGTAGAGACCCTTTCTTCTCTATTTTGTTTTATGAGAAGGAGCTGGACATCAGGAAGCACATGAGTTCAAACATGAGTACCAAATTAATTAACTTAGTTTTGAGTCCCAGCAACGACCACATGCCTGAATGAGTACTGTCAGACAATGTGACCCAAATAACACATACAGCCTTTCTGCCCCTTGGATATTAGCTCAACTTTTATCAAAATGCTCAACTTTATAGCACCTGTGAATGAAACTCCCTCCCTATAATTTTTATGGCTTCTTTTTTTTCCCCCCCCCCCAAAAAAAGGTAACACTGATGTTTGTTGTGAATTCTTGACCTTAATTCCTCTGGGTGCTCTCAGTTCCTCTATAGGGATCTGACATCCAAATTCTGCCCTCTCACAAGTCAGTGTACAGATCAAAAATATTTCACTGTTTTCCACAAGAAATGCAATTACATTCATCAACTTTGCAAATTCAGCAACGTGTCTGAAGCTCTAACAGGCTACGGAGAGTATCATGCCTCACGCAGCTTTCCCCATCTCACTGGCTCCCTCCCTTAAGTTGATGTATGACCCTTCCTCACACAGTCCACCCCTTGAAAAATAAGATCCAATCCACATCCTTAATACCGTTTCTTTTTCAGGTAGCCACATCTCCAGGAAAGTCCATGTTCTCCAGGTCTCTTGGAATTTCAAAACTTAGACATTTTCTTCAGTCACCTACGATATGTTGTGGGGGAAATGCTCCTGCCAAAAACCAATACCTGAAGGGTCAAAGGAAGAAAAATTAAATGCAGTCATGTGCCACATAACATTTTGCTCAATGATGGAGTGTAAATGCCATGATGGTCTCATAAGATTATAATAGAGCTGATAAATTCTCATCACCTAGTAACATTATAGGCATCATAACATCATGGCACAATACCACATGATTCACACATTCATGGTGATGCTGGTGTAAACAAACTACTGCACTGCCAGTTGTATAAAAGTATTGCACATATAATCATACACAGTACATAATACTCGATATGATAATAAATGTCTGTTACTAGTTAACATATTTACTATGTAGTTTTATACTTTTTTGGAGTGTACACTTACCTATAAGAGAAAAGTTAACTGTAAAACAGCTTCAGGCAGGTCCTCCAGGAGGTATTCTAGAAGAAGGCATTGTTATCATAGGACATGACAGCTCCATGAGTGCCATTGCCCCTGAAGAACTTCCAGTGGGACAAGTCGTGGAGGCAGAAGACAGTGGCATTGATAATCCTGGCCCCATGTAGGCCTAGGCTAATGTTTGTGTCTTAGTTTGTAACAAAAACAAGTCTGAATGGTAAAAAACAAAATAAATTTTTTAAAATAGAAAAACGCTTATAGAATAAGGATATAAAGGAACAAAATATTTATATAGCTGGGCAACATGTTTGTGTTTTAAGCTAACTATTACTACAAAAGAGTCAAAAGCCTAAAAAAAAATGAAAATTTGATCAAGTAAAAATGTTACCATAAGTTAAGGTTATTATTTAAGAAAAATTGTTTTTAGTAAATTTAATGTAGCCATAATGTCCAGTGTCTATAAAGCTTACAGTAACATGCCAGGTCTTCACATTCACTCACAGCCTCACCTAGAGCAACTTCCAATTCTGCAAGTACCATTTATGCTAAGTGCCCTACACAGGTGTACCATTTTTAATTTTTTAAACTGTATTTTGACTGCTTTTTCTATGTTTAAGTACACAAATACTTCACATTGTGTTACAGTTTCCTACAGTATTCAGCACAGTAACATGCTGTACAGGTTTGTAGCCTAGGAGCAATAAATTATACCATACAGCCTAGGTATACAGTAGGCGATAACACTTAGGTTTCTGTAAGTATACCCTATGATGTTCACACAACAACGAAGTCACCTAACAACATATTTCTCAGAATGTATTCCTGTCATTAAGCAACACATGACTATATACGAAACAAAGTAATTTTTTAAAAATAATACATGTTTCTTAGAAGGACTGTTAGTACATAGCTCTTGATAAAGATTAGTTATGATATCAGTTAATATTACTATTTAACAAATGACTATCTACCATGTTCAGGCACAGTACTGTTTGTTAACAGTTCAATAGAAAACAGAGTCCTTCCCTCATGGAGTTGACAAACTAAAAGGAAAAACAAATATTACCAAAACATGTGATGGCTATTATTTTAAAAATAAGTAAATTGTTCATCATCAGAAGTGAAGTGTTTACATTGGAAGGAAATACTGGTAAGAGTATATTTGAAAGAAAAAAAACCACTCTGGATCCCATCTTAGAAATAGAAAAGAGGCTACAGGGCGTGGTGGGATTACAGGAGTGATCCTGTAATCCCAATATTTTGGGAGGCCAAGGCAGGCAGATCACTCCATCTCAAAAAAAAAAAAAAAAAAAAAATAGAAAAGAAAAGGTGACTTTTAAGAGCTTCAGTGACCTATAGAAATATATCAAGGGGTACGATTTTTTGTCTTAGTCCATTTTGTATTGCAGTAGAGGAATACCTGAGGCTGGGTAATCTATAAAGAAAGGTTTATTTGGCTCACAATTCACAGGCTGTACAAGAAGCTTGGCACCAGCATCTGCTTCTGGCAGGGGCCTCAAGAAGCTTTCAAGCATAGTGGAAAGGAAGGGGGAACCTACATGAGAGGGAAGAAGAGAATAGGGAGGAGGTGCCAGACTCTTTCTAACAACAAGCTCTGGGGGAATCTAAGAGGAGAACTCACTCATTACCATGGTGACAGTTGGGAAGGCACCAAGCCATTCATTGGGGACCCATCCCCCTAACCCAAATACCTCCCACCAGGTCCCACTTCCAACACTGGTGATCAAATTTCAACATGAGATTTAAAGGAGACAAATATCCAACTGATGTCAAGTACACACATAATTAAAGTCACAGGAGAAGAGAGAAATATTGGAATTTCTTTAAAAAATTTTAAGAAATATGGTGGCAAATATTCCAAATTTGATAATAAGTATCCACTAACAGATTGAAAAAGACCCAAACAGAATTTTTAAAAAACAAAGAAAACCAAACTTAGGAACATAATAGACAAATTGCTGAAAACCAAAGGTAAAGAAAAAACTGAAGAACAGAATTGAGTCCTACAAAAAAAAAAAAAGAAAGAAAGAAAGAAACTAAGTACAGCAAAGAGGACATGTTGGCTTTTTCAAAGAGAGGAGATCAAAGAAAAACAAGTTCCTATGCTTTTGAAGTATGTGTTGACACCAGAGAAAACGAAATTATTCCATTTTTACCTTGCATATACATTATCAAGGGGAATTATATGCAAACTGAAAGTGAAGCATGAAGCTTATTAGGATTCACAGAAGAATAAAGACATAATTATCCATCATGTCTTAATATTATGGCATAACTTTCAGAAGGCAATCTTGTGTGGGGGAGTCTTTTTAAGTATATATAGGTAAATTATCTGTCACCCTGCAATTTAGCCTATGGAAATAATCTAATTGTCTAACCAGAAGAGAATGATTAAGCAGCATTGTGGTTGAACCACAGGAGAGAATGTTATGCATCATTGTAAAAGATGCTTCAAATGTATCTGTAACAACATAGGAAGGCTTTTATTATAATTTAAAGTAAAAAATAGCAAGGCATACAACTGTATACGTAACATGATTGCAACTACTTTGGTGGAAGATTAAAGCACGTAAAAATATTGAAAAGAAAAACAAAATGCTAAATAGCAACAGTTTTTAATATGGGGTTTAAAGTGCTTTTTTACTTTCTAGTTCTGAGTCCAAGTGTTTTCTATTATAAAATATATTACCCTTACCGTCGTAAAAAGATAATGTTTAAAAGAAATTAAGTAGATTGTTTTGTGAAGTACTAGGTTTTCTATCGCATGATTAATTGAAGCTATTTAACCATCAACCTATAATAAACAGAGTTTCTTTACTGGAAGAAAGAAGTATGTAAGGATCTAAGCCCTCCCAATTCTGAGACGCCATAACTGTGATTATTCTGTATTTTAAAATTTATAAGTAATTTCCCAATTGATAGCAATAAAGGTAGTAATTATTTCCTTCTATTCCAAAATTATAGACCAGTAACTTTTTAAAGAAACATACTTTATAAAATGCAATTTTCAAAATCAAAAAGGTCCTCATTTGGCCACACCATATCTCTGCAGTTCTTGCTTCTGAGCTTTTTCTTCGTGATTAGCAGCTAAGATTTTCAGTTTGACTCTCTACATTTGCCCCTATTAACTGGCTAATATTTAATATCTAGCATCTGTGTTTACTGAATTATCTGGTCTAATAATAGATCTAGTTTGGGTTTACTCAAACTGAACTGAAAATAACTATGAATTCAACTAATTTGTCATATTTTTGGTTTAATCAAATAGCCTGCATGCAATCAATAAATTGATCCAAAAATATGATCAAACTGAGTCCCTTGTGTTAAATCTGGTTAAAACTGTACTCTGAAACAAAAGGTCAGTGGGTCTCTGGCAGAATGAATTGTGGTGCCTCACCCAGATTTCCTTTACCAGGGCATACAATACACACATCTCTCAAATAAACCAACTAACTACCTACTGGCAAATTGGTGGCATCAGACATCTCCCATCCTGGAAAGGGAAGTAAAGCCTTCTAACCAGGATTGACAAACAGCACAGGTTTGCCCTTGTCACCCATACATTCTGAGCTAGCACCACTATCAAAGTGTTCGCAGAATGTGTGATCTACAGTAATGGAATCTATGTAGTATCACTCCAGATCAAGGGACCCACTTTATGGCTACAAGGTGTGGCAATGGGCTTCTATATGTAGGGCACACAGTCCTACCACTTTCTACACCATAAAGAAGCTACCATCTAAACAGAGTGACGAACCCACCTCTTAAAGATGTAGCTGAGACACTAGCTTGAAGATAAGATCCTATGAGAATAGGTGCTATTCTGCAGGATTTAGTACATTTCTTCAACAAAGGTCCATCACGTAGTGCTGTGTCTTCAATAGATAGAATACCTTTGAGCAGGTATGAAAGTAGTGGAAAGGTAGAAATAGCTCCATGCACCTCACTTCCGATGACTCACTTGAAGAATTTGTGTTTCTCACCCCCATATGTATAAGATCTAGGAGTCTGGAGGTTCTGAATTCAAGAAGGGGAACATCCCCACCCAAAGGATACAGCAAAGCTCCAACTGAAGTCAAAGCAATGACTGCCACCTAGTCACATTGGGCTTTTCATGGTAATAGGCCATTAGGTAGAAAAAGGAGCTATTCTTATGGCCAGGAAAATTAACCATCATTGTCCTGAGGAAGTAGAACAGTCACTTAATAATGAGAACATAAATTAAGATGTCTAGCCATCTGCCGGTACAGCTCTTGGTACATCGGTGCCCGTTTATTACTATAAATGGGCAAATTTGACAACCCCAGTTTCACAAAGGCATGCTAACTGGGAAACTCAGACCCTGCAGGGATGAAGACTACATAAAACCAAAATGCAAGCCACCTAGACATCAGCCAGAAGTGCTAACTGAGGGTAGGGGGAATCAGAAGTGGGGAGATGATGAGCAGTAGAGGGGGTTGCAGTTTATCCCATCAACCCTTCTATTACATTTCCCTAAAAGTTGTGATCTCAGGATCCATATGTTTGAAGTGAATTTCATATGTGACGCAGGTGGACCTGAGCAGGGGTGGACTGTGAAGATGCTGTTTTGATCCCCCACCCACACTTCCTTAACCCTTCTTAACCAGACCAGAACATCCACCTCTCAGCTGCTGTGAGTTTTGGCTGCCAAGGACACACAGTTGCTCACCCGCTTCTCTGAAGATCACCCTCTGTGAATAGGAACTGCCTCACCAGGTGTACGACAGACACACCTGACAGCAATCACTTAAGCATAACCTGAAAATGACCCGATGGTCTAAGAAGACTGTGTGTTTGGAGTGCTGAGCTATGAAATCAGGAGTGGCCAACCAGGAGGTTCATTCTCTATGAGGAATATCTGAACCCCTGGCCCATCCTGTGGAATGCAGGCTGCACAGGGGATTGAGGCCCTTTGTTCTGGGTTAAAGGAAGGTTGCCAGGTTAAGGAAGGTTGCTAAATGGAGGTTGCTAGGGGGAGGGTGCTATGTGAAAATGCTATATAAACTGCATGCTTTTACAAGTGGTAGTGGTTCTCCTGTCCACCCATCACGACTAGGCTGCCCTGTAAGTTCCCTCAAAAAACCCTATGTCTTGTTTGCTAGCTCTAGGTCTTTTTTTTTAACCTCTTGAACTTGGTGGCATCCCTGTTGAGGAGTAGGGGTTCAACATGACACCAGGGAAGGACTGCATCAATCTCCCACTCCTCCTAACCCCATGCATCCCACAACATGGGACTGACTGAACTCAAGGTACTAAATACTGCCGCCCTTGCCTCAAAGGGGGACAACTTCACAGTTTGCCCCCTGCGGATCCATTTTACTTGAGACCACACCATCGCTCCATATTTTCCTCTTCTCCATCCTGCTTCACTCTCAACCTCACAGATTGTTCTGAAAACCATTTCCTCCATAAATCATGTGCCATGATTACAACTACCCTAACCAAGTCTTCTCTCCTAAGGAACACAAACTAAAATAACCTCAAACTTTATTTTGTATAAGAATTGGTAATCAATAGGAGGGTTAACTTAAAACGCAGGTTCTTTGGCCTTACCTCCAGAGAAGTAAATTTAATACATGCATGGTGTGCCTGGAGTTGGGTATTTTTAAGAACTCTGAATATGGATTAAATACAGCAGTCTACTGACTACTCTGAAATGCACTTGTCTAGATCATCAGTACACACTGTCGACAAAGGAAAGCTCAAAGCACCACAGACATGGCAATACTCTCAAGTGAATGCTGAGAATAAGTTTCTCTGCATTTATTCTCAGGACTTCCATATTCCAACATATAACACACCTCTAACCTTAACTCTGGGATATGACTTTCACTCTACTCATGTTTATGACTTCAAAATGTTAATAAAACATGATAAGTGCAAAAGTCAAAATAAAGTAGAAGAGGTGGCATGAAAGTAATGGACTGCACATTCTTAATTTAAATCATATATATTTATTCACTCCCTCAGTAACTGAATCCTAACCAAATGAATTTGTAATATATTCCAGTCTAGTTTTATTAGGATTTGTGCCATATGCATAAAGTGAAAACAAAGAAAATATATTGCTACATCAACTTATATTATTCATGCATATAAAGTTCTGTGTATCTGCCCATGCGATTGAGAAGATGCATTAGGAAGTCTATTACAATAACAACAAAAAAGGGTTATTTGAGTCGAATCAAAACAATAAATAGGCTAGAGAAAAATTGTAAAATATTTGTTTTACACTTTCCTCCAGTGACACATAAAACATTATCTTCTCCTCTAAGCGATTATGAACATTTCTACCCTGTCATGCGGCATAAAGTGGAGATTTGTTTAAAATCATTTATGTCTGTAAAGTTACACAAGCTTCGTTGTACTTCAGAGAAAGTATATTTTTGATCACTTCAACTGTTAAAGGCTCTCGGTTCTTATTTGTAGTTATACCCAGATAGATGAAAATATAGAAGCAGTCTTAACCAACCTCTAATTAAATAATTTATCAGATTCACTACACATTCCATTCCCTCTATGCGTTATTCCCTCCAGCAGTTATTGACAGTATGCAGAATACTCTTGAATGTTAGGTCCCTCTCTACTATGCCCATCCATTTCCTCTCCCCCAGGTAGGTGGTACAGTCTGTCAAGAGTTAGTTGTGCACTGGGCATGGTGACTCATGCCTGTAATCCCAGCACTCTGGGAGGCCAAGAGAGGAGAATAACTTAAGCCCAGGAGTTTGAAATCAACCTGGAAAATTTAGTGAGATCTTGTCTCTAAATTTTAAAAAATAAAAACAAAAGGATTAGTTGTGTATATTCACAAGGCTTGTGATCTCAGTTTTTATTATATTATTTAATGTGGCATTACACAAACCTCTAAATACAAGTTCTAAAACAGATGTTTCTTTGAAAGCTAAGATGAATACTTTGAAGAGACTTGTTCATGTAAAGTTTCTTTCTAAAATGCTCTGAAGGCCAGGAGCAGTGGCTCACACCTGTAATCCCAGCACTTTGGGAGGCCAAGGCAGGCAGATCACTTGAGGTCAGAAGTTCAAGACTAACCTAGCCAACATGGTGAAACTCTGTCTCTACTGAAAATATAAAAATTAGCCAGATATTGTGCCATGTGCCCGTAGTCCCAGCTGGTTGGGAGGCTGAGGCAGAAGAATCTCTTGAACCCAGAAGGCAGAGGTTGAGGTGAGCCAAGATCACACCACTGCACTCCAGCCTGGATGACAGAGAGAGATTCCATCTCAAAAAGAAAAAAATGCTCAGAAATTATAGAGAATTATAAAATGAAGAGAAAAATAGGAAAACTCTAAGAGAATGTTGTGCTCTCTCAAATTGCTTTCCAGGGGTCTTTAACTTTTTGCTCTACTTTAAAGAATCCCAAGCTGGAAATTATCAAGGATTCAGTCAATGTGATGTGCACAAGAATCCTGGGCCCTGCAATGAGAGTCACACACAAAGGATAGACCTTGGCTCCATCATACCAACCAATGAATTCACAAGTATGCACATTTATATATGGAGTTTTAAAAAACAGTTAAACCTTTAATCAATTTTCAATAGTGTCCTGCTTTAAGTTATTCTTTTTTCCAATTAACTGTCAAATGAGCAGTCCTAGTCACAGTTCCATTAAAAGCTTCTACCATACCACATGGTCCTGACAATACAAATAGTCAAGATGAGAAATAAAGTCAACCAACTTTTCCTCTCTATTTTAACAAGTCAAAATAGAGATGCATTCATGGCAGTTCTCTCTCTTGCTTTTACATTAACAGATACAATTGTGTGTATTTACTATGTACCACATAATGTTTTTGTATATATACATCGAAGGATGATTAAATTAAGCTAATTAATGTATGCATTACCTCACATACTTATTTTTATGATAAGAATACATCCACTTCCATAGCATTTTTCAAGAATTTAATACATTATTGCACAATAGATCTCTTGTGCAATTTATTCCTCCTAACTAAATTTTGCATATTTTGACCAACATTTTCCCAACCCCTACTCCCAAAGACCCTAGACCCTCATAACCATTATTCTATCTACTCTCTACTTCTATGAGATCAACATTTTTAGATTCCATATATGAGTGAGATTATGTGGTGTTTGCCTTTCTATGCTTGGCTTACCTCATTTATCGTGGTGTCCTTCAGGTTCATTCATTTGCCACAAATGACAGGATTTCCTTCTTTATAGTTAAATAATATTTCACTGTGTATACATACCACATTTTCTTTAATTACCCATCTATTGCAGACACTTAGATTGGTTCCATGTCTTGGCTATTGTGAATAATGCTGCAATAAACACAGAAGTGTAATATCTCTTCTACATATTGATTTCGTTTTCTTTGCATATATACTCGGTAGTGGGATTGCTGGAGCATATGGTAATTCTATTATTAATTTTTTGAGGAAACTCCATACTGTTTTTCATAATGGTATACTAATTTACATTCCTATTAACGGTGTGCAAGGGTTCCCTTTTCTCCACATCCTTGCCAGCATTTATCTTTTGTCTTTTTAATAACAGCCATTCTAACAGGTGTGCTATCTCATGGCAGTTCTTTTAAACAACTTAACTACATAGAGGGTAAAGCAAACACTGAGAGGTTCAGTAGAACTGGATAGAGTGGAAAGTTAATCTTTCATGTGAAGATGCATAAAGGTGCATGATTAAGGGTTTGTTTTTTAACGCAGGCACCTTGTTTAGGAGGTAAAATTTGCGAGGAAAATCAAACAACTCTTCTCTGAGAAGACAGGTATGTCATTCAGACCTGGATTTCTATAGTTCAAAGAGCATTTATATGAGAACAAACCATACAATTAGAGATCGGTCAAATAACCTTTTATCGCTTTAGAATTTGATGTAACTTCAAAGAACAGCGCAGTTTGCACACTTACACCGCCTTCTTTAGATACATGGTTGTTTATTCGGTTTAAGGAGGAAAGAAGAAAAGAAGGAAATTCAGATAAGCAACCACATTCCAAGCACTGAGAGGTGCCCCACCTACATTAAGGTATTTAATGTGTCTCTATTCTTTACAGCTGAAAAAAGTGAGGCCATCTGCAATTACTCTCCCCAGTCATATAACTTGAAAATACCTGTTCCAGGATTAGAACCCAGGACTTTGAATGCAACATCCTGTGCTTTTTTTCCAATATTCTCCTCCACTGAATTCACTGATTTTCTATCTACTCCTTTTCTACTTCTTAAAGAAAGAGGAGAGACTTTGAAAATACATGTGGCTTCCATTATAATAAGACATTGTACAAATCACTGACATTTTTTTAAGCCTACTTGATTTTTGCTTTTTAAAACAAAATAATCAAAACATAAAAAGAGCAGAGAAAAAAGCAATAATACTGTGTACGCAATGCACAACTTTGTTATATTTGTATCAGATCTTTTTTAGTCAGTAAATAAACATTACATAGAATTGAAGCCCCTTTTCTCTCTAGAGAAAAGGGGCTTCATTTTCCTGAAACTTTATTTTCCTGAAGTTTAAATGTATCACTTTCCTCTACTGTTTTATATTATATATGCAACATAAATATATAATATTTGTAAGAGTACTATAAAAATAGTATACGCAGTATTAAAATTAATATATAATAGTACTTTATATAGTACTATTTGTGTATTTAAACTTTGCATACATTATATGCTGTACTTTTCATTTTGTAATTTTTTTTAATTCAGTATTTTTTTTTTTTTTTTTGAGACGGAGTCTCACTCTGTCTCCCAGGCTGGAATGCAGTGGCTCGATCTGGGCTCAACCTCTACTGCCTGACTTCAAGCGATTTTTGTGCCTCAGCTCACCCAAGTAGCTGGAATTACAGGCATGTGCCACTACGCATAGCTAATTTTTGTATTTTTAGTAGAGACAGGGTTTCACCATTTAGGACTGGTTACTCTCGAACTCCTGACCTCCAGTGATCCACCTGCCTTGGCCTCCCAAATTGCTGGCATTACAGATGTGCACCACCATGCCCAGCCAGATTTATCCATGTTAATGAATACATGTGTAATAATGTATTTAGTTTATTTCAAAATTATTTCCTTGTATCACAATTTATTGATAAATCTTTTCATAAATATTTAAGTAATTTCCAAATTATGGTTTTTTAAAACCATGCTGCAACAAACAGCTTTGCGTGCTTAACAGCTTTGCGTACTTAGTCAAACATTTCTTTAAGATAGAATGCCAAGCTTCATCTCAGCCTTTTCCAACCATAATCTCCAGGGATAAAACTGGGAAGATGTATGTTTCACAAGTCTTCCACTCAGCCACTCTGAGTGATTCTTTTCCTCAGGGAAGCTTTGGGAAAATCACTCTAGACAGAAGTAAAACTGCTTCATCATAATATGTTCTTATCTTCCACTTTTCAAGATATTGCCAAATTGTTTCCCAAAGTAGAATAATTTACATGCCCACAAACAAGATATGATTCTAATTTTCCCACAACATTGTCAACATCTGTCGTTGTCGAAGTTTAGGTCTTTGTCATTCTGGTAGAAGTGAAATAATATTTCATTGTTGTTTTAATTTTCAATTTGTTTTCTGTTTACCTGTAAAATTGAGCAAACTTTTACCCATAATTGGCTATTTGAATGTTCTCTGTGAATTGTATGCCTCTTTTCTAGTGAGTTTTCTCTTATTGATTTGTAGAAATATATATATATATATATATATATATGTATGTATGTATTTCTGCAGAATATATATAGATATTTTGGAAACTAAAAAGTCAAATATTACAAAGCTTAATAAAATAAAAATTAAAAAATCCTATGCCTACCCATATCACTCCTGAATTTTTCTCTTGAGAATGAATCATTTCATATAATTTTAGTGGTTTTTATATTTATCTTCATATTCCTAAGAAATATGATTATATATGTTATTATTATTGATTTCCTATATAGAAGGCTTTAGCATTCTTGCAACATTACCTTATTCTCCCAATAAAATTATAACTGAGTTTCTTCTTTAAAATATTATACTTTAGAATATTATGATTAGATAAATATTGATCACTGCTTAGATCACCACTACTATTATTGTATTTCCTTCTTTTTTTTTTTAAGAGACAAAAGTCTCACTCTGTTGCCCAGGCTGGACTGCAGTGGCATGATTGCGCTTTGCTGTGGCCTCTACTTCCCAGGCTTGGGTGATCATCCTGCCTCAGCTTCCCCCAGTAGCTGGAACTACAGGTGTGTGCCACTACAACTGGGTAATTGCTAATTATTATTATTATTATTATTATTATTATTATTATTATTAGAGATGGGGTCTCACTATGTTTCCTAGGCTAGCCTCTAACTCCTGGGCTGAAAAAATCCTCTCACCTCAGATTCCCAAAGTGCTGGAATCACAGGCGTGAGCCACCATGCTCATCTGTATTTTCTTTTTTAAAGAAAAATGTAACTTTTGTCTTTCTGGAGTTAATAATTGCTTTATTTCTACATATGCTTTCCTTTCACTAATTCTCTAGTTTCCAACCTCTCTCAGTACTGTTGTCTACATAAATATATCAAATGGTCTTCCTTTTTCTTCTGCATCCCTTTGTCCTTCTGCTCCAGTTTGGACTGGTTATTGTTCTAACTGGGTACACAGCTCTCAGTCTTCAATCTCCTATTTTCATCCCGGGAATTCCCTTTGCTACTCCACTCTGTGAAATCCTCAAGGTTTTTGGAAATTGTCTTCTTTTTTCATGTGTTTTATTATTTTAGTGGAGCACATCCTCTAGTACTTTTGTGAGACATTATTTGACATCTCACAAATCTGAAAATGTTTATTCCATTTTCAAAAGTAATATTATGTATACAAACTCACAGCTTGGTATACAATTCTGAGGTGAAAATTATTTTTCCTCATATTTTGACAGTTTTTCTCCTTTTTGGCCTGGCTTCTGAAGCTGTTGCTAAAGAGTTTAATGTAATTATCATTCATAGCCCTCTATATTTAATCTGTTTTTCTTTTCTTCTCTAGGAGCTTTTAAATTATTTTCTTAGCCCCAGTGTTCAGAAATTTCATAATGTTTGTATCTTTTTTGGTCTTTTGTTTGTTCATGATGCTAATCACTTAGGATGGTGGGCTTGGTCTCCTTTAAATTTAGAAATTTAAGTTCTTTAATTCTGAATAATCATTTGTTATTTGTTTGATAATTTTTTATTCTCTGTCTTCTCAGCACATATAGGTTCTCTCTCTCTCTTTCTCTGGAATTTTTGTTCATTTTATATTAGCACTCATGAGATGATTTACTAATATTCTTATTTGCTAATATTACAGAATACAATAGACTGGGTTGCTTAATCAACAAATAATTATTTCTCACAATTCTGGAAGGTAGGAAGCCCAAAATCAAGATGCTGGTAAATCCAGTGCCTCATGAGGGTCTGCTTCCTGGTTTGCTGACAACTACTTTACCATTGTATCCTCATATAGAGAGAAGAAAGAAAGAGTGGAAGCAAGCTGTCTCATCTTTTCCTATAAGGGCACTAGTCTATGTATGAGGGCTCCACCACTGTGACCTAATTACCTCTCAAAGGAACCAACTCCTAATACCATCATATTGACAGAATTTCAACATATGAATTTTGGGAGCACATATTCAGCCCACAGAACATACATTTATATGGATATATATTCACACACACATACATACACACACACACACACACACACACACACACACACATATATATATAAAGTTTCAGGAACTCTTTCTTCTTCTTTATTCCTTTTATGGTATTCTGTTTTGTTTCATGAATGCGATATCTTCTTATCTTTCTGATTCTTTCTTATACATCCTTCTTTGCATATGTTCCCTCCAAATTATTGTTTCCATGTTTGCTTTGTCTCTATCTTTGATGTTAGAGGCTTTCCTTCAATGTATAATGAAGCTTGATTGTGAATTAATAAAAACCTGCTTAGAAACTCTGTGCAAGTGGATAAGGCTCATAGACTTTTAAGGTTGCATTGTGGAGTAATTTTATTTATGATAAACAAAAACATCAGTGTCTATATGTATTTTCTTTGCTACCATCCAGTTTGTCCAGAAGTATAAAAACCTGGCTTTCAAAATTCTGGATACCAACTCTGAGTGGTGGTTGGGTGCAGAGGGCTGGTTGGGCTGGAGTCTCTCTCAATTCATCCAGTAGAATTTAATTTAACCCTTCTACTTTCAACAAAGAGCCTCAAGATGACCCTCTGCTGTGCCAGAGACTGAATCTACTATTGAGAATAAACCACGTCTCCTGACAGTGTGTAAGAAATAGTTCAGGCAATGTGGAATAAGATTGAGAGTCGAGGGCATAAGTTCTCCTTGGATAGACTTTAAGTCAAGTCTCCTATGTTCAGCTCCAATCTCATTCTTTCTAGTCCCAGGGGCCTCTCTTTCCTAAGCCCTTCTAAGGTTCTGTGAAGGGAATCAGCCTGTTTCTTTGGGCAATCTTTTCTCCAGGCAGTTGAGTCTCAGTTTTCTCCACTCTCCTACATCAGTTACCACTCCTCCACTGGTTTTACATCTTCCCAAAATGTGAAGTTACCTCTTGTCCTTGGCCAATTCCTAACTCTGCTTTTACGGATCTTGTAGGAGAAGGTATAGATAAATGCTTAGTTTATCTTTACATACCTGCCACCTTTAAGTACTTTATAGATCTCTTCTTCCTCTTCTTCTGCCCTGTAATTAAGTCTTTGGAGTTGATCTTGTTCTCCTATAAAATAAGCATAATAATAATAATAGCACTAATAACACTCATTCATCTTCTTTAGGGTGTTCTTGTGAGGTTCCAAAAGAAGTAAACATATGGGACCACCCTTTGTAAACTGCAAGGTGCCATATGAATTCTACTTGCTATTACAAATATTAATGTTAATCTAGTGAAGAAGAGGAAACCTATGAAAAGTTCATTGTAAATGAAATCATAAGAACAATGATTGAGATGTGTGTGTGCAATTATAGAAGCAGAGAAGTGTGAATGAGTACCTGGCAATGGAACAAGTGAATGAATGTGTCAACCCAGCTGGGATGTTCATGAATGGCTTCTTGAGAGAATCAAGACTGATTTAATACTTACATGCATCAGAGGGTATTGTTTATCTTATCCTTTCTCAAAAGACTGAATAATTCTAATTAGTTTTAAGTGAAAAGGGCCAAAGAAGATCACCAACCTATTCCCTTCTCTAAATGAAATTATCTGTTTGTTTAGCCAGGTCACTAAGGTACATTGCCTCGAGGAATTTAAGTTGGAGAATATATTTTGATAACAGAGAAAATAAGGTAAATAATAGAAATAAAAGTCCTGATTGTGCAGATGAATATTAAATTTGTAATAAGGGACTTGATCTTCCCAAAGAGATAGTGAAATAATCTCGTTTCCTTCAGAAAAGCTTCTGCTACTTTCCAGACATTTTCATAAAGAGAATTCTACTTAATCCTCACCATAATCCTTTAAAATATCTAGATTCAATCCTGTTTTGCAGATAAGAAACTGAGAGGTCAAAAAGCTAAGTTGTCTGTCAAGTTTAGAGCCAGATTTTGAATCCAGATCTCCAAATGCCAAGGAAAATGGTTGACTGATTGCCCTACTCCAGGCACCGGCCACCAGCCATCACTCACAACCATCTTTTATGATGGAAATGCATTGAGGCACATACTAAGGTGAAGGATCAAAGTAGGGACCACTCACAGCCCAAGGGATCATTGGCAGATGTCCCATGGCATATGCCAGCACATTCTGTCAGCCCCTTAAGGGTACCAGAGCATCAGGCAATCAAAATGACAGGTTGCACAAAGATCTACACTCGTTACAAATGGTCGTCCTTTTCCTTTTGTTTCATTCCTTCTGAGCAGCTGGCATCTTTCAGCAAACTGTCGGTATTATATTTAAGACATAGTACATCATTAAAATAAAGCTTGGAGCTAATAATTATGTCTTGTTCAGGTGTTTTATGACTAAAGATCCTGACTTTCCCCCAAGGTTTCCAACTCACTCCTTTCCAAATTGCTGCTCTCAGGACTTTGTTACATTGTGGACGTGTCCCCAACAATTAAATAGTAGTTTAATCCTTCCTCTGTAGATCTTTCTTTTGGAGGTAGCATCCTGGAGCCTAAGCTACTTCCACTTTAAAGGTGGTATTTATGGAGTCCTCAGTTGGCTGTGCAGGTGTGACTGCACACACGGGTTTATTGACATGGAAAGCTGGCTCCCCACCTTCGTGTCACTCACACTTCATGGTCTCATCTATTTATCAACAATACTACTGACTCTTCCTCACCCTGCCTCCCTCTCCACCATTGTTCAGCAGTTATTAAGACACTCAAAATGTCAAACAGGACATATATTAGACAAGCATTTGATCTCTTAGCCTCAGTTATTTTATCTTTTAGGGTTGATAATAGTCCCCGCCATTCAGAATTATTGTGAAGATCAAATAAGTCAAGTATGTAAAATTACCTTGTAATTTGTAATAAGAAAAAAAGAAAGAAAGAGAAAAAGTAGTACTTTAGAGTTGGCAAAATCATTTTCATAGATGACATCATTTAATACTCTTCATGAGCTTGTGAATTCTGGTACTTTATAGTGGAGAATAAAATTCTTTGCTATAGGTTGGTGAAAAAGTAATTGCGGTTATTGTTAAAAACTGCAATTACTTTTACACCAACCTAATAGTTTACATTTAAAGTGGAAGCCTCTCTCTGACCGTTTGGTCTGGATGATGGCTGTGCAGTGCAGTAAAGCAAAAGGAATATGGTGGGGCAATTTTCTAGGCAAATGCAGCAGGAGCACTACATTTATTTTAAGGGCCCTGGAAAGAGAAAAACTCCAACTTAGCATTTCTACTCACATTTATTGAAATGTGAGTCAGGGTCTATATAAGTATTCTTTCAGAAATTATTATTTGTTAAACAGCTTAGCTTTCCTACTGTTTGACATTCACCAAAAGCATTTTGATCTGAACATTCAAATCAGTGCCTTTACAGAAATTCTCTTAGGTTGGATCTTAGTCCATTTTCTGTTACTTTAACAGAATTCCTACGACTGGGTAGTTTATAAAGAAAAGAGGTTTATGGCCGGGTGCAATGGCCCATGCCTGTCATCCCAGCACTTTGGAAGGCCGAGACGGGCGGATCACTCCAACCATAACAGGTTGTTTCCATTCAGATCACTTTAGTTAGATACTCAGTCACAAATAGCTGAACTACTCTGATCTTTTGCTTTGCCGTCAGAAATAATCACCTTGCTATAAACAACCACATCTCAAAGCCACATACATAAAACTTTTTTCATGTGATATATTTGGCATATTTTTGTATAATTTAGAATTTTCAAGGAATTTTGACTTTGGACCATACATTAATTCTTTTATCAAATATATTCAGCCTCTTTTAAGAGCAAGTGCTTGCCTGTGGTCTGACAATTCAGATTTCCAGCCCTCATTAGTAGAAGTATCAGTCTTATCTGTCAAGAGACATTCCTCTCCACTCACCTGACTGGCTTAATCACCAGGTTACATACAGGCCTGCCAAACTTGGTAAGTTAAACTAGCTATAAACAAATTGTTACAGAATATTTTAATGTGAACAAAAAAAGACATAAATAAACACTATTAAACACTATTTGTTCACGTAAGTTTCCTTTCCAATATTGTTCAAATTGATGAAATCAGCAATGTTCTAAACTTTTGCAGATACTTTAACCTTAGTCATTCTCAGACTTGGTCAGCTTTGCAAAACAGCAACTATTATTAGCATTTACATAAATCATATTAATTAGCACGTATTAAGTATTAACAATGTGCCATGTCCTTAACATGGATTATTTTCCCTAAAAATCATGATGATATTACTTACATGATGAAGGACTAAGATTATCTCCATTTCACAGATGGCAAATACAGTGAGACCTAAGCCGAGAATTTTTCACCAGGTGTAGCCCTTGACATGCTATTGAAGTAAGTGAAAAGTTCCCATGCTTTGATTGATACGGTTTGGATATTTGTCTCCTCCAAATGTCATGCTGATTTGTAATTCCCAGTATTGGAGGTGGGGCCTGGAGTGAGGTGTTTGGACCATGGAGGCACATCCTCATGAATGGCTTAGCATCATCCCCTTGGTGATTCAGGAATTCTCACTCTGAGTTCACGCAAAATCTGGTTGTTTAAAAGCATGTGGCGCCTCCTTCTTTTTCTTTCTTGCTCCTGCTGTCACCATGTGATGCATCTGCTCCCCTTCACCTTCCACGACAATAATAAGTTTCCTGAGGCCCTCGCCAGAAGCAGATGCCAGAGCCAAGCTTCTTTTACAGTCTGCAGAACAATAAGCCAATTAACTTAACTTCTTTACATAACCCAGTCTCCAGTATTTCTTTGTAGCAATGCAAAAATAGCCTAATACACTGATACACTTACTTTAACTTCACATTTGTTGAGCACCTACTCTATGTAAATGTCAATGCTAAATTCTGGAGAATGGAATAAAAATGGAGAAGATACAATGACCACCCTCAAAGGAATTTAAAATCTAAAAGAGCATAGAGACATGTACAGAAGTAATATAAGTAAATTAAGTGGGCAGAGGCCATGGCAAGGGGAGTCCTGGATATAGATAAAGAATGAAAATGAGCTGGCCTCAAGGTTTCACAGGAGAACACATTTATTGTGGTGAAGTTGATGCTTGAGTACTCTAAATTCCCTTCCCGGAAGCGTGGTTAACAGTGTGTGCAGCACCCCTCTGAGTCTTGGACAGAAGCACAGACTGGAAGGATCCATCCCGAATCCCTCCCAGCATACCTCCTGATTCAGCTCTCAGTCCTTTCCCACAACCCTCATCTGCCCTGGGGTCTTGCTGCCATGGCCCCGCCCACTCAGGTGCTTATACTGAGTTTCCCCATTCCCCATTCCCACCGTCCTCCCATGGAAACAGGCTCTCCCCTGTGGAACCCAGGGAACTCTTGCACATTACCACTTGTATTATTCAGGGTCCTCTAGAGGGACAGGACTAACAGGATTGATGTATATATGAAAGGGAGTTTATTAAGGAGTATTGACTCACATGATCACAAGGTGAAGTCCCATAATAGGCCATCTGCAAGCTGAGGATCAAGGAAGCCAGTCTGAGTCCCCAAACCTCAATCGTAGGGAAGCTGACAGTTCAGCTTTCAGTCTGTGGCCAAAGGCCCGAGAGCCCCTGGCAAACCACTGGTGTAGTTCAAAAGCTGAAGAGTTCAAAGCTGAAGAACTTGGAGTCCAATGTTGGAGGGCAGGAAGCATGCAGCACGGGAGAAAGATGAAGGCTGGAAGACTCAGCCAGCCATAGTCCTTCCACGTTCCTCTGCCTGTTTAATCCTAGCTATACTAGCAGTTGCTTAGATGGTGCCCACCCAGATTAGGGGTGTGTCTGCCTCTCCCAGTCCACTGACTGAAATGTTAATCTCCTTTGGCAACACTTTCACAGACACACCCAAGAACAATGCTTTGCCTCCTTCAGTCTAATCAAGTTCCCACTCAATATGAACCACCACACTGCTCTAGGGCAGCAGGTCCAGGAGGCGTCTCTCTGCTCCTGGAAAACATCTAAGCATCCTGACTAATCATAGATTTGGCTAATTTTGATTGCCTTTGAGATACAATATGCTTCCCTGCCTCTGTAATAATTATTGGGGATTGATTGAATTTCCAAAAACAAAATATATGTTATAGTCCAGGATTGATGTAGATGTAATTAGTCGGGCTGAAATTAGGTCATACTAGCGTAAGGTAGGCCCTTAGTTCCACATAACAGATGTTCATAGGGAGAAGATGACTATGTGAAAACTGAGGCGGAGGCTGGAGTCACGCAGGCACAAGCCAAGGAAGCGGACTGCCAGGAGCTGGCAGAGGTAAGGAAGGGTTCTGCCCCAGAGCCTTCAGAGGAGCACGGCCCAGCCAGCACCTTGATTTCAGACCCACAGCCTCCATAACTGTAAGAGAGTAGATTTCTGTTGTTTTAAGCAATCAAGTTGTGGTAAAGCACTTTGTTACAGCAGCTCTGGAAACTAACACTATAACGAAGGGGCACAATGGGTAGGAATTCCAGAAAAGATAGAGAACCTACTGCCATCAAATGTAGATGTTGTGTTGTGTTAAACGCTAAAGGTGATAAATGCTACCTTTTTGCTGGCATCCTCTACAATGAGGGTTCTTGAGGAATACCCCAAACCCAACGAGGATGATTCCAGCTGGGCTGTGAGACCTCAGGATCAGAGACAAGGCAACATTTTAATCATCAGCGTCACTCATAGTCTCCAAAAAATTGTGTGATCTCATCCATAGACCACCCCCCTTCTCAACTCAGCACACACCAATGGGTTAGACCAGTCCTGCTAGAAGGGAGCAGGAGCTCAAGTCTTCGCTTCTACACAGAACCTTGATATATCTTTGAACTCCCTGCAGGCATCTTATACTCTATTCTGGTTCCACACTGGTGGGCCCCAGCTCTGTGCATGGAGCTAGAGACAAAGAGATGAGCAAGTAACAGCCCCTCTCCTCAAGCTCACAGGCCATTTGCAGACATAGGTAGACATGCAAATGGCTTCAGCACATAGCCTATCCTATTAAAGAGGCAAAATTCAATGTTAGAACCACAAAGACCAAGTGTACCTAACCTACTTACAATGTCCTTCTGCATTGTGATGTGATGAGAGTGAGCACTACATAGCCTTTCATCACTTTAAAAGAGCTCCTCCAGCAACGTGAGAGAGGCAAGGTGAGAGGAGCAAGGTGAGACGGGGTGTGAAGAAGTGAGGGGAGGCAAGATGAGATAAAGGGTGTTGGAGATTGTGTCGATCTTGCTTTCAGAAGAACAGGGGTCATACTCTAGTTTTGAATAAATCATTTAACATTCTAAGATCCTCAGTCTCCCTACCTAAAGTGGGGCTTAAAATGATAGCAAATAATATCTGTCATGAGTATCAAAAGAGATGGTGGCTGAAACAATTATGGAAAGGTAAATGCCACCTAATGGATAGATTTTTTATATTTAGAGAAGGTTTTTCCCAGGTTATCGTTATCCATAATTGCTTCTCCACCCCCACCCCAGCTTACAGAATAGGAACATAGTATATAATAACTACTTTTAGTACACAGTCATATCATAAGGCCAAAAAAAGACTTTCATGACAAAAATATGTTTACATTTATATGTCATTCATATAAATCAACCAAATCCAATGTGTCTGTAGACAGGGACAATCAAGTCCAAGACAGCTAGAGATTTAAAATCTAATAAAGAAATATGAAAAAGCTTACAGTGCAGGTCATGTGTACGCTAGGAATTCAGAGAAGGAAAGGAACTTCATAAGCAGGACAAATTAAAGAAATCAGAAAAGAGACAATGTGAGGCTGAATTTTAAGTTTCTAGAAGAAGAAATTATGACTGAACTGTGTTTGTATCCCTAGAATATAATACTATACCTTACACAGTAGCCACGCAATTAATATTTGTAGAAAGAAAGGAGGGAGGGAGGAGGAGGAGGAGGAGAAGAGGAAGGAAGGAAGAAAGGAAGGAAGAGAGGGAGGGAGGGAGGGAGGGAGGGAGGGACAGAAAAGAGAGAATAGACTTGAATAGATAGAAAAGAGGACAAAGCATTAACTTAGGAAAAGAAATTGAGTGAGAAAAGGAGAAGAGGTAGAAAAAAGTAGGAGGCAGTAAAAACACCAATTTGATGATAAATTCAGTTTGATTTGAGGACTAGGAGTAGATAAATATGAAGATGTAAGATAAAGGCAAAGCCAGACCCTGGAGAAAAAGAAAAGAGGCTTTAACCTGCACAATTTCCCTCCTAGGTCTACTCATTGAAAATAGCAGGGATCCCAGTTTGAGCTTCAGGTCTGAGAAACCCAAATCTCAAGCCTGTCTTGTTACGTCTGGAGTGAGCCAGGCTGAGAGACCCTAGGACACTTCCTAGGGATGGAAGGAGGACATACTCCTGTGGGAAGAGGACAGGAATGTACAAGGAAAGACAGATATAGGGAGCTGCATACATTCTCCTCAAACACAGCCCTGCACCCAGCAGGGAGCAGGAATTGTCACGGACCCTCTATGGCTGATGCTATTCTGTGAGCAGGAGGACACCCATGAAAATGTTAATCTCTAGTCTGAGAGCAATGTCTCACTCATAGTAAAACATTCGCAGTGTGGGCACCAACATTTATGGTGACAGAAGATGTGTCCTCTGCTGAGATATCCCCTTCAGCGGGCACCAGCATTATGGGGAAACAGAAGACATCTTCCACCCAGGTCTCCCCCAGCAGGCACCAGTCTCAAAGATAGCATTGCTGGTGAGTGATAGGGACAGAGTCACCATGCACAGTTTCCCAGAAAACAGGAACATCATCACAGCAAGCTGGATCAGGAGAGGAGGAAAATGCAGGACAAGCTTGATGGTAAGACTACAAAAACAGAAGACACTCCCTGAGGGCTCCTAGGATTACTGGAAAGCAATTTGCCACGGGTTGTGAGTCCTTCTGAATGCACTGTAACAGATTAAAAGAAAAAAAAAAAACTGCTTTATAGCTGTTATCCTGACTCCCAGTATTCTGATCTGGAAATGTGGGGTACAAAAGCAATACAAATAAAGCACTCCTGCCAGGGCAGATTTGACCTCGAACCTGAGCTCTCCAAGACCCTGACATCAGCAGGCCGCAGAGAAGATATCTCTCCCACTGCTTGCTACAGCTGGTATCAGATAGCATAAAGAGACAGCCAGCCCCAAAGAATCAAAAACAAGAGCTGCAACTAAACAGTCTGGGGAATATAGACATTTTCCTTGAGGCAAGTCACAAGATACTCTACAACAGAAGACAGCTGATCAAATAAACTCTTTCTCATTCAAAATCTCCACTGGCAGAGTTCTACCATGTGGACCAATCAAGTTTTTTAAAAAAAAAATGGTGCTAAAAAAAAGAATTGAATGTGTGTGCCTTGTTTTTTAAAACAATAACAACAAAGGGTAGGAAGGCAAATTGCACTAAATGCTAGGTGATTACCAAGAGTGACCCTGGTTATAGAGATTTTGGCTTACTAGGGAAAACGCATGCAATTAGGAGACAGTGAGAGAGACCAGCACTCTTCAGGATATGGAGTCATAAAAGGAGGCATTGCCCTTACTCGGCCTTAAATGACTTTGCCAGGAGATAAGACATAATTTGCAGAATGGTGTTTGTAAATGTTTACATTTTCGTAACCCACTTGCCATTTGTTTTAAAATTATATGCATTCCAGGTATTGCTTTTGGTAGATTTTTACCTTTAGTTCTGTAAAACAATGGCTTCCTTCCTTTTTTAAAGATATGAGGTATCTTGAATTCAGTTCAAGGTATTGATCTTAATGTTTGCTCAAGAGGTCCATGATAGAAATATTGCATCTAAATTTTTAAAACACCTGACTCTCAGTTTGAAACAATAATAGGATGAACCCTATAGAACATGATTTGGGGCAAATATAGACAGAAAAAAAAAATTCCTTTAGCTAGAGAAATTCTGTATGAGCAAAGAATTATTCTTTTTTTTTTTTTTTTCTTTTGGTGTCTTCAAGAGCATCAGACCCCTCGTTATGACTTGACCTCACAGAGCTCTTCTGTCATGGGCTAGTGCTCTCTGGTTGCAGAGAAATGCTGTTTTCTGGAGTCTTTAACTTTTTTTCTGGCCATCATCCCAGAAGTATTGATCACCTTCAGTCATTATCCTATTCTGCCTCAGAATGGCGCCAGTGATTCCTAAAGCCCAAATGTTATTATGCCTCTACTGCTTAAACCCCTGTGGCCATTCCCTATCTTCCCCAGATGAAAAAGCTCAATGTCCTTAGAAAGGCTGGAAGGACCATTGGAACCTAGGAGCTGCCCAGCTTCCACTTCCCCATGAGAAAACAGAGAGCCAGCTGTTAAAAGAGCTTGCAAGGTCACCACTAACTGATGACAGAGCCATTTCCAAAAAGACTCCCATCATATGGAACTGGGCTGGGTTTCTGATTTAAATTTCCTCTGTCAGAGCTTCTGCATTCCCTTCAATGAAAGCCAAAAGTTATCCTTTTCCGGTTCACTTAGAAAAATACTACTAGAATGCTATTTCTAACATATTAATTATTTGAAAACTTTAGTGGGAGTTGAAGGCAGGTAACTAAAGTTGGTGCTCAGAGAGCCATTCAAACTCACTTGGAAATAATGTAAATGGGTTTCTCTGTTTCGCTTTCTTCATCTGATAAATTTCAGCATAGTGTTTGTTCTGCTTAATCCCAGCATAACTAGTTTCTTTTCATTGTTTTCTACCAGGCAGTATTTCCTAGATCATGACTATCATGCTGACTCTGGTATTTTACTAGCTTTAAAGGGCCCTGTCTCACTGAAGAGCTGTAGCCAGTGCTTTTGTGCCTTCCTGTGGTCGTCAGACCCTCAGCGGAAAAAGAATTCTATGGGAGGCCTCCTTTAGGTGCCTCCTTCTTCTATTACTCTAAGTGTTTTCTCTGCAGACTAGAGTTTCTGGCTCTAATAATTCCTACAAAGATAGAAAAGACCAAAGCCCTAGGATCTCAAGACTTTGCTATGGCATGCAGCCGTGGAATAAGACTGGATTTATTGGCCCCTTTGCTGCTGTAGTGGTGGTCCTTGCCCAGCAAGTGGGTGCTGCTCCAAAGGCACCTGAGGTGTATCAATTGGTGTCTCTTTATGTGACCAAGATCTAGAAACTCTCTGAGACGACTCAGCCCTGGCACAGGGGACCCCCAAGGATTAGCCTCAGTGCCCCGTTAGCTCTACAGTCCAAACCCTAGAGTGCCCTGCTCCTGCACCAGGAATGTGAATCCAAGGTTCTTGCAGGCTCAGTTCATGGTTAGGGATGCCTATTGTTCCCATTTTTACCTGTACACAGACATAGATCATTGTTATTTTTAGTAAAAAGCATTTTATTTTGAAATAATTTTGAATAGAACTATTTGATTACTTCGTCAAAATTATAAAATCAACATATCAGTCAATAAAAATATATTTGAAAATATTGTATAATTATAGTTATTTTAACACACTCTTTCAGTCTCAAAAGTATTCCAGTATGGGACACAAAATTTCATGGTCACTTTACATGATGGTGGACGATAAGAAGAGCAGAGACCTAAATTCATATGAAGAGCAAAGTCCATTGCGTTAGTCTGCTCTCATGCTGCTAATGAAGACATACCGGAGCCTGGGTAACTTCTAAAGGAAAGAGGTTTAATGGACTCACAGTTCCACATGGCTGGGGAGGCCTCACGATCATGGCTGAAGGCAAAAGAGGAGCAAAGTCACATCTTGCATGGTGGCAGGCAAGAGAGAGCATGTGCAAGGGAACTCCCAGTTATAAAACCATCAGAGCTCATAACACTTCTTCACTATCACAAGAACAGTACAGGAAAGACTTGCCCTCATGATTTAATTACCTCCATGACACATGGGAATTATGGGAGCTACAATTCAAGATGAGATTTGGGTGAGGACACAGCCAAACCCTGTCATCCATCTTCCCCCCTTTGTCACAGTCTCTGCCGAGTGAACCAACAATCCTTAAAGGCAAATCACACAAATCCTATCAGCCACAGCAAACAAACTGCATGGCATACAGGCAGAAGGTAGTAAAAAAGCACTTTCTTGGTCACTTGCAGGTCACAAAGGGTGTAAGGATAAGACCTGGGATGCCCCATGACCCTCACCCTACTCTGAGGGGAAGCTCCAAAGGCACAAGTAGCTGTGGGTCCGAGTGGGACCTGCCTCAGGCCTGGGAGGAAACCGACTCGTTGATGAAGAATTTCCATGTCCTGGCCAAGCAAGAGAAATCAGTTCACCCAGCCTGGATCACCAGTAGGGCAATGTGCACCTGCAGGACAAGGGCCACGGACACAGGACAGACCAGGGATACACCGAGAAACTACGGGGCTCCTCCCCAACATCAGAAAACACTCCCAGGACATAGAGACACCTCTTAGGGTAAAGAAGAGGGAGGAGAGCAAGTATGAAGGCCTATTTACATTCTATCAAACTAGGTTTAAATTATATGCCACCTTTAGTTATTTGTTTTCTCCTCTGCTTTCTTGATCAGATTACTTATTTTTCTGAACACATCTGGGTGTAATGCATGTAAATTTATAACCCTACTACACAAGTGGCCTCTTTTAAATAGAAAGATAGATACATAGATAGATAGATACATAGATACATAGAGATACAGTTATAGATATAGATATAGATACAGATACAGGTAACTTCTGAAGCTTCTTCTTCAGAATGAGATTAACTAGCTCTTCTGACTGTTTCCAGGTCTAGATCAGAGAATATCTCCCAGCTGTGGCCCAGGGAAGTTAGAGGATGTGAGAGTTCCAGGGGTCTGTGGGCTGTAGTACAGAGAGTGGAAGAAAAAGAGAAAGGACTCCCATGAGATTAAATATGGGAGAAAGGTGTTAAAAGAAGAGGTAAGAGAAACTCTGTCTACATTTCCTACTGTCAGTCCTGTTAAATATTAACAAAGGCATTCTTTTTAATTATCATATGTTATAAAGGTGAAACTGGGCATTGAGGAAATGATTTGAAATGTTTCCAAATGCTGAACAATAAGAGCTTTCAGGTGCAGAGTCTATGAACCCAGATACCTTTAGGGATTACTGCATGTGCTGTTTGGTTTTGTGCTGGAACGCGAAATATATCTCGCACCCAAGAGTCTTCCAAGAGTTTAAAAACTTCAGATCGTACATATCACTGTCTCAAGTGTAAAATTATCATGCCCTACGCCGATCTCTCCCTCTCGCTCTCTTACTCTGATGACAATATGGGGAGTATGAGAGACATGTGCTAATCTGTTTGGGGAATAAGGGAAAGGTGTTGGAAAAACGGAGAACATATTCCCTGGGAAACTATTTGAGTAACACTAAGCAGAAAAATATACAAACTCACTTCTAATTCACTCTGAAGTGGTGCATTTCAATTCCCTTGTAAAATACAGAAACACCAAATTGGAATATGTGTCCCAGCAAGAGCTCTCTTTTGAGTGGTTAGACCAAAGACAGTGAAATGTATCCAACAACTACACACTATAAATCATAGTCCACAGAACACATAGTTCTTGCCTGCCGATTTTTTTCAAAAGAAAAAGGATTATTGTACTTTATCCACAAAACTAAAATTCTATGAGAATTTAAAAGAAAAAAGCACAGCCAAGCACAGTGGCTAACACCTGTATTCCCAGCACCTTGGAAGGTCTAGGCAGGAGGATCACTTGAACCCAAGAGTTCAACATTAGTCTTGGCAACAGAGTGAGACCTCACATCGACAAAAGAAAAAAAAGCCAAGCACAGTGCTGCACACCTGTAGTCCCAGCTTCTTTAGAGACTGAGTCAGGAGAATCACTTGAGACTAGGAGATAGAGGCTATAGTGACCCATGATCACACCACTGTACTCCAACCTAGCCAATAGAGCGAGACCCTATCTCAAAAAATAAAAATAAAAAAACAGAAACAAAACAAATGTATTTTCCACAGCTCATCCTTTAGTTCCATATCTCAATTCTTCTCCATCATCATCATCCTCACCAGAGCTAGAAAACCTCAACGTTATCTTTGGCTCTTACCTCTCCTTGAGCCCACTACCTGACCATCCTTCCCAGACAGTCTTTTCTTCTGTTCCTATTGCCACTTCCGGAGTGTGGATCTCATCAGTATCTTACCCCGCTATCTCCCTCTCTTTATCACCCTCCTCTTCAATCCTTAGTCTCTCCCTGGGATAATCAGCCCTCGCTTATCTTTTCTGTAAGCCGCCACTGGAGCAATCTTCTCATGCACCTCTCAGTTGTACCCCTCCTTGGCTCAGGATCTTGACATCTTCCCAGGCTTGCACAACAAACACTATAGAGGCATCTGATGGCCTTCATGACCTGCCCCTAATTCTTTGTGCTACTTGTTTCTTGCCCTACGCCTTTGTAAAAATCTTCTTCTGGAGTGACATTAGACAACCAACAGACTTATTCAAACACCTTCTCACTTCCAATTCTTTGCCCTGCATTTCATTTTTTTTCTGGAATGTTCTTTGCTCTACCTCTCCAGCCCCAAACAGACTGACACTTTTTGAACTGTTACTCATATTAGTCAGGAATAATGGTGATGCCGGATGATCACAGATTGCCTGTATGGGTGGCTGAGATAGTGACACCTTTGCTTTTTGATGACACTTGTGACATGTTTGTACACAAAGTCTGTTTATGCACAAAATGATTTTTAAACATTCTATAAAATTACCTTCAAGCTATGTGTATAAGTTGTATATTGAACATAAACGAATTTCACGTTGAGACCTGGACCCCATTCCTCAAGATATCTCATTATATGTATGCAAAATTCCAAAATCCAGAAGAATCCAAAATCTAAAACAGTTCTAAGTTCTGTCATTGTTCCAGTTTACTGCCTTGAGAGCGTTTCCAAGTCACAGCACAAGGAAGAGGAACCGAGGCCTAGCCTAGTGTACTCTCTGAGTTAAGGAGATAGAGCTGGGAATTCAGGGAAATTAAGGAGCCGAGAGCTAGAAGACAAAGTAAAAGAGAAGAGAGAGTAGCACAAAGGAAGAACCCCCAGTGATTTGCAGATAGTCCCCCTTGAGTATCCAGCTGATACGGATCAGCATATACATGTGAGAAAACTAAAATGACATCAGATAGCTACATATATCATACACAAATATCAATTCCACGTAAATTTAATAAAATAAATTCAAGAAGCAAAATTTTAAAACTTTTAGAAGAAAATAAAGAACATCTCTATCACATCAAGGTAGAGAATTTTTCTTAAACAAGACACACAAAAAAAATTGGCCATAAAGGAAAAGATGAATACATTTGTGTACACTAAAACTAAACCTTCTGAACTACAAAAGACACATATAAAAACTGAGACTGGGTAAGGCACACTGGCACATGCCTATAATTCCAACACTTTGGGAGTCCAAGTCTGGCAGATTGTTGAGCTCAGGAGTTTGAAGCTAGTCTGGGCAACAAGGCGAAATCTCATCTCCATAAAAAGTACAAAAATCATCTAGGCATGGTGGCATATACCCGTAGTCCCAGCTACTCAGGAGACTGAGGTGGAAGGATGGCTTGAGCCCAGAGGTGGAGGTTGAAGTGAGCTGAGATCACATCACTGCACTCCAGGCTGGGCAGCAAAGTGAGACCCTCAAAAATAAATAAATAAATAAAAAGTAAGACTGACACAAGCCAGACACAGCAAAAAGATATTTACAATCCCTAAAACCAACAAGAAATGTTTAATTCGGTATATACAATAAATAATAAAATATATATAATACAATAAATCCTGCATATGCAGTTTTTAAAATACAGCAACCTAATAACAAACTATGGGCTAAAGATACAAATAGTCAATTTTAGAAGAGAAACAACAAATGGGCAATGGGTTGTGTGTGTGTGTGTGTGTGTGTGTTTTCAAATTTCTCAGAAAAATAAAACCACTTTCACACCCACCTCATAGATATACAGTCATTTCTTCATTCAGCACAGATTCATTGGGTCACTGCTAGGCACACAGCTCTGTTAGGCACACAGAAGCATTAAAAAGGGAAATAAATGGCCATTATTTTATTTACCTTCTCTACTAGCATGAGAACTCAAAGAGGTCAAGGACGGCTTCTTGTTCTTCATTGGATCTTCCATACATAGTACATTCCTGGCATCAAGTAGAAAGATGATGCAACTCCTGCTTTGAGGATCTTGCAACGTGAGGAGGGGGAGGCAAGAAAGCAGCAAAGCCCAAAACCTCTCGGGCATGCCTGGGAGTGTCCACAGGGAGCTAGACTGTGAAGGACATATAGAAGTTCACCAGCACTTTGTTTACACTCTTTATATAAAGAGTCACATTGAAAATTGGCCTCAAAAAATGTTGTCCCTAACACAGCTTCTTTCTTTTCAAATTAGCACAGAATATTTACCATATTATAAAACACACACACACACACACTCACACACAACTAGTCTCAAATAACTAATACCTTGATAGTAAATAGCTTCAACTACAAAATGCCAGAAAAAGGAGAAGAAAGAGGAGGAGGAGGAGGGAAAAAAAGAAGAGGAGGAAGAAGAATCAAAGCCATCTACATCCACACAACTTACCATGTATTATCTTAACGTTGCTTCCCTACTAGCTATCTTCACTCTCGTTAACATTGCTTTATTACTTCACTATTCTATGACTTTACTAATTCAGAAAACTCTTGCTCAAGAAGATAGAAATGTTGCAAGTAAATTTATTGTTAGTTTCAACTTCCTAGAAATCCCACTTAAGTGAACATCTAACTGATCACTCTTCAAATAACTGCTTACTCCCCAAGATCCTTCAAAACTCTCAATTCTACCAATTTTAAACTACTGTATGATAATAATTACTCAGTCCCAAATAACAACAGCCTCCTACACTCTCCTTAGCCCTAGCCTTACAAACTCCCCAATCTCTACTACCCCTTAGCTTGAAAAGACCTGTCTTAAGGCAGACTTCCTGATTTTACCATGTCACCCAATACTAGGACTCTGTGGGGTCCTACAGTAAACTATGATGCAGTAAGAATAAACTCAGCCTTTTCTTATCAACAAGTTGTTTTGGTGATATTTTTGGAGTGCCAGTATTACATTATCATTATCATCATCATTATCACTAACAAGGATTGAGCTCTGACTACATACGAGTACTTGCTAAATGCTTTAGATACCTGATAATCACATTCTGTAAAGGAAGTACTTTTATACAAATAATTATAGAATGTATATCCAAATTAGATTGTATACCTTTCAAAGAGAAAGTCTGTATTTTCTGCTGTCCTTCTTCATAAAGATTAAGCCAAATGGCCAGACACGGTGGCTCATGCCTGCAATCCCAGCACTTTGGGAGGCTGAGGTGGGCAGGTCACCTGAGGTCAGGAGTTCAAGACCAACCTGACCAACATGGAAAAACACCATCTCTACTAAAAATACAAAATTAGCTGAGTGTGGTGGTGCATGTCTGTAATCCCAGCTACTCAGGAGGCTGAGGCAGGAGAATCGCTTGAACCTGGGAGGCAGAGGTTGCAGTGAGCAGAGATTGCGCCATTGCACTCCAGACTGGACAACAAAAACAAAACCCAGTCTCAAAAAAAAAAAAAAAAGATTAAGCCAAATGGACCCAAGTCTAGAAGATACTCTAGGACAGATTTCCCTGGTGCGTACCACTGGAAGTCATCGTAATTATAGTGGCATTGGCTTCATAGCTCAGGTTCATTGAGTCCTATTAAAAGAATCCTAATAATGGAAATAAATGTGCCTCTTCTTTCAACATTAAAGACAAGTGATCTTCTCACAGAAAATATTAGCTGATGAAATAAAGGTGGTGTTGGAAACATGAACAAAATAAAGGTAGGGAATTTCAGAAAGAGGAATGCCTGCATTTTGCCCTTCACCTTCAAATAAAAAATAATAGATATTTCCTTGGCAAACTGAGCGAAGAAAATGGGATGACCACGCTTCCCAACTAAAATAACATCAACTATATATTGTAATTTCCCTTTTGCAACACTACACTTTTGACTTCATGGCACTGCCAGTAAAAATTCATTTTCAAGCAGCGCACCGGAACAACCTGGGCCTTTGCCTTAATTCACTTTTCCTGCTAAGAGCCAAGAGGAGAGGTAGCCTTGTCTAAGGAGGACGGACGGCAGTGCGTGCCACCGTAGGAGGCTGAATACTAAATTAATCATGTTCTGGCTAGAATTTGCAATTCTTTGAGAGATGCTCAAGATAGTATGAAAAATTTAGAGGTAACAAGGAAAGAAGGAGAGAGGTTGTGAAGCAGAAAGCTTCAGAGGGCACTTTAAACGTGAAAGATGCATTATAGTTTCTCACACATGAACAACATAGCTTGCCTTATCCAGAATGCCATAAATAAGTACTGCATTCTCATTGATGTGCCCTGTGAAGGGATCTGTCATGCTGGAACATAGAAATTTCAGATTCAATGGTCATTTTCAGTGAATGAGTATTAATATGAAACACATCCATCTGAAACTAGCATTAATTGGTCAAAACCACATGCACGGATAATGTCGGTACAAAATGACAAGCTTAGCTTAAGGGGATTCCAGCACTTTTGCATAGATTAGTTTTGGAAGCTTTTTAGTATTTTTTAAAATGTAACTACCTGCCCCTTTGTTTCTACTATTCTCAAACTAGTTTTCTTCCTCGGTTCCTAGGATCCCCACTTTGCACTGCATACTTCACCATTGGTCTGCTGCATAAAGGTACCCAAATAGGGTCTCCTCTGTAGTTTCTTTATCTCAATAATTAAACAATAATCCTGATCCATTATAAATTAAAGCCATGAGGGATTTTTCTTAGATCCAACACTTTCCCTAAAGTTACTTCTGATATTTAAAGTGCTTTTTAAAAAAGGAATAGAAAAACAAATGCCCAAACTAAAATAACAAGAAACTCATCATAAATGCAGTGCCATTTAGTGCAATATTTCACAACAATTCTAAGTTTTTAAAAATTGTTCTTCTCTCCCAAAGACACTTAGGTAATATCCTTCTAGGACTGTTTTATTCTGTTATACTTCATTCTCCAACCCAACCACATATCTTCTTACTGATGCTGAAATTTCTTTTGTTGTCATGGAAAATGGCTTTCCCAATAACCATAGAAGAGGGAACAATGGAAAACTTCATCCCTAATAAATTATGAGGCCACCACCTTCAGATGCAGATAGAGGTATCCACTGTCACCCTGAGTGGTCTGGATAGTGACAAGATGAATGAGTGCTGTAATTGAAGCCCCTGGGCCCCCTTATCCTCACAGAGCCTCTGGCTGCCCAAGTCTTACACCTTTTCCCTCTCTTCCCATCTCTTCTCCATTCTCCAAATCCCACATAGAATTTTCTACCCCAAATCCCATGTTCTTAGTCCCCTGCCTTAAACCAATAGCTAAATTCTTGTTCCTAGGAAGCTGTTAATAATGTCTGAGAAGGAGCCTGCAATACAATTCATGTCACTCTCAGGAGCTCAGGGATTCCTTGCATGTGCAGAGAAATTTTCTCTTATCATCAATTAATATTTTATAGGTTGCTTGTTCTTTATATTACCTCCATCTCAAACAATTTACTTTTTGAACTCTCTTTCCCTTCCCCTAATCTCTGCTGAGTCTGGGTGGAGTGGGGCTGGTGCTTCCCCACTCCTTGGGAGATGTGATTTGCAGATGGTGAGTTGCTCCTAACCAGCTCATCTTTTCCAGTCACTGAAGGCACCCACGAGCAGCCACTGCAGAAAGCCCTCGAGATTCACCATCTGGATAAGAAAAAGAAATTGAGTCCTATCTGCCTTAGGGCTTTCTTTTAGTTCCTCCACTGCACAACTCACCTCAACATTCATCCAAACTGTTGTTCCATCTTCCTAGGACACTCTCCATTCCCTACATCCCAAGGGCTAACTTGGTGTCATGTTTCCAGTCTCAACATAAACTTTATTGCTTCAGAGAGACCTTTGCTAACCCCAGCACTACACACTAAGTTAGTGTCCCATGTTTAGTGCTTCCACAGCACCCAGCACTTCTACTTTTATGACAGCCAGTGCAACTCATCCTGCTCTGTCACATTCCCCATCACTTACTCAGGTGATCTTTCACACTGGACTGAAAAGACCACTGTGGCTGCTGATTTGGTATTGTGTTGCCAGTGGATAGCAAATATATATCAGATGAATAAATAAAGGTAAGAATAGTATTTGATTCATTCTTATATCTGCTATAACATCTAGCAAAGTAACTGAAACTTAATTAGCATTCAATAAAATGCTTATGGATTAAGTGCGGGAATAAGAACCCTAAGGATGTCAGCTGAATTCAGCACTACCCCAAATCAACTGGGAAAATCCTGCATACCATCGTTCTTTCCTGATCTCTCGGTGGGTTTCTCACATTGCTACTTGGCTTAGATAAAAGCTAGAAAGAACAGCACTACAGGAGGAAAAAAACAGTAATATGCAATGGAGACTGAACTGCCACAATCAAAAGTAATATTCTTCTCTCTCTCTTTCAACTCCTACTATTGAATGCCACCCGCATCCCCAGAGGAAAAGATCACTGGAAACACACCCAGAAAAAAAGTCACCCTTATATGCTTTTTTATAAAAAGTATGCTACTTAGGTTCTCAACCATTAATATGTAGCTAATATTGACTAATGGGAAATGTAAAAGGAAAAAAGCTACAGTTTTTTAAAGCATACTCATTGAAATTAAGGTCATCTGTAAGAAATTTGTTTTAAAAAAATTTCTGAGCCACATCCAAAACTCTAGAGGGCATATTAAATAATGAAAATGTAAACTCTTGGGATTTGGTGCTGGTTACTATGTTGGCACAGTACATACCTCCCTCTGTGGTTTAAAAAATTAAGGAATTTTCCCTTCTCCCTTTATCTAGTAGCCTCCAAAATTAAAACAGTTTTCTTTTCTTTGTGCAGCAATACAAGCTAACCAAGTTATACTCTAATATTTTCATTCAATGACTTGGAAAGTCATGAAAATGCTTGTTTGGGGAGTTGCCTATATAGAAACAGAAAGAAAAAAAAGTATCAAGAGGCTTAAAAAGAGAGAGGGAGATAAAACAAAGAATTCCAAGGATTGTCACAATCTGATCTGCATAAATAAAAGATAATGGCTTCAGTGAGCTGGCCAACCTTTCTGTGGAGTGATCGGTCTGTAGAGAGTCATGTCTAAGAGGCTGCAGGTCATTATGGCAGGATAAAGCCTATTTCTCATTTATATTAAAGAACCTTGCCTGTTAAGGGCTTGATTTGGATCTCAGACATAAATGTGCACGGGCTGCACACCTTGTTAAGTCAATTGCTACATATGCATTCTCTCCCTAATACACATACAGATTTTATCATTCACAACTCAACCGTTACACCTCACATACTTTTCTTGATTTAGAAAGGGTAACATTTAGGTAGATTAGAAGTACTCGAATTGAGGGAATTGGATCATAAAATTTTCCCTTGATAAGAAATTTTTTTCTAATTTTGTATAGAAGACATGAATTTCCTTCCTTTCAAACAGGGCTTGCTACATCAAGAGAAGAAGGTTAAACTGTTTCCGTTTTTGTTTTATATGTTTGATTCACTTTATTATAATACCTGGCTCCAGGCAAATGGATTGATTCAAGTCAGGAACTGGAAATCTGGGCAATGGAAACTTTTACATTAAAAAATAAACAAATCAGGATGGGTGCAGTGGCTCACACCTGTAATCCCAGTACTTTGGGAGGCCAAGGCGGGTGGATCACGAGGCCAAGAGATCAAGACCATCCTGGCCAACATGGTGAAACCCCATTTCTACTAAAAATACAAAAATTAGCTGGGTGCAGTGGTGGGCACATGTACTTCCAGCTACTCAGAGGGCTGAGGCAGGAAAATCGCTTGAACCTGGGAAGTGGAGATTGCAGTGAGCTGAGATTGCGCCACTGCACTCTAGCCTGGTGACAGAGCAAGACTCCTTCTAAAATCAATCAATAAATAAATCAGACAATACAGTAAATAAAGCCTGACTATAAAAATAATTAAATACAGAATAGGAAACTAAGGAAAGTCAAGAAGGTACCCTGGGTCCAAAAGGAGCTACATGTATAATTGAAAGACTTCCTTGGCTGGGCCTTGGGAGGTGGGTGGCTGTAGCATTAGTGGGGTCCCTATTTTATAGATCTATAGGTAGAGAAATTCAATGGGTAACTTCATCAAAGCACAAGCAGGTCCTGCAGTGTTGATTTACATCAACAATAATCTATCTATCTATCTATCTATATACATATATATTTGGACACTAATTTCCAAATAATAAGGCAATTAATAAAATTTTGTTTCTTTGTGTTTGTTTGTTTGTTTGTTTTGAGATAGGATCTAGCTCTGTCAGTCAGGCTGGAGTGCAGTGGTGTGATCTCAGCTCATTAAAACCCCCACCTCCTGGGCTCAGGTGATCTTCCTGCCTCAGCCTCCTGAGTAGTTGGGAGTACAGGGCGCACAACCACGCCTGACTAATGTTTGTATTTTTGTGGCAGAGACAAAGTTTAGCTATATTGCCCAGGCTAATCTCAAACTCCTGGGCTCAAGGGATCCACCCACCTCCACCTCCCAAAGTGCTGGACTGCAGGTGTGCGCCACTGCACCTGGCTAAGAATTAATTTACAAGGCCATAATAATATAACATAGTAGAAAAATCTCTAGATAGAATTAGGGCTCTGGTCCTGGTCTACTCAGTTTCCATCTTTGGGACTCTGTGAGTCGCTTGACTTCTCTGTTTCTCTATTTTCCTTACATTTCCTAATCGAGTGGTATTCAGCTAATTCAATCAATGACAAAATAGTTCAATAGAAATATGGGCAAAAACAAGAATAGAAGGCAGTGTGGTACGATGGTTTTCAAACAAAATTCTGGGAAATTTGGCAGTCCCCAGATGTATCAATAACGGAGGAACTTGTACCAAGAAGTCCCACAGCATAGATGTTGGGATGATCTGAAAGTGTTGTATGAACAAAAGGCTCATTTTGCAGTGTTGCCAAATATGTGATGGGTGGACCTGGGAGAGATTATAAACTTATTTTATGGGAAGGTCTGCCTAGAACAATGGTTCTCAATGGGAATGCTGCTGCCCCTTAGGGGAGGTTTTGGAAATTGGATGACTGGGGATACTAGTGGCATTTAGTTGGCAGGGGGCAGAGGTGCTATGTGTCTTGCAATCTACAAGATAGTCCTGCACAAGGAAGAATTATTCCAGTTCCCACAAAACATCATGACATTAATGAAGGTATGTTTATAATTACCTAGTTTTGGTTTACATATAAACAATAGTATTATTTCTGTCAATAAACAAAAAAACAGATTGTATTATTGACTTCCCAGGATGATAACTGCAAAGCAAATCAAGGGAATATCATGCCTTATGTTCAGATTTTTATCAAAAGTGTTCGCAGCTTTAGAAAGTCAATCTACTTATGATATTTGAGTCAACAATGAGACATTTACATCAGTCTGTATTTGTGGCTGTTGAATTCATAGTGATCCTACATATGCGGCAAACATCTTTTTAGAACAAATTCCTTCCCTTTTACTTATCCCTTATAATAGAGCATAGTTTTAACACTTGCTGTCAAAGAGGTATCAAAGTATTTGGTATATGAAAGTGGAGCCTTGAATATGACAATGTTGAGAACACTGATCTAGGGCAAAAATCATCTGTATGGCAGAAAAAGAACTTAAAGGAAATTCTCGACAGACATGATGGGAAGAATTGCCCTTTCTAGGGTTAGGAGAAGGAGACAAAAATTTGAAGGGAGAGAGTGGGTAGAGAGATATGTTTGGTTCCTGAAGACTTGATATATATATATAGCCATCCCAGAGAGATGGACAGGTAAGGCAAGGGCCTTTGAGCCTCTTTTCCATTTGGAACCCCGGGGAAGAGATGCCACTTTGCATTTTGCTCCCACTCAAAACATGGTAATCACAGTAAAATAGAAATGGCAGAGGGGTATATATAGGCAAATTTTGGTGCCAAATTTGGTGGCCCTGAGATTCCCAAGGTTTCACATGGAGGATGTGGAAGGAAACCAGACATTCACTGGTATTCTCAGTGAGAGAGTCATGTGGCAGCTGAGAGTAGCAAGCCAGATGGTTAGCAACAGATGGTCCTGTTGAGAGGATGACCCTGAAGCAGAGGCTCTGGGGTGGATGGTCACACCAGAGCAGGACGGAGTCTGTAGCTGAGATCTGCATACTGCAGCACCCACAGAGCCAGGGGAGGAACTCCTGACATTGCTAAGAGAATAGATCACCGCAGGAAAACCATCAGGTCCACAGTGGCCAGCTGAACAGTGAACATCTCCAAAACGGCCAGCACACAGACCTAGACCCCACACTGTTACTACCAGGTCATCAATCCCCTACTTTATAAGTCTACAGGTTGAGAAATTCAATGGATAACTTCACCCAGGCACAAGCAAGTCCTGATGTGTTGATTTACATCAAAAATAATCCAAAATATACATATATGTGGACACTGATTTCCAAATAATAAGGCAAATAATAAAATGTTGGTTTTCTGTTTGTTTGCTTGTTTGTTTGTAGATAGGGTCTAGCTCTGTCAGTCAAGCTGGAGTGCAGCAGTGTGATCTCAGTTCATTACAAACCCCTACCTCCTGGGCTCAGGTGAACTTCCTGCCTCAGCCTTTTGAGTAGTTGGGAGTACAGGGTGCACAAGCATGCCTGACTAATGTTTGTATTTTTTTTTTTTTTTTTTTTTTTTTTTTTTGTAGAAACAGGGTTTAGCTATATTGCCCAGGCTGATCTCAAACTCCTAGGCTCAAGTGATCCACCACCTTCATAGCAGTCATCTCGCATAGGGTAATAAGGAGTAGAGACAGCCTGAAAGCCCCTGCCATCATCCTAGAAATGGGAAAGTTAACCCATAAGAAATGACAGAGACATTGCATGATCAGTTTCTGGCCTCCTCTCTGCCAAAATCTTCCACCCTCACTTGACTGGAACTACCCAGAAAAGTAAAAAAGAAATAAGCAATTTTTTGGACACATCTCAGTTTGCCAGGTATTACACTTTTATCCTTCTCTTGTGTTTCTCTCCTTTCCAGCCAGAACTGGTCAAACTAAACTTGGACTGTGGGAACCAGAACCAAATGTGGGCCCCGTACACAGTACACAGCATAACATTTATCGTGAACGTAAGACTATTAAAATAAAGACAAGAATAAGAATGCCATCTACTGGCGTGGAAAGCAGCAAGGCCTCTAACATATCTGCAGTTAGTTTGAATGGAAAAAAGAATGAAAAGTTTTGTATTATTTTGTTATGAAACCATGATAACAGCTAAAGATTAGAGATTTAAATATAAGTAGTATTAAGGGGACAGAGCACAAATAAATTTCTTCTAAACTAGTAAATCTTTCACATTCATGTCCCAATTTTGTTTGCCACTATAAATTCCATCTGATTGCAAAATGGATAATTATAATAAAACAGAGGTTTTATTTGTTTCACTGATTTATCAAGCTGTTTCAAAACAACCTAATATTGCTCTTTATTCAATCATTTTTTCTAAAAATTTATTTTTAAATTGGTTTGACTACGTAGACAGAATGATAGAATATGTGACGCTATTTGGTTGTTCCCATTTTCCGTATATTGATGTGGAATTGCATTTTTTGCACAGAAGGCAAACCAGACACTGATGAACCACACTTGTCAATATTGATGACCACTTATATGAGCATTTATATGAATTTTCCTCAGTTGGTTGGTGATAATACAAATTTTTAAACTTTTTCAATAGAGCATTTATTTCTAATCACTTGCTCGTTCTTTGAAGATCCTACTCAAGTCATGTTATTTTATTAGGTCCTTGATAAGATTTCCTTAAAATGTTCATAGTATCAAGGTTCATTTTATTGCCTACAAATACTTTATTGTTTGAGCATCATTTATTGAAAAAATTATGTTTTCCCCATTAAATTGCCTTGGCACATTTGTCAAAGAGCAATTAACAAAATGTGTGTTTATTTCTGGATTTTATATTCTGTTCCATTAATCTACTCATCTATACACCAATTTCACATTTTCTTGATAACTATCGCTTTATAGTAAGCCTTAATATCAGATACTGTAAGGTTTACAAAATTTGTTCTTTTTATAGTTGTTTTGTCTATTTCGGGTACTTTCTATTACCATATAAATTTTAAAATAAGCTTGTCAATTTCTGCAAAAAAGGCTGTGGGGATTTTAATTGTGATTGTGTTTAATTTATAAATCAATTTGGGGAGAAATGCCATTTTAACAGTATTGAGTCTTCCAATCCATGAACACAGTATAGCTTTCCATTTATTTAGGTCTCCTTAAAATTGTGCTAAGCAATAGTTTGTAGTACAAAATTTAATTCAAAATGGATTATAGATGGATTATAGACCTAAATGGAACGGATAAAATCACAAAAATTCTAAAAGAAAACACACAAAAAAGCACAAACTGTAAGATAAAATAATAAATTGGACTTAATCAAAATTAAAATTTTGTTCTTCTAAAGACATTGTGATGAAAATAAAGGGCAAGTCTCAGACTGTGAATAAATATTTACAAAGCATATATAAGAAAAAAAAAAAAACTTGTACCTAGAACATATGAAGAACTCTTACAATTCAATTATAAGACAATCCACTTTTTAAAATGAGAAAAAGAGTTGAACAGATATTCAATCAAAGAAGATACACAGATGGCAAGTACATCAAAAGTTGCCCAATACTATTAGTCATTAGGGAAATGCAAATTAAAACCACAATGAGATCTCGCTACATTTCCAAACGTTACTTTTTTTAGAATGGCTAAAATTAAAAAGATTCTCCACACTAAGTGTTAGGGAGAATGTAGAGCTGCTAAAATTTTTATATACTGATGGAGGAAATATAGACTTGTACAATAAATTTGGAAAACACTTTAACAATTTTAAAGCTAAACGTGTACATACCATGCAACTCAGCAATTCCATTCTTAGGCATTTACTTAAGATAAATGAAAGCAAAGACTTGTAAAAGAATGTTCCTAGCAGCTTTATGTGTAATAGCCAAAGCTGGAAACAACCCAAATGTCCCTCACCTGGAAACTACCCAAATGTCCCTCTACAGAGGAATGGATAAATAAATTGTGCTATGTCCATATAAAGCATTGCTATTCTGCTATAAAAAGACTGAAATTTAAAAAGAATAAGAATTGCCTGAACCCAGGAGGCGGAGGTTGCGGTGAGCCGAGATTGCACCATTGCACTCCAGCCTGGGTAACGAGCGAAACTCCATCTCAAAAAAAAAAAAAAAGAATGTTTCTATGTGCAACAACATAAATTAACTCAAAATGATGTGCTTTCTTACTGTCTAAACCATCTAAAAACCAAAAAACAGACAAAAATGATGAGCTGAATGGAAGAAGACAGACATTTTAAATATGTACAGTTCACAGTATGTTCATTGTACCTTAATAAAGCTATAAAACAGTGTCACACAGTAGTGGCAAAAAAAATGGTTAGATAATATATTAATTCTTAATTTTTCAATTATCCTTTACTTGGAGGAATTTAATTTTGCTTTGGTACTTCTGCCATTTTAATTGCCAATGACACTATTAACACAGTACTAATATAACAGATCTCATATTTGTGTACTTGTGCACAGGGTAGAGCTTCAGAGTAATGTCATTGCATCTTCAAGTTTGACCCCACCCTCTCTGTCAAAAAAAAATTCTGTCATTGTATTGTGCCTGTATTTTTGATAAACAAATTAGGAGTTGACAGATTATTTCTACAATTGGGTTTGAGCATTCAATTATTAAATCCATCTATGCTGGTAGATATGAAAATGCAACGTTTGGCAACTCTTGAGGTTCTTAAATGATCCAACTGGTCTTACAGATTAAAACAAAACCAACAATAAAAATGCAAGCCAACCTCACGTGGTTGCTAGCTAAGTCAGCATAAAAATAAAGCCACTTCCCCCGACCAAGAGTTGGCCATGTTAACAGGATAGAAAGGTAAGCTTTCAAGTATCTTGGGTTTTCTTCTTTTCCAGTGGCTACCGAGCCTGCTTCCCTTTACTGAGAATGAAGTTAATAACAGAATGACAGGAAATAGGCATTATTCATTTCACATGTGGACATGAGAAGCGAAAGGAGAAGTTTCTTTTATTTGAACTTAGAAAGAAGAGTTTACAAGTAGCTGTTCTTAGAACAACATCACAGTGATACTGTAACTTGTAAAACACCTTAGGAGGCATGAGAGCTCATCAGCCATTTCCCTCTGTCCCAACAAGGAAATTATTACAGTCTCAACAGACAGTAATAATTTTTAAAAGTCTTCAAATCTTTGGAAGAGATACCCTGAATCTCTTTTAGAAATATTCTTTACAGCCAGGGCTTATCCCAACTTTAAGGGAAATTCTTCAAGGATCAAGGAACGCATTCCTTTTAGGTTCCTCTTGTTTCAGAGTCCATGACCAGCTCTTAGTCCTGGCTATAAACACGTTCCAAGCTCGAAACACTCTGGCTATCAAGGAACAGCTGGAGGAGCATGACTCTGAGCGGCTCACAAGGCCCACCTCCCTCCTCACCCAGGCTAAGCATTCGGTAAATTTCTGTTAATATAGGATTAAATATGTCTCAAACATAGACACATTGAACTAAAAATCTTACTTTTAGAATCCAAAATAGTTTAGACCAGCAGTCCCCAACGTTTTTGGCACCAGGGATTGGTTTTATGGAAGACAATTTTTCCATGGTGGGGGATTGGCAAGGGGATGGTTTTGGTAGGAAACTGTTCCATCTCAGATCATCAGGCATTAGATTCTCATAAGGAGCACACAACCTAGATCCCTCACATGCACAGTTCACAATACAGTTCGTGCTGCTATGGGAATCTAATGCCGCCGCGGATCTGACAGAAGGCGGTAATGCATGCTGGCAGCTCATATCTCCTGCTGTGCAGCCCAGTTTCTAACAGGCCACCAGCCAGTACCGGTCTGCCGCCTGGTGGTTTGGGGAGCCCTGGTTTAGGGCCAAACAAGTGGGAAAGTTGTCTCCAGAATCAGAAAATATTTACTTCATAGGGTCACTATGAAGTGAGAATTAAATGACATTTCTGCAAGGAAGCACCTAATAGGCACTATCTGGAAAGGAGACACCTCAGAGAATATCAAGGCTACAAAACTGAGTTGCAGAAGGTTGAAACAACCCTGTGAAAGTCATTAATCAGCTCATGATGAGAAGAAGCAGGGTTGGAACTCCCATGTCCTAGTTCCTAGGACAATGCTCTATACTTGAGAAGGTCACCACAGAACTCCAGGAATTCCACAGAACTTTCCAACAAACCCAGGACCTTCAGGGTAATGAGATCCAAAATGGGCAAATTTCAGTGGGGAATGAAATGTGAAGAAAACAAAGCAGGAAAGAGTAAATGCACAAGATTTTCTCCAAGTTCAATGTTCCATCCCTTGTTTTCTTACTTCCCACCACATTCTTGATGTGCATTTTTAGCTTTGTTTTATAAACGAAAAACTGGGGTTCTGAAAAGTGTGGCAATGAATCTGAGACATGGTCTTCTGACTCCAACTCCAAGTTTACCTCTATTTCTACTCCACAGCAATACCAAGGCTTGGATGGAAGCATGCAATGAGCATCATAAAGGGGTCAGACTGGGAAAGGCCACACAGGGTGACTGCCTGGAGCTGGGGAGGACAAGGAAATTCCTTGGGAAAGGAGGACACACAGACAAATTCACCAGCTTTACAGTAGGGCAAGGGCTCTTTTAAAATTGAAGCATGGAATATAGCAGCCTGGCCGTTGTCTAGGACAGGTAACTACATCTGTTGAGTTGCTCAGGCCAAAGAACTTGATGTCAAGCTTGACTCCTCTTTTTCTCATACTCTGCACAAGAGCAAACTCAAAACTCTGTCTCCACCTCCAGTACACAAATGTCTCCATCTCCAGTACACAAATGTCTCCAAGCCACCAACTTTCCCCTGGATTATCTTATTAGCCTCCACCTGGTCTCCCTACTCTACCTTTGACCCCTTCAGCCTCTACCCACATCATCAACCAGAATGAATATTTTATCCCAAATATTTTATTATGAATATTTTCAGACACACACACAATATAGCTGATTTGCTTTGTTTTGTTTTGTTTGAGACAGAGTCTCGCTCTGTTGCCCACGCTGGAGTGTAGGTGGTAATATGATCTCGGTTTACTGCAATCTCTGCCTCCCGGGTTCAACCAATTCTCCAGCCTCTCAGGTAGCTGGGATTACAGGTACCCACCACCATGCCCAGCTAATTTTTGTATTTTTAGTAGAGATGCGGTTTTACCATGTTGGCCAGGATGGTCTTGAACTTCTGTCCTTGTGATTCACCCAACTTAGCCTCCCAAAGTGCTGGGATTATAGGCATGAGTCACTGCGCCCAGCCTGAAAAATGTTTTGCAGTGAAAACATATATCCACAACCTAGATTCTATCCTTAACATTTGATGATGCATGTTTTATCTCATTATTTATCCCTCTTGAGAGATTCTTTAAAAATATAAGTCTGATCACATTGCTCTTTTCCACAAGAATCTCCAAAAGCTTCTTGCCTCTCTAAGAGTAAAAGCCAAACTCTTGTAATGGCACATAAGGGTGCAAGCACTCGGCACCATCCCACGCCCTTCATCTCTGCTTCTCCACTTTGGTCTTCATCTCCTGCCGCATCCTGCCTTCTTTCCTCCACACACAGCTCCTTCCCTCCTGCCACGCTAGTGTCCTTGTATATTTTAAGATACACCAGGCTTTTCACTGTTCTTTCCCTCTGCCTGGAACTCTCTTCCTACAGATTTTTTATGAGAGTCACTCCCTCACTTCTTTCTTTCTTTCTAAAACGGAGTTTCGCTCCTTACCCAGGCTGGAGTGCAGTGGCACGATCTCGGCTCACCACAACCACCGCCTCCTGGGTTCAGGCAATTATCCTGCCTCAGCCTCCTGAGTAGCTGGGATTACAGGCATGTGCCACCATGCCCAGCTAATTTTTTGTATTTTTAGTAGAGACGGGGTTTCAACATGTTGACCAGGATGGTCTCGATCTCTTGACCTCGTGATCCACCCGCCTCGGCCTCCCAAAGTGCTGGGATTACAGGCGTGAGCCATCGCGCCTGGCCCCACTTCTTTCAAACTTTGTCAACCCCTTTAGAGTAAGTGGTCTCGAACTCCTGACCTCAGATGATCTTCCATGACCATCCCATTTAAAATCGCAAATCACCCCTAAAATTGCTTTCCTATTTTCCTGCCATTTTTTCTCTCCATAGCCTTAATCACCCTAACAGTATACATTTTAGTTATTAGTCTCATCTACTGTTGGTCTCTCCCATTGTAATTTATTAATATCTGCAACATACAGAACATTGCATCAGGTAATTTAGATATACCGATTTGATTTGTACCAATTTGATTTGTACAATAGCTCCCTGAAGTAACACTTCTTATTCTCTTTTGATAATAAGGAAACAGCATCAAGGAAGCTAAGTAACTTGCCCAAGACCACCAGTGTATGTGGGAACAAGAATTAAAATTCAGATCTCTCAATCTACAAGATCCATTCTTTTTCAGATGGGTGCAGTAGCTCATGCCTATAATCCCAGCACTTTAGGAGGCTGAGGCCAGAAGATTGCTTGAGTTCAGGAGTTCAAGACTAGCCTGGGCAACATAGACAGACTCTGTCTCTACAAAAAAAAATGTTTTTAATTAGCCAGGCATGGTGGTTCAAGTCTTAGTCCCAGCTACACAGAAGGCTGAAGTGAGAGAATTGCTTGAGCCCAAGAGGTTGAGGACACAGTAAACCGGGTCAAACAGGCTTACGTAGAGTCTCACTCTGGTCTCACAGTAGTCATGCCACTGCATTCCAGCCTGGGCGACAGACTGAGACCCTGTCTTAAAGAAAAGAAATCCATTCTTTTTCATCATATGGCACAGGACCCTATCTGATGAGATTAGTGGACCCCCTCAGCAGGCACCCTAACTAAAGGCCTTTCTTACATTCATTCCTCATTTTGTACTTAAATGGTTGCTTCTTCAAGATGTCCCTCTTGAAACTCTAATCCTGAAAGGGGGGAAATACCAAGCCAGTAATAATCAGTACTTCTTTAGGGAGGGATTGGATGACAAATCAAAAGAGAACCTGTGCCCTGTCATGATATTCAAGGTAAGGGCCTGGAGTGAGTAGAGTAGAAAATCAAAGATTATGGAAGTGTCCAGGGCACTGATGGGCCCAAAGATAGGCTTCACAAACTTTTCCTTTTTCCCAGAGATAAACTAGAACTAATTCTAGGAAAACCGCACATACATCACTGCTTCATTCCTCAATAATGGAATTTATTACATAACATAGTAATATACCTGTTGCTATACTGTTGTTTTTGTTCACTAAACTGTGAGCCTCTTGAGCCTGGGGAATGTAACTTACTCATCTTTGAATCCCCAATGTCTAACACAGTTTTGGGAACATCACAGGAGCTTAATAAATGTTTGTTGAACTAGTTAATGAAGTGAATGATTGAATGGATTATCATACAAGACCTGGGAGGAACCGAGAAAGAAAACTCTACTAATCAGCGATGAAAACTCTTTTTGAGCCTTTTGTCTTTTCTCCTGACTTCAAATACAGACAGAACTATCTTAAATAACACTAGTGCAATGGGATTTTAAAGTGATTACTGCATATCACAATAACTAATGTTCCAATTTAGAGCCGTGGGTGATTGGTTCAGTATGAAACAGCAGTGAATGCTGAGAAAAGTGCCTGAAATCCAGTAGCTCATTGGTTAAATATTGGTTTAATTTAAATCTGAATCTTAATCCAGGCACCCTTCCCCTCCCCATGCAACCTTTTTTTAGTTCTCCCTATTGTATGACTGTATCTGTGTCTGTGCACTATATTACACCATAAATTCTTGAAATCAGGGACCACGGCTTATTCTTACAACCAGAAGAGCACTGCTTTAAAGATAGTGAGCCTTCACAAAGTATTTGTGAAAACTAACAAGTTAGATGTACTCTCTTCCCATTGACTCCCAGTTAGAGTGAGTGAGAGCAGGCTTTTACCATGACAAGTCAATTGTGACCACTAGTTCAAACTCATATCAGGATGGGAAAAAAACAGAAAGGCTACCAGTCACATAACTTCATGAACATCCCGTCAGCTATCTGATATGGTTTGGATCTGTGTCCTCACCCAAATCTCATGTTAAAATGTAATCCCCAATGCTGGAGGTGGTGCCTTGTGAGAGGTAATTGGATCATAGGGGCAGTTTCTCATGGTTTAACACCATCCCACCTTGGTGCTATCATCACGAGAGTGAGTTCTTGTGAGATCTAGTTGTTTAAAAAGCATGTGGTATGGCACCTCCCTCCAAACTCCCTGCTTTCTTAGTCCTGTTCCTGCCTTGTAACACACCTGCTTCCACTTTGCCGTCTACTATGAGTAAAAGCTCCTTAAGGCCTCCCCAGAAGCGGATGCTGCCATGCTTCCTTGTACAGCCTGCAGAACTGTGAGCCAATTAAACCTCATTTCTTTATATGTCTCAGGTATTTCTTTATAGCAGTGCAGGACTAATACACTATCCCACAAGAAAATCTAATGGATCATGTGTAAGAAAATGATGATTATTAAGCATGATAAGCAATAACAATAATTAATAGTAACTAACATCTATAGACCACTTGCTCTTTGTCAGAACTAGTGCTAATGTATTTATATATATCAGCTCACTTAGTCCCCATAACACAAAATTCATTATATACAATGATTATGCCCCATTTTCTGAGTGAGCAAATAAAGGTGTGGAGTCACTGAGAAAATCTCCTGGGGTCTTCCCTAAGAGTTGAAGCAGGGTAAAAGCAGGTTTGTTTGGGCTCAGGAGTTCTGCAGATCTATGATATCAGCATAATTTTTATTGCTTTACTTTATTCAGTGTTTATCTTTAGTTCTTTTCTACTTTTTGCTCCATTTTTTATTTCATCAGGCTTTTTAGTCTTTTAGAGATAGTCTACCAGTGTAGGATCTGTATTATTTCCAGAGTGCCTATAGCTTTTTGTAGGAGTTGAGAGAGCTGATTTCTTGAGTGTCCTGAACTGTTCTATCATTTATAGTAATAATTACAGAACTAAAGGTATAATAAAATGGAATGTTTTAACCCATATTTTATGAGTCACAAATGGGCTCTCAAAAGCTGCCATTTTATTATTTCCTTTAGAGATACTTAATAGGTAATGTCAGTAGTAAAGTTTAGTGTCCGACCAGCACTTAATATTTCTAGCTCCAGAATTATAAGCCCTCCTTAAAGGAAGAATAATCAAAGGAGATTTGTGATGTATACATGTGTCAATCTAATATCATATCACCTAGGTTAAATACTGAAAAATAGAGAAGTATAAACTAAAGGGCTGCATCAACTATATAGATTGGGCAACAAGAAAAAGCAGTGAAAAGAACCAAAATGAGGATATTATCCAGAAAATTAAAATTGTATGTGGCTGTACATATTGCATCTACTACCTGGAAGAAATGGCCTTAAATTGTAGACACAGCATGAAACAGCCATTGCAGAGTTGGTTAGTTTCACATTAACTCATATAATCTGACCTCTTCTGACACAGTTCAACATCTAAAAATTTTTCATTCTGTTCTAATAAACTAAACATCCCTTCACCTCGGTTCAGCTAGATTTTCAATAACTACCCTTACTAGAAGCTGAGCTCCTACAGCTGCTGATTAACTGAATTCTTTTCATCCCTTTTTCATCCCTTGACTAGTTGCATCAATTCCAATTCCTTTGCATTTTCTGCAACAGAAGTATACATATTTATATCTAGGCATTATTGGAAGTAGTTTGTCAGCTCATAATTCAGCTTTCAACAAAGCCTGTTTGTTCCTTCCCCACACATCACTAACCTAAGATTGTAAATTCATTCAGGCACTCCCAGAGTCTCTTCATATGGAGGTAACGCAGATAGTAGTTGTTGCTCAAGGGTTTACTAGAAGGCTCCAGAACTTTTGAAGATCTGGGACACGTAAGCGATAGATCAGTATATATAATACCAGTTCTTTGAGATTTGTTGAGACCTGCTTTTTAATCTAGCTTATGGTCATTTTTTGTAAACATCCCATGTGTTCTTAAGAAGAATGCTATTCCTTAAGAACTTGGTGCAGAGTTCTATTTGATCAAATTTGTTTATCATGTTGTTCAAATATTTATATCTTTATTAATCTTTTCTCTTGGATGTGACAATAATTGAGACAGATGAAATGAGTTTTTCCCTATTTATGGTAGTCTTATCTTCTTGTAGTTCTATTGGGTTTTGCTTTATGTACTTGAGGTACTTTGTTAGAGATGAACAAGCTGAGAGTTGCTGTACCTTTCTGGTGATTTCGGTATTTTATTATTAGTTAGTGACTTTCTACATTCCTGCTTGTCCTGACATTTTTATTATTTCAAACATAAAGCAGTTTATATTTAAATTGTCATATGCTCTTAGGTTACACCAACAGAATCCTGTCTATGAAGGACTTGCCATTTTGTTGTAAATGTATATAACAACCCATGGCACAAATGCAAGAAAAAGAGGGAAAAGTATCATAATAATGCTTTTTGTCTTGAAGTCTACCTTGTTTGCAAACATCTATACAACCTTTGTGTTGGTTAACATTTGTTTGGTATATGTTTTTCCATCCTTTAAATGATTCTATGCCTTTATACTTTAGATGTCAGCTAGAATGTTTTTAAACATCTGATCACTTGTGTCTTTAGTATGTTTAATCCATTTTTCTTTATTTATTCTATTATTTAAATGGTTGGACTTGTTTTTGCAGTCTTTTTTATTTGTATTTGCCCCATTCTTAGTGCTTCTTGACTTTTTGGGGTTTATGTTATTTGTTTACTTTTGTTTGCTTATTTCTTCTTTTGTATATATTGAACCTATTTTGCACATTTCTTCAGAATCTCTTGCTCTACCTATCTTTTATTTTGACTGCTGCTGCAGTGACCATTTCTATGTGGGCTCCATCCAGCTTGACATCACGCAACCTGACAGCGCCTTGCCTCAGCCCAAGGCAGGAAGTGAGAAGCTCCCTCACTTCCTGCCCTGCCGCTTATGTGTTAAGCCATGGCTGGGGATGCCACACATGCAGGCATGATAGAGAAAAAGGGGGAAGGACCAACAGATAAATGCTTTTTTGTTTGTTTGTTTTTTGGAAGGAAAGCCATGAAATTCATTTCATACAGCCTTTCAGCTGTATCCCAAATGTCCCTAATGTGGAAATAAGTAACCAGTTGCCTGTAGCAGCAGAGAAAAGGAGAAAAAAATGAAGAGAGGAGGAAGAGTTTAAATGAGAAGATTCTGACTTCTTACAGCTCAAAATACTGGCAGTGGACAGATGTTAGCAAGTCATGAGCCTCCATAGCTTTATAAAATAGGGACAATAAGGTTTATTTACCTCACAGGATTCTTGTAAAAATTAAATACATGCTATAGATAAACCTTCTGTATTTTTAAAGTGCTTCTCTAATTTTAAAGTGCTGTTTTATCATGAAGGAGTGTTATTTATTTTCGGCAATATGTCGGGGTGGCAGGCAGTATAAATGATTTCTATGCTTTCTAAAGATGATTCTAGTACTAGGCAGAAGCAAAATGTTTCTTACATGCTAACCACAGTGGACTTCCCTTGAAATTATTTTACCTATTTATCAATTCACTTCACAAATATTTATTGAGCCTAATGTTGTCATTAATGCTTCTGTCTGGGAACCAGTTAATTGCTGGCTCCACCCTGTGGTACGTGACATGGACAAATTGCTTAACACCTCTTAGCCTTAGTTTTCTCCTCTTTCAAATGAGAATAATAATAATAATAGCAACAGTGCAATACCAACTTCAAAATTAATATGGAGATGAAGAACAGCTGTTTTCACTATAACCACATACACTATGCTGTGTGAGACTAGGCCCAATGGCGGCCAGAGATGTTCACATTAGCCTTGAATACTTGACTGAAGAAGGTTTTAGCAAACACTTGAATTATAACCAGAAAGGATTTTAGGTTTGGGTTGGCCTGTCCCACTTGCTACTTCTTTTGCCTCATTTTGGCAAAAGGACTGTGAATAAGAATAAGGCTGCAGGAAGGAATTACTTGAAGTCCTCCTGAAGATTCTCCCAGCAATGAAGTGCAGAGTCTGAAATCTCCATGGTTGGGCTATGAGAGACAGCACAGTATGAGTAATTGCCAAGGCTTAGTACCATGCCGCTCTGAGAGTACATTATTTATAATTAGTGCCAGTAGGACTAGACACCTATCTGCTGCTCCAAAGGCATGAACTGCACACGATTTACCTCCATTCCAGCATTTCATCAAGAAAGAGCAGTAGACACCTCTGTGCTTGAAAAGCACAGCTCAACCACTCCCTGATGACCCCTGCCCAACTTTTGAGTTGATGCAAAAATTTCTATTTTTCTGGTTTTATCTTTTTTTATGGCTGGGATATGTTATCTAGATCTTTGTACTGCTCATATTAATGTAGTCTCTAAACACAAGTCAAAATTCATTCTCTGATCCCAAAAGAGACTATAACTACTTTAAAGAATTTCTCTCCACCAATTCTTTTTTCAAGGGAATCCAGCTGACAGGCTTGAGTTATTTCAGATGGTTTAGATACAAAATTTTATGCACACATTTGTTTTTATATATACTCCTAGGTGTTCACATATATCTTTCACCTCTTTCAAAATTTAGAAGGAATAAAAACACGAGCCTCGAGTACATCATACAAAATCTACTATCTGTCTAGCATATTCTTTGTTCAGACATGTCTCCTTTCTGCATTGCCTTCTTTGCCAAGCCTATTTTATTCCATTTGAAGAGGCCAGTGTAAGTCTCTTCAGTTTGCATTCACTAAGGACCTTGTACTCTTACTGTATAACTTGGGAAAGCGATCTGAAAACCAGCCATCTTTCGGGACTTCAGAAGCACCAAACCACAGTAAACTCCACAGAGGGAAGCAAAATAGAATGAAGAAGTCAGCCAATATTTCATTCCATTCCTATGAGGAAGGCTACGAAGAAACTTGTTTACACAAAAGTCAATAAATCCAGAACATTCTTACACTTTCTAGGTAGGCTTCATATGGGGTTACAAGACAAAAGTACATTGCAGCAATCAAATTATTTACCAAATAAAACAGCACTCACCCGGAAAGTGAACACACAATTCCAGTGGTGCTGCATAGTCTCTCTGGCAACTGCTTTGTGCAGCATCAATCACATTTTTTAATAATTTTAATTTTTAAGTGGGACAATAAATTTAAGTGGTATAAAAATATCAGCATATTTAACATTTCTTATTTGTCCTGACATTTTTATTATTCCAAACATAGAGCAGTTTAATTGTAAATTGTCATATGCTCTTAGGTTAAACCAATAGAATCCTGTCTATGAAGGACTTGCCATTTTGTTGTAAATGTGTATAACAACCCATGGTACAAACACTTGCAAGAAAAAGGAAAAAGTATGACATGAAAGTAGCAAGCAAACTTTGTACCTATCTCAGCAGAGTGGTAAATAATCTTGTGTTTGCCTTTATGTTCTAACAACAGCCATGTTCTCTGTTTTACATGAAGGATATTAGGTAATGAAACTTTTTTTCAATAGAAAATTTAGCAATTAAACACAGGATATGTGGGTCCTGATGGCAGATACTGTGTCTTTAATTGTGTAGCTATCCCAGCTTCTAAAACATACTTATGCATACACCCACCCACACATATATACACTCACACACAAGCTCACACAGTACAAGGCACAAAACAGGTAACTAGATATTTACCACAGTTCATATTCAAAGAAAAGTTTTTTATTTTTTTGAGACAGTCTTGCTCTGTTACCCAGGTTGGAGTGCAGAGGCACAATCTTGGCTCGCTGCAGCCTCCGTCTCCTAGGTTCAAGTGATTCTCCTGCCTTAGCCTCCTGAGTAGCTGGAATTACAGGTGTGAGCCACCACGCCTGGTTAATTTTGTATTTTTAGTAGAGATGGGGTTTCACAATGTTGGCTAGGCTGTTCTCAAACTCCTGACCTCAGGTGATCTGCCCACCTTAGCCTCCCAAAATTCTGGGATTACAGGCGTGAGCCACTGGCCTGAAAATTTTCCATAAAATAAAATAATTAACTCAAACTTATTTCCTCTCTAAAATTGTTGTGATAGAGCTTTGTTTCTACACAAAGACTGTTTCACAGAAAAGTCCACATTAGCCATATTTTAAGTCATTTAATTATCTATTTATTATGTACTTTATTTTACTACCCAGCACTCTCAGCCATATTTAAATAAATTAAATAGAGTAATTGAACAAATTGCATGACATTATATTTATATATCTAGCAGATCTTTGGGAGAGTGGCTATTTACAATGACAAAGGGGGACAAAGTAAGCAGTGGGATTTGAAGAAACAATTATATGATCCCAGGAAGGGGCTTCTTCTGAAATTGATAATTCACTCATTCATTTAATAGTTACTAATGCCTCCTAAGTACCAGGTCCTCTCCTAGGCACTGGGGATACCAAGGTGAACAAGACCAACAAAGTCCCTGCTCTCATGGAGCTTACATTCTGGCAGTAAAGAAGGTAAATTTACAAATTAGTAGTTATATAATGTCCAGAAGTGGTGAGTGCTGTGAAGTAAAGACAGCAGAACAATGTGATGCTATTAAGCAGAGGGCAGCATAATCTGATTTACACTCTTAAAATATTATTCTGCTGCTATATAGAGAATAAACTGTAGTAAGGCAACCATGGAGGACAAGTTAGGATGCTAGTGTCTTAAACAAGACAGGAAATAAGGATGGCTTGAAGTAGAGTATTATTGATGAAAGCCATAGAAAGGGTTATACGTGGAATCTATTCTGAAGGTAGAGGCAACAGGATTTGCTAATGGATTGGATGTGGAGTGTGAGAGAAACAGACGTGTCAAGAATGATTTCAAGGTTTGGAGACTGAAAAAATACTGAACGAAGAAGAAACCATTTACAGAATGAGGGACATTAAGAAAAGAGTAGGTGTTTGTGGAATACTACTCAGTCATATAAAGAAATGAAATAATGGCATCCACAGCAACCTCAATGGAGTTGGAGACCATTATTCTAAGTGAAGTAACTCAGAAATAAAAAGCCAAATACTGTATGTTCTTACTTATAACTGGGAGCTAAGCTATGAAGATGCAAAGGCATAAGAATAATATAATAGATTGTGGAAACTGGAGGGGATAGGGGTGGGGAATAAAAGACTACACATTAGATGCAGTATATACTGCTCAGGTGGTAGGTGCACCAAAATCTAGAAATTACCACTAAAGAACTTATCCATGTAACCAAAAGCCATCTGTTCCCCAAAAACTACTGAAATTTAAAATAATAATAATTAATAATAATTAAAGGAGAAGATATAAAGGGGAAAATTCAGAGTTCTTTTGGGCCTCTTAAATTTCAGAGGCCTGTTATACAACTGAGCAAAGATGCAGAGAAGGTAGTTGAACACGCTGGTCTTAGATTCAAAAGAAAATCCAAGCTAAAGACACAAATGTTGGTGTTATCAGCAAATAGATGATATTAAAGCATCAGGAATGGATGTATCACCTAGAAAATCAATGTTCAAAGAAGGTGAAAAGGTCCAGGGACTGAGCTCTGAAACATTCTAATAGGTAGAGATCAAAAATAGGAGGATGGCCTGGGAAAGGAGTAGAGAATGAGTGGCCTACAAAAGAGGAAAAAAATCCAATGGGGTGCAGCCAAATGCCAGATAGTGTTTCTAGAAAAAGGGAGAAACCAACAGGTCCAAATTCTGCTGGTAGACTGAGTAAATGAGCACTGAGAATTGTCCAGTGGACTTGGCAGTGGGACAGTCCTCAGCGTTCTTGATGAAAGTAGTCACAGTAGAGTCCTAAATGCAAAAGACAGATTTGAAAAGATTGAAGAAATGACACGAGATGAAAAGTGAAGGAAGTAAATATAGACAACTGAGGAACTTTGCGATAAAAGGGAGAAGAGACAGGGAAGAGCAGCTACATGGGGGATCGGGATTCAAGGCAGGAATTTTTAAAATTAAAATAAATAGTAGCTTGAGCATATTACCTAGAAATACAGAGGTAAAGACCACCAGAAACAACTAAAAAACTTGGAAGTAGTAATCTCCAAGACCAAGGATTTGGAAAGAATAGGGCAGATAGAGGCTGTAGTTTTTCATTGTACACTTATATGAAAAGCCTTGACATTTTAAATTGTGTGTGTTCTTTTGATAAAAATAGAAAACAATTTTATAAAATTAATTTTCTTTTTTAACTACTCCACTCCTTCCCTTCCCTTAGATTCTAAACACTCATAAATACACACCCTTATAATAAACAACATAGAGCAGGAAGGGAAAAATCATAGTGGCTATTTCTGTAGCATACATCCAATGTTTGTTGAGCTGAATTCTCTGCTCTTTTTATATTTGTGTCACTTCTGAGATTTTAAATTTTGTATCTTTATGTTCAAAAGACTAAACTTGGGGGACACGAAAGTTTCTAAATCCCAGGTAAGTTTTCCACATCATCAGAACCTGAAATATAATAACAACTTTAATCCCAAAATTGGGTCTGTATGACATTAAAGCAATCAATGAAAGACAAATGTGAACATTTTAACAAAGGCAGTAATTTCATATAAGCACAAGCTTAACCAAATACGTATTAACAGAACCCCATAGAAATTTAATTTTATGAATCACAGCCTAAAAGAGAGATTTGGGTTCTCTCCATGGGTGGAAGCTCATCAATATCATGAAATAAGATAAAGAATGATGCTACAGGCCCATTGTCTGGAATATCATTTTCTTACATCTGAAAACAGAAAATGCCTTTTGTCTTAGAATTCATCAAAACAACCTACATTTGGATGTTGCAAAACATCTGACAGTTCTTCTCATAAAGATAAAAATTCACACTTATATTTTATCCTCCCCAGATCTAACGATGAGGGGGTTGTTTTGGTTCAGGTTTTCTTTCAGGGTACTAAATAGCACTGAAAATTGATAACAAATCAAATCAGCCTAATTTACAGTCTCAAAGTTAAGTGACATTACATTAAACAGATGATCAACCATCAAAATTACTACAGCAGTGTTTATTTTCCAGATCATATTTTGTAGTCTTTGAAATGTCAGATAAGCACTCCCACTGAGAGGCAAATGTGGATATACATATGCAAGGATGTCATCAACATGGAGAAGATTGAAAGCAAATGTACGAGGATTCATTACAGGTTTAATCCCTCCAACAACTCTGATTAAACAAGAGACCGACAGGTTGCTTGATTCTGTGGATTTGGGTTATTGATTACTAACATAGGAACTGGATCTCCTGAATATTTCACCAAATGGAATTTTGGATTTGAAAGTTTGTGGCCTCCAAATAAACGACATTCATTTATAATGTCCTTTATTCATATTAACATTACACACTTCTTTCTGACCTATAACAGACTGAGAGTTGTCACCTGAGGTGCTATCTTCCTTTTTATCATATTAAAGAACAAAAAGTCACAAACAGCTTGTTAATTAGTCTTAAAGACCCTTGAAAACACAAAAGAAACCCTCTGGACTAATTGTTGGGAAATGTTAGCCCAGACCCCATGTCAATCACTCATCCCAAGCACTCACATTGCCTTTGCTTTCTGGCTGTACCAACACCACACCCCTCCCCAACCTTCCTCGGCTATCCATACTGTGTATGTTTAGCTGCGACATACAGGTGAGTTACTTCTCCCAGCAGCCACCCTCCTCAATCCACCTGATCCTACTCCCAGCCACAAAACACTGGGACATTAATTGGGAAAGACGGCTCTCCTTCCTTCAGACTCCTTGTACCTTTGTCCTTACACTGTGTGTGGGGACAATAGCATGCATTTTTTTCTTTGAAGGGCTCATAGTAGGACTAGCAGAGAAGTCAGCATGAGGATGAGCCGAGGGAAGGGAGATGCTCACTCTGGCCCCATCTGAGGCAGCATTGGAGCGAGGTCTTGAATTTTGGCAGGGTGGAGGACAGCAGTCAGTCAAGTCCAGGGACAACATTCCAGTCCTGGGAACAGCATCTGAACAGCAAGGCATTCCTGGGAGGACAGTGTTTTCAAGAACCTCTAATAGGGTTTCATGTTACTAAGGCTGAAATAGGTAACTAGGGAATGGAAAGGTAAAAGTTTAGGGATAAATTGCAAAAGGCCTCATATGCTGGGCTAAGAAGCTTGGGTTTTTATCTTGTAGGTAACAGGGAACCATTCCGAATTTTAAAGTAAGAGAATATAGTCCTGGAAGTTTCAAAATGAATCTGCTTCTTCTTCATGTTTTATCACATATTCACCTAAGAAGACTCTTGAGAAGTTTCTTATCTCCATTTCAGACTTTTATAGGAGGATTCACCAACCGACACAAATTCTTCTATTGGTCTTAGATCAAAAGTCCATAAAGAGAATACAACTATTTTATGTATTTTATACCCTTTCTAATACTTCTTAGCCCTAAGCAAAGAGCCTTAAGTGCATGCTAAATCTATTCCTAGAATTTCCTAAAGTAATTTGCAGCTTCGAGCTTTCTACAAATTATATTCACCAAATAAAACGTTCAAAAGCCTCTCATCTTTATTCTACATATTTCTTTGGTTTTCAGGACATATGTCTCCCAATTTTAAAAATCAATATATTTGGAATTTTTAGCCCTTTCACCAATCTGACATGTGGTTATACAGCGTGACAACACCTTCATTCCTTAACACTCCATTTGTGCCACAAATACTTGACTCTGGGTCACATCTCAAACACAGGTGAAGATCATCTTCTTGCATTCCTTTGAAAAGAAATTCTTTTAAGAAATGTAATATGTGTTCAATAAATATTCCCTGATTGCCTGACTTATGAGCACCTCCTGCCAATTTCTAGCAGATTAGGGAAACAACAAATCTCCAGGTAAGGCCACCTTCCTAGGACTGATCTAACCAGAGCACGCAAAACCAATCAGCACTAAAATTACCTCAGTTACAATGCTGGTTAAAGACAGTTCTTTGAAGAATCTCACTGTACACTGTCAGATTGACAGACGTAGTTTATCCAGAAATCTCTCCAGAGAGCCTGAGACCAAAAACTGCTACCAGGGCTCAGGAGAGAGCCAGTCCAGGCCTGGAGTCCATGGGCCTGAGGACAGTGTACAGTTACAGCCTGGGCTTCTTATACTTTAGAGAAGTAGAACCCATGCTACCCCTCTAACCCAGGACATTATATTGATGGAGGTGCCATGGTTGACATCAACAGCTACTGACAAGGCCACACAGTTACTCCACATAGATTTTTAAAACTTCTGCCTTGTAATTTTCAATATTTTTAGGCTAGTTTTCAGATTAATGAAGGATAGGTAGGGAACTGAACTACTTTCTAAAGCACTGTTATATGTTCATCTCATTTCATCTTCATATATCCCTTATAATAAATAATATTACCTCCACTCTAGAGATGAAAAAAATGAAATTCTGAGAAGGTAAGTGACTTGCCTATCACACATTTTTGAATCCATGGAAACAGAGCCACCTCCTAAGTTTTTCTGTGCCTTCCACCAAAGCTCTTTCTTCTGTGGCAAACTACCCCATGGTGTAGGCTGAGAAAAGGAAGGGGAGTCAGTGAGGAATTCAAGGATGGTTAGATATTTCCTCCTGTAGACTGCTTTCAGATGTGTGATGACAGACAGAGAAAGAGAGAAGGAGGGAGGGAAGGAAAGACAGAAGAATACAGCAAGGGAGGGAGGAGGGAGAAAAAGAAAAGGAAATAAGAGAGGATTCAAAAGAAGACAAGGAGAGAGAATTTAACCTACTATTTCCTCCACTTCTCCAAGTAGACCTTATGATATATTTTCACAAAACATACAGCATTTTTCACAATGAGAAATATGTCTAGCTTCAAAGGAGCTAGAATTTACAAATGTGTTGGAGAGTCATCTCATGATTTTAGAGTGACTTTTGCCAAACAAAGCATTGTATATATTGATTTCCCTCCCTCTCTGCCACTGGACATTGCTGCTGTGTTTCTGACATGACGGACATCAGTGACACAGAGGCAGGAAATCCATGAGGCACAGCGGCCACTCCACGCCAGGGGACTGCTTAAGGCCTTGGGTGTTGTGTCCTACTGGTGGAGGTGATGTGGGGTGAAGATGTAAAACAGAGGCATTAAATTTACCTTTTGCTATCGACTTCCCACAGAAATTTTGTTTTGTTTTCCTAAATCCTTGACTATAAAAAAGCTCATTATTTTTATGCATTTCCTAAGAACCTATGTCTTCTTCCCATGTTGTATCCAGAAATTTTTTTAGGGACAATTAGAGGAAATATTTTGTGAAATACAGAGAGAAAGACCATCCCTAACTGTTCCTTACATAATAGAGCTTCTGGGAGCCAGTCTTAGAAACATCAGGTTATAAATTGTAGACCTTTTGATTACTAAAGTACAATAATTAGATTATATAGAAATGTCCTTAACTATGGTGCTGAACGGAACAATATAACTGGTAATTGGTCTCAACCAGAGTAAATAATGTCCTTCCTTTTATTTACATTTGGTTTTTCTATAAACTGCCTACTGGGTTGTGTGGAACTCAGAGACTAGCAAAAAACTGAATCCCCATCCATCAGTATTAATCTCACACTTTACTGTGGCTCCATCCATTTATCTTTCCGACACAAATTAGAAATTCAAGAGTTTTAACAAATGAGCCTGCAAATGTAAACTTATTAGGCCATATATTTTTACTACACACTGTGCAGTGCCCTCCACAAAGCTGTCCCTTCAGAGAGCATTTTCCTATTTTGTGTTATTGATGGCAGCTAACTAATCACATTTTTAATGTTGTCTTTGGGGAGGGCTGTTTGAGTGAATGTGCAAGCTAAACTACCCAGAATAAATCTACCTTATTAAATGCTTGAAATTATGTGTCTTTTACGATAAAGAAACTCCCGAGCATTGTTACATTTGCTAACCTTCTTTTTGCAGGAATCAAAAGACTGGGATTAATTAAAATAATACATCAAAACTAGGGTGTTGTACAGAATGTGTCTATGTGTGAGGAAAGGCCAAGAAAAATTGGTTAATTGGTCTCTTCATCCCTATTCAGTCCCCTCCATCTAAATAGCTTTAAGTGTTGCTTTCTGAAATAGAACTACAATAACATGAGCAGGGAGGAAGACTCACTCCAACTGTTCACTAGACAATGGCTGGTCTCCACCCTGCCCCCCACCCTCAGAAATTATTTCTGGTTGACACAGTGCATATTTGATTACAAAAAACTCCAAAAAATTTGGTACTTAGACTTGAATGCTTGAAACATATAGAAAGCATAAATATATTGTGACCCTAGCATTGTATTTCATCTACACAAAGATGCACTTATTTAAATGCCCCTGAATAATGTCACCTTTCACAAGTATCAAAAGAAAACATCTGGCAGGTAAATGCTTCCCTCAAAGCCGGGGCCTGCTTCTCCTTTAGCTATGATGGGCAATCTAATGGTGGGCCTCTCTCAGTCCTGGGTACAATCACTCTGTTATTGAGATGTGGGCTAATTACTGGCAGGTCCTTTATTACTGAGCTCAAGTCCTAATCTGAGCTCGGAGTGCATCTGCTTTCTACGTCTTTGTAAGTTTTGCACTCTCAGAAGCAAATGCAAATATGGCCATAATTCTGGCTTGTCACATAAATTTCAAGGATAAGGAATGATGCATAAGCTTGAGTAGAGGGAAAGGGATAGTTTGGGAATCCGAACTCTCAGTGGCACAAGTAGTAGAGAATTTGGACTCTATCAGTATATACCCTTCAGGACATAAAGAGATGTAATAATAAGTTACCTAAAGGGAAAAAAAAGTCTAGAAAGTGGGAGGATAAAGTGAGAACTCAAATTTCTGCCAATTATTTTCTAGTTACTTGACTGTACCACTTGGGAAGCAAGGCTTTTGCGAAACTGACATTTAAACACAATAAGCATATGCTAGTCATCAAAATTAAAGTCACAAGCATTTCAAGACCATGTAATAGATGGTTTTAGTATTCCTCTGCAATCAGAGTTCTTCTCTCTTACTTAGCTTGAAGGGGAAACATAAACTTGATTAGCACTTAACTAAAGTGTAATGACTGATAAATTGTCCTGAATGTTTCAAAACTAGACAACTATGCTAAGGTTGCCTAGAATTTACTTCTTGACTACACAGATACACTCATTCTTCCTCACTCAGTCACAGGAATCAACAATTTAAGAACACACGTACTTTCTTGAAGCATATTTCTTGCTTATCTTAAATTACTTAATTATTTAACTAATTTTAGAAAAGGTGCAATCCAAAGAGAAAGACTGAAGAAATAAAGAGTGTTATGAATGGCAGAGGTAAAATTCACTAGAAAAGTCTTTTGCATTGGAATTTGGCTTGAAAAATGCAAGAAAATGTTTCTTTTGCTCACTCTGCAAATATTTACTGAGCACCTATTAGGAGCTGTGTCAGGTGCTATTACAGAAAGACAAAGATACTGAGTTGGTGCAAAAAGTTATTTTTAATGGCAAAAACTGCAACTATTTTTGCACCAACTTAATAATAGCCCCTGCCTTCTAGGAGTCACTGGAGGAGACAGCTCCGTAAGCAGCTAATGAAAACTTGCCAAACGCTATTATAAAAATACAAACCAGGAGTTTGGGAGCTCAAATAATCACTAAAGAAATGTTCCTGTTCCTCAAAATTATACTTGTTATAAGGCATAGAATCTAAATTACACTTGCTTTCATTGCATTCTCAGGGGGGAGAAAATCTATTTGCTGTTAACGTTAATGGGATCAATATTCACATTTTAAATAGTAACATTGTTACCTTCATTGAAAAACAGATGAAATGCCATATCACAGGAAGATTTTTTTAAAAGTTGACTTTAAGCAGAATTAAATAAATATTCATTTCAAATATATCATGCTAAGGGATACTGACTCTTAAATAGCACCCTGCAATTAATCCTTTATTTAAGCAAAGAACCTTTTGTAATATGAACAATCTCCATATGTATTTGCAGCATAAGCCTGGATTTTCATATATTAGATTTGAACGGCAAAAATCTTAGCGATAGGTCCCCAGGCAACATATTGTATTGTCTTCTTGGGTCATGACACTGCCTGTGCTAGCAACAAATAGAACAAAAGACATTAAAAGCACTAATCCCTCTTGCCCTCAGGATAAAGTCCAAGCTCCTTAACCTTTCATGGATCTGGTCCCTGCTTAATCCTCCAGGCTTTGGTTGAGTGACATAAAATAGTGGCACCTCTGTCAACCTGGTTGCTGAGTGACTACATGGAACAGAGACACCCCACCTCCACCACTGCCCCCTCTGGTCATGTTGGGTACATAATGTGAACCATAAATCAATCAAGTTTCCTAGGCCCCTGCATTCAGGGGCTGTTTGTCTCAACAGCATAGCCTAGCCCTCCCTTAGTTCTTTGTCAACCATAGTCTAGTGTTTCCAGAGGAATATTTTCCATACTTGAGCACTCAAGTACCATCTTCATCAATTTTTTACATACCTGAATACTGTCGTCACTTCCATCAATTTAAGTTTATTTACCTAAATGCATTTATGTTAAAATAAAACTTCATATTACTATTGGAAACAGAAAACCAAGACTTCCTATAAGTAGAAAACAACTGTAAAAACCGTAACTCTTAAAATAAGGTGTTTAATGTAACACCTTCAAATTTCTGATATACCACCAGCGTAGATCTAATACACTTTTAGAAATGCTGGTATAGAAAAGATAGACATGGACCTTGATGTCCAGAATAATTCACTTTTAGTACCAACTTCACACCTACTTTGTGTCTTCAGTTAAGTTACCCGACTTCTCTGAGCCTCAGATATTTTATCTCTATTTTATAAAGTAGAAAACCATTATAGAAGATTTTGCAGATTAAATGATCTGGCACATATTGTAAGTGCACAATTCAAAGGTTTTTAGAATATTGGCACAACTTTAATGCTCAGAAATATTAGATGTTGTTGTTAGTAATGTCACATAAGCACTAGATTGTGAGCTCCCTGAGGTCCTGTGTTTATTAATCTCCGAGTCCTCATAACACCCAGTGCTGTCCTTTGCACATTGGAGGTGCCAAATAAATATTTACAGAAATAATCTGCATAGTCAATGATTTCTCATCTTATCTGTGGATTTTGTTTTCCATCTCCATATGTATACAACAAACCAACCAGTTAATTGGTTCTGAAGGTTTGTAGGTAAATCCACTTTTGACTAGGCTTTACCTGCTTCTCACTCGTAGACTGAGGATTCTCTTCTTTTCAAACTGCTATTATTTCTCAAAACAAATCTGTATCTTGTCTTTTAGTTTGAAGATTTACTAATTAGTAGCAGAAAGGATCTCAAGTTTGAAGGTTTGATGAATGTAATTATAACAGAAGAAAAAATGGGTTTTACTTTCAGAAATCACAGAGTCCACGACATTTGGAGTGTTGATCTGCTTACCTTTCAAGTGTTTAAGCACGCAGAATCTAAACTTGGACAAATGTGGGTTTGAAGCTTGAATCCCAAGGTTCAAGGACAATTTATTCAACCTCTTTGGCCCTTAGTTTTTTCCTCTGGCCTTATTAATGGTAGTCTCCTCTTAAAATTTACACAGGATCGACTGAGAGAATGAACAGAGCTTAGATAGGTTTAGAAGAGGCCTGGGACATAGCAAGAGCTTAATAAATGTTAACTATTATTACAATTCTGTTTACGCCTGATGATTATGATTATAAAAATTTAGATTCTGACTAAGAATTCATACATTGAATCACTGTAAACATTTCAAGCAACTAAAGAAAGAGCTTTGGGCATCCTACAACTGCCTTTTTTGTTTTAATTCTCTCATTTTATTGACCAGGATAAGTTAAATTATGCTGTGGTTTGAAAAAAAAAAATGAGTCTGACAAAAGTGTACCATTCATTCTTCCATGTATCCTATGGGTCCAGATGACAGATAACAGTCTGGGGCAGCTGATCACTTGTTGGTTTTGTTCTCTTCTTGATATGGTTTGGATTTGTATCCCCACCCAAATCTTATGTCAAATTGTAATTCCCATTGTTGGAGGAGGGGCCTGGTGGGAGGTGATTGGATCATGGGGGCAGACTTTCCCCTTGCTATTCTCATGATAGTGAATTAGTTCTCATGAAATTTGGTTGTTTGAAATTGTCTACTACCTTTCCTTGCTGTCTTCCTCCTGTTCCAGCCATGTAGGCCGTGCCTGCTTCTCCTTTGCTTTCCACCATGATCATAAGTTTCCTGAGGCCTCCCAGTCATGCTTCCTATACAGCCTGCAGAACTGTGAGTCAATTAAACCCCTTTTCTTTATAAATTACCCAGTCTCAGGTAGTTCTTTATAGCAATGTAAGAATGGACTAATACACTCCTGCTCCTGTCTCAGGGCACCTCCACAGCAACATGCACATCCTTGATCAATTGTAGGAGGGAAGAGCAGGCTAAGAGGCAGTCATGACTAACACGTAATACTTCCCCTCACTTGCCTTGGCCAAAGCATATTACAAAACATGCCTATCCTTTAGGGGCAGAAAGTGGGGAAAAGCAGCCCACTCACCTGCTGAAAGTGGAGGAAAAGCAGGCATCAAAGAGGAGTGGTAATGCCTGCCATGATTGTAAATGATGGTATTAATCACTAATCCAGTTACTGGGGCTTGGCCATTGTAATTTCTCAAAGCTCTTAATAAAAAGCTATCATTACATTACAAATCCAATAGAACACTTAACGAAATTCCATAGCTGGTGTTAAAGATCATGAAAGGAGAACTGTCCTAAAACATTGTTAATTACCATCTAATTTCAGGGATTTGTGGTAGCTTCTTTTCCCACTCTGAATGCTAATCTTGCAAGAAAAGAAGTTCCTATGTCCCTGTCCTCACAGCAGCAAAAAGGAGACCTAATTATTGGATCAAATACAATGTGGAATTTGGACTTTAATCCATATGATTATATGACTTCTTTAAGCAGAAAAACAACCCACAGAAAATCACCTACACAAGAAAGAGATGTCCCTAATTCAATTGCTTCTTTCAACTTTCCTCCCTTCTCTTGATAAATAAGAACTTTCTGGTTAATTCTCCGACTTGTTCAAGCTGCCTCCCTAGCTTGTTTTTTTCATTCACTGTCAAATTACTAAAACAAGTTATATCTTCTGATTCTTGTTCATCATTTTCTATTTCCTCCTTTGATGTAATTGTCAAATTTGATCTTCAAATCTGCAACCAATCTTAACTACCCCAGCTACAGACACACTCCACCACTTGAGTATCTATCTCACTTCACATATTTAGAATCACATTCATACTTTTCCCCTCCAAGCCAGTACTCTTGATTGCTTACTTTAGTTAATATTTTGCCCAAGTTTGAAACATCAATAAACTTTGAAATATTCATCCATTTTAGCCCCAAATTGTATCCATCCACAAAAGCTATTAATTCTTTTTATGAAATGTCTCTTTTGTGTATTGTTCCCTTTCAATTTTTCACTACCATTATACTTAGTGTGGTGCTTAGTACCTCACACCTGGACCACCCACATCCTCTTCTAACTGGTGTCCTTTGCTGTAGGCTTTTCTGCATCTTCCAATTTCAGCATGCCACCTGCACAATCATCCTAAAACATCACTTTCATTATGTTAATATCCCAGCGGGAGTGGGAAGGACCCTTTTATAGCCTGCTGCTGCATACAGCATAAATAGCAACCCCTTTTCATTATTGGAACTTTTGTCTTGGGCATGAATTTCTTTCTACATAAAATCAAATAGCTCACTGGCCCTAAGAAGGATCATCTATTTTCTCATTCTCTGCTTTTCCCCACCCATCCCTCTGCCTGGCACGTGGCCTCCCACCCTCACTTGGACAAATCCCCTTTGTCATTTGCAGCTTAGTACCAGTGCTCATAAACTCTTTCTGAACCATGGTTAGCTCTATAAATATAACATCACTCATGTACAAGCAGTCACAGAACAGCATCCCACAGAATGCCACTCAGATGTCTTTTTCTTGGTCAACATGGTGATGGTGTTTTTGTTACTATTTAAACTAAATTTTAATGCTTTCAGGGACCACGTATACTCTCCAGTTCCCTTAGCACTTGAGTTCAGAAATCCTTGTCTCTGTCATGTCATACTGGTGGCATTATTTCATAATTTTTATCTGTAAAATTCTAAAAATGTTTTTTGGTTATTTTTCCAACTAACTTGTAAGTTTCCTGAAGTCAGGGAAATGTTTTATACAACTAAAAATTTAAGTAGGGCAAGAGGAGTGGAAAGCACATTGTAAACATAATTAGCCAAAGAGTTGTTGAGTGCTATATCTCCTTTATTCCAATTCCTTCAACACTGAGACCAGGAGGCTATCTGAGAGTCACTCAGGTACAGAAATGGTTTTGGTCACTGGGGAAAAGAAATGAATGTTTTCTTTTTTTTCCCCCTGCTCTGCACCAAACTGAAAACACTCATTTTCATATTAATTTATGGATTCCTTCAGCTTTTTACCCCATTTAAACTTAATACTCAAACAAAAAATTTTACATGTAAAAGCATTCCTTTGGGAGATCTTCAAATCCAAAATAAAAGAAGTAGGCATCTAAGCAGGTAAGTCCAATATGAAAAAATGAAGAAAGATTATTTTTTTTTTAAATTAAATTCAGCAAAAGGGAACAAAAAATCTTAGTTGTTTACAATGGTGTGAAGATGGAAGAGAAAAAATATTTGCAGAAAATATTTTGAGAAAAGAAGAATATAGTAATAATTATAATAGTAAATGAACTACTATATATTAAGTGCCTAATACCAGCCAAGATTTCACACAATATATATCACAGAAACCACGTGAGGTTGGTATGGTTGTTTTCATTCCAAAGATAAAGAATTGAAGTTCACAAAATCTACCTGAAGTTACACCAGTGAAAAGCGACAGCATCAAGATTTAAACAGGGATCTCTCTGACCCAAAAGTCTGCATTCTTAGAACTAGAATACACAGTCTCCTATTAGAACAAAATAAAAAGGGTAGGCTTAGTAGATGACAACTGATGTACTAGTTTAACTAATAAAAACTTACAAATTTATTTAAAAAGAAGTACATAATTCAGAAGAATGCTTCAGAAGAAGTACATAATTCAGAATAGCACTGTCATGACATAAACAATGGTTGAGAAGAAATATTGTATGTGAAATGAATAAGAAAGGGGGTCTTAAACACAGACATGGAATTACAAGAAAAGACGATGGCAGTAGTTTAGAGAGTTGACAGCCTAGGCTTCAACTTTGAGATGAGGAAGACACAAGACAGGACATGGTAGCAAGATCACTGGTGACAGCAGAGGTTGCAGCTGACATTGTGAAACAGTTCAGTCTTTTTGGATGATGATTTTGTAATATAATTCAAAATCAATAAAATGTTTATGCTACATGAAATTGGAATCACACCTCTGGAAACTTGGAAGAGTAATAAAAAAAAGCAGGGAGGGGTCTGTGGGGAGGTAAAGGAGCATGACTGAACAAAGATACTGATAGCAGCATGTATTTATGAAAGAAAACAAAAACTAGTAATAATATGGATATTTGTGGAAATATCTGTAAACTATGGAATATTATATAAAGCTATGAAAATGCTAAATGTGATTACTTAGAAACCTCAGAAACTATTTAAAATTGGTCAAAGGGAAAGTAAAGCATTAATATTGCATGCGTTATAATATTAACTAGCTACAATTTTTGGACACTTACTATTCGCTGAATTCTGTTCCAAGGTGTCACATGCATTAACTCACTGAAAGTTAATAAGTAGGCCAGTGCAGTGGCTCACACCTGTAATCTGAGCACTTTGGAGGCCAAGGTTGGGAGGATTGCTTGAGCCTAGGAGTTCAAGACCAGTCCAGGTGACATGACGAGACCCGACCCTGTCTGGGCAAAAACATTAAAAAAATTAGTTGGGCATAGTGGTACACACCTGTGGTTCCAGCTACTTGGGAGCCTGAGGCAGGAGGATTGCTTTATCCCAGGAGGCAAGGCAGTAGTGAGCCATATCAAGCCGCTGCACACCAGCCTAGATGACAGAGCAAGACTCTATCACAAAAGAAAGAAAAGAAAAAGGAAAGGGAAAGAAAAGAAACCCAAAAATTACTGAAGTGGAATTAGCATGACTTAGAAGTAGAATAAAAGTAGAATAGACTATTTTGTTTCTACTCTGTATAAGGCCTTGTAGTGTTTTATGAGATTTCTCTGGTGAAGGTTTCATTCAGTCCTTCCTGGGAAGTTAAACTAAGTTCTGCAGTCTTCTCCCGATTTTTGGTTTCAAAACATAAAATCACCTCATAAGTAATATTTACCAATATTGTTCATACGTTACTAATTGAAATATATACCTGCAGACTCACAGAGACTTTCGTTCACAAAACAAAAAGTTATAGTAACAATGACATAAATATACAAGCCAACTTTGTTTTATGGCACTTCACTTTATTGCACTTCACAGACATACTGTTTGTTGTTTTTTGTTTGTTTGTTTGTTTGTTTTTGAGACAGAGTCTTACTCTGTTGCCCAGGCTGGAGTGCAGTGGCCTGATCTCGACTCACTGCAACCTCCGACTCCTGGGTTCAAGTGATTCTCTTGCCTCAGCCTACTGAGTAGCTGGGATTATAGGTGCCCACCACCTCACCCAGATAATTTTTGTACTTTTAGTAGAGACAGGGTTTCTCCATGTTGGCCAGGCTGGTCTCGAACTCCTGATCTCAGGTGATCCGCCCACCTTGGCCTCCCAAAGTGCTGGAATTACAGGTGTGAGCCACTGCGCCCAGCCTCTGTTGCTTTTGGTTTGGTCCAAGGAAGAGCTCTCACCATGTTGTCCACACTGGAGTGCAGTGGTCACTCACAGGCGCCATCACAGCTCATGCAGCCCCCAACTCCAGGCTTCAAGCAGTCATCCAGAGTAGCTGGGACTACAGGCATGCAATACTGCACCTGGTCTGATCTTGCATTTTTTAGAAATGATTGAAGGTTTGTGGCAACTCTGCACAGAGCAAGTCTGTTGGTGCCATTTTTCCAACAGCATGTGCTCACTTTGTGTCTCTGTGTCATATTTTGGTAATTCTCACAATTTTTCAAACTTATTAATCATTGATATATCTGTTATGGTGATCCGTGATCAGCAATGTTTGATGTTACTATCGTAATTGTTTTGGGGTGTCACAAAGCACACCCATATATGGTGGTGAACTTAATCAATAAAGGTTGTCTGTGTTCTGACTGATCCACCCACCAGCCATTCCCCTGTCTCTCTCCCTCTCCTTAGGCCTCCCTATTCCCTGAGAAATAACATTATTGAATTTAGGCAAGTTAATAACCCTACAATGACCTCTAAGTGTTCAAGTGAATGGAAGAGTCATAAATCTCTCCTTTTAAATCAAAATTTAGAAATGATTAGACTTAGAGAGGAAGGCATGTCAAAGCTGAGACAGGCCAAAAGCTAAGACACTTGAACCAGTTAGCCAAGTTGTGAATGCAAAAAAAAAAAAAAAAAAAAAAAAAAACTTCTTGAAGGAAATTAAAAGTGCTACTCCAGTGCATACATTAATGATAAGTAAGCAAAACAGCTTTATTGCTGATATAGAGAAAGTTTGAGTGGTCCGGATAGAAAATCAAACCAGCCACAACATTCCTACAAGCCAAAGCCTAATCCAGAGCAAAGTCCTAGTTCTCTTCAGTTCTATAAAGGTTGAGAAAGGTGAGGAAGCAGTAGAAGAAAAGTCTGAAGCTATCGGAGGTTGATTCATGAGGTTTAAGAAAAGAAGCCACGTCTATAACACAAAAGTGCAAGGTGAAGCAGCAACTGTTGATGGAGAAGCTGCAGCAAGTTATCCAGAAGACCCAGTTAAGATCAGTTAAGATGAAGGTGGCTACACTAAATAGTAGATATTTAATTTAGACAGAACAGCCTTCTATTGAAAGAAGATGCCATCTAGGACTTTCATCTCTGTAGAGGAGAAATCAATCCCTGGCTTCAAAGCTTCAAAGGACAGGCTGACTCTCTTGTTAGAGTTAATGCAGCTGGTGACTTGAAGTTGAAGCCAATGTTCATTTATCATTCTAAAAGTTCTAAGGCCCTTAAGAATTTTGCTAAATCTATTCTACCTGTCCTCTAGAAATGGAACAACAAAGTCTACCTCCCATCTGTTTTCAGCATGGTTTACTGAATACCTTACGCCCACTATTGAAATCTCAGACAAAAAGATTTCTTTGAAAAATTACTGTTCATTGACAATGCAATGCACCTGGTCACCCAAGAGCTCTGATGGAGTTATACGAGGAGGTTAATGTTGTTTTCATTCCTGTAGCACAACATCCATTCAGCAGCCCACAGATCTAGGAGTCATTTCAACTCTCAAGTCTTATTATTTAAGAAATTCATTTTGTGAGGCTACAACTGCCCTAGATTAGGATTCCTCTGATGGATCTGGGAAATGTAAATTGAAAATCTTCTGGATAGGATTCACCATTCTAGAAGCCATTAAGAACATTCACAATTCATGGGAGGAGGTCAAAATATCAGCATAACAGGAGTTGGAAGATTGTTAGCATTTTTTAGCAACAAAGTATTTTTAAATTAAAGAAGGTACACGACTTTTTAGACATAATGCTATGGCACAGTTAATAGACTACAGTGTAGTGTAAACATAACTTTCACATGTTGGGAAACCAAAAATTTGTGGAATCACTTTATTGAGATATTCACTTTATTCTAGTGGTCTAGAACAAAACTTGCAATATCTTTGAGGTCCGCCTGTAGTAAAGCCTACACATAATGTAAGAAGACCGAAATATTTCCCTGGCTCTGTCAAAAAAAAAAAGTAAATGTATCTTAAATGTATCATTTGTGTTTGAAAGTGTAAGCTTTTCATACTATAATTTTTTTTAAATCAAATGGGATGAAACATTGTAAAAAGATGTGTACACTCAAATTTTCAAATTAGATTTAATTCCTCAGCATTTTGGAAGTTGTAGCAAAGAGAAAGACATATTGTTTTCTTTAGGATATGACTGTATAAAATGAAAGAGTTATGTATGTGTTTGTGTGTGTGTATATATATATACACACACATATACTAAATACCATATATACATATGTATATCTATTTAAATATTTCTTCCATTAATCATTTCATATGACCTACTAAAAATAAATCCCAAAGGCATAGTGCAATAAATGACATTACATCTAACTTTCGCAAACAGCAAACTATCACTGTAATGTCACATTTCATTTTAACCCAATTCCTAAACTATACCCTTCCAATTCTCAAAGGTGATTTAAACTATACTCAAGCCTAAAAGATTTCAACTTTAGGTAATGCCATCTTCATTGTTGCCTGAACCTAAACTATTAGGAGCAAACTAATGCAACAAAGCAGTCAGCGATATTGTTAGAAACAAAGGGGATATTTTCTTGCATGACTTCTGGAAAATGAATTTTTGACTCTAGACAAACCACATGTGTATTGTTTTAATGGACATCAAGAAATTATAACTTAATACCTGTAAAAAGAAAATAGTTAAAGCTTCTATATAGCAAATACTGAACTGGATTGTGCATATAATACATACAAGTTTTTTAAACACTCATATTACATACTATTTAAAAGAGATCCTGTGATCAAGTGTCGTAGGCAAAGGAATTTTATCCATTGTTTCTAATACTATTTCAAATGGAATCATTTGAAACCTTGATTAAAAATGTATACTGGTATGTCAGGTCAGATATTAGGGAATAGGAATGTGCTTTTTAAGACCCATTATACAATTTTTGTGATTTGAGGAACAGAAAATAAGAAACAAAATGACACATAGGTTTTAAAAACATAAAGCTTGCAACACCACCTATCTTTAAATTTCTTCTACCAAAAGGTTATATAAGGAAATAAAATTATCAAATGGAAGAGCACATGGAGACATACACCAGCATGTAAAAATCAATTTAAGAAGTGCAACTGCAGTTGTCTTTCCTGGGTTTTTAATTATGTGTTTGTTTGCCATGGTGGCCTAATTTAGTCAAGTAGATGAGCCAACATTAAAAGCTGGTAGGAGAGGTAAGTAATCCCCAGGGTGGGCTGCTTGTGCTCAAGAGTTTAAAAGCTACATAGACAGAGGCAGAAACCAAGGCACATTTGAGAAGGGGTCCGCATGACAAACAGTGAAAGGCGAGCAAATCAAATTTTTCACAATTAGTTGAACAACAACTGTGACAGGTTTAGCGCTTAGCATTTTCATTTGTGTGCTCAAATTTGGTTATCTGTCCTCTTTTATGCAAATGCGATGTGACAGGAGAAGCTGGGAGCACTGGAGCAGGCCAATCATTCACAACAGGGGCAAGGGCTGAGCGGCTGAGAGGCCCGGATTAAATGGACTGAATACTGATGGATAAATGACATAAGCCACGCTGAAAGCCTCATGAACTGATTTAAAACTTCTAAGGGAGGATGCCAAGAATATAATTATGCTTTATGCCCCAGCCTAAACTGTCAAAAATAAAAAGATAAAAGAAGAATATAAATTGTACCAAATGAATATTATCAGCATTCATAATTTAACTAAACCCAACATGTTTATCCTACATTGGAAAATAGATAAGATTGGAAAGCTGTGTTCTTCTACCACAGGCCTTAGAACTGAAGCAAAGTTTAAAAATTTACAAGTGAAGCACAATGGAAAGGAATTCGAGGCATCACAGCCTTCTCCTTAATGGGGTTCCATCTCTAGGAGGGCAAGCATTCCCTCTACAAAGTTGGTATAGACAGTTCATCTTTAAATGTATCTTGACTCCACTCTACTAACATGATTTTGCAAAGAGGACAGGTGCAGGGTGACATCTCCTTTACATATAGGGCCTTAGGAGCACACTCACCAGCACCGAGGAGCCTCTGAGGAACCATTTTTATGAATTTGTTGGGTGTCTGTCCTCTGTCCCACCCAGCACTAACACTCTATAATTCTATCAGGTTGAAACAGTTGAAAGACACTAGAGCTTATTATCTTGTTTGCTTCATCAAGATCTTATAATTTTATCGTCTCTCCAAGTTCTTAATAAAATGCTTTAAAACACTAGATTTCTTAGAGAACAGTTGCCTATCTGAAAACAGGAATCTCAACTATTGTGTTCGGTTCTTTTCAACATTACTGCAATTTCTCTATTATATTATTAATATGACTACACATACACACACACAACATTCTGAAAAGACATCAATGATTTTAGACAAAAAGACAGGAAAAGTCCACATATAGGTATCTTATAAGTAAGTAACGTAGATATAAAGGGAGAATGTAATCTTAAATTCTTTTTAGAAAATGAGAGGATACCAAACAGTACAACACAATATAAAAGGAGGCATAAAGATGGTAGCAAAGTCAAACCATGTTTGAACGAGTTGAGTAATGCCCATATTCAAAAAATAAATATAAAAATGTTAAAATAAAATATAATTTTCCTCAATAGTTGATGCTATTAGCTGAGAAGTTTTTCCATTCTACAAGAATCTATGACATAATTTGTTACCTTACTCCATCTCCTAAAATTTATCATTGTTGCCACAGTATTAACCACTATAAAGAATGTCACAAAATTCAGAAAATATTAATTGGTACACATATGTATTTAAAGGAACATCAAAATCAAAATATGAATAGCTTGTGCAATGTGCTAATATGTACAAAGTAATTAAATGTGTCTCACATTTAAGACACCAGAATAATATAAATAAAACGGCAAACCACTTTTAAAAATTTTATAGAAGTAAAAATACATGCACAGAAAAGTGCACAAATCATAATTGTGTATACTGGTGACATTTCCTAGTAAACACACTGTGTAACCACCATCCAGATCAAGAAAGGAAGGGTCCCCAGTAGAGCAGAAGCTCCTGCCAGGTCCCTTCTTACACTGATTCCTCCAAATGTAACCACTTGTAAAACAAGTGCAGCTTGTTTTTGCCTGCTTTTGAAATTCATACAAATCAAATTACAATCTTTTCTTTGTGTTTGTCTTCTTTTCTGTGTGAGTGTTGGGGTTGAGAGGCATCTGACTTTACTCAGTATTATGTTTGTGGCATTTATCCATATTGCTGTGTAAGCAGTAGCTTATTCTTTTGCTTTGCATGACATTTCATTGTATTTACAGAATATTCTACCATTGGTGAACACCTAGGTTATTTTCAGTTTGTAGCTATTACAAATGCTGCTATGGACATTCTTGTACATTTACTTTGGTGTACATATATTTTCATTTCTACAGAGTATAGAACTAGGAGTGGGATTGCTGGGTCTTTGGATGCACGCATATATTTTAAAACAAATGTATAGCATTAGTGGATTCTCCATAGCAGTTTTCTAAAATGGAACAAAGCACTCTATATAGTAAAGGAACACACTGTACCCTGTGAAATTTTGTTTAAGGTTGCCAAACAAAAACCTAGAAAAAAAAATTGGCCAAAGGTAAATACACACACCATATGCACAACTCAAATTTAGAAAATAATGTGCCTAAAATAAAACTTAAATATTAATTTCTCCTAGCCCTGCCCCGACTGTGTACGCCTCACTGTAAAAGGATAGGAGGGGTAGTCTTCCCTGTCAACTCTGATGCAATCTGCTTAAGGAGTTCATTAATTGTACTGTAAAATGATAACCTTGTTGAGGGGCCTCTCAAAAACTGCAATGAGGCTATAACTAGATATATCTGCCTACAAAGTCTAATCTTATATGTCAGACATGGCACCTAATCTATAGCATTCAGAACATGGACCACATGTTTATTTCTCGAATACATCTGGTTTTATCTTTTTAGGACAACAAAAGGTTTGTTGCAGTCTTAATCTGTAAATGTGCTTTTCCAGTAGGTCAAATGGGCAGAGCGCTCACTGTTCAGCCTCATATCTATGCTCACCCAGGAGATGCCCCAGACTACTCGAGAAGCCTAATTAGGCTGCTTTGCTGCCATGATGGGAACACACAGTTTAAAGATGCAAATCCAGTTGCTAGCTCTATCTACTGGGCATGCTAACACATGGCGACAGCTCCAAGGATCAGCAATGAAACCCTCCGGACAACGCCGAAGTCTGTCAGGGAAATTTGCAGTTGGGTTCACATTGCTCTGCCCAACAGTTTTCTTTTTCCTTCCCTCCCTCCCTCCCTCCCTTCCTTCCTTTCTTCCTTCCTTCCTTCCCTCCTTTCTATCTTTCTTTCTCTTTTGACATCTTACTGATTTCATTATTCTGAGTTTGGGAAAGGCAAAAATAAAAAACGGTTGTTAGAGGAGACAAAATTTGTCATAAGTATATAAACACAAGAAATATTTACAGCTAACATTGCAAAATCACACAACAAACAACAATGGTTATTAGAAATGTAACTTTTTTTTTTAAAGCAAAGACTCAAGTTAGCCAGATCTGATGGCACATGCCACATACCTGTAGTCCCAGCTACTCAGGAGGTTCAGGTGGAAGGATCACTTGAGCCCATGAGGTTGAGGCTGCAGTAAATCATGTTTGTACCACTGTACTCAGCCCAGGCCACAGAGCAAACCCTGTCTCAAAATAAATTAATTAATTAAATAAAAGTAAGGACTGTTTTCAAAAACGATTTAAGAATATATGAAAAACCACTGAGAATTAACAGATTATTTGGTGACAAAAGGAAACCTCTAACAGAAGAATAATTTAGTTATTTTTATAGAAAAAATATCTAATTTTACTTCTTTTGTACATTATTCATATAGTAACTTATAGCAAAGGATTTATTAACATAACTTCATATGTATTTTGTCATACTTGGAAATACAAATACAGATAGGCAACGGCTTTAAAGTTTTTGGCTATGGTTTCAAATTTAAATTAACTTAATATGATAAAATAATGTATGCATTAATTACAGCATTAGCTTCTTGATAAGCTATAGCTTTTTGATAAGACATAAATCGCTGGGCGCGGTGGCTCACGCCTGTAATCCCAGCACTTTGGGAGGCCGAGGCAGGTGGATCACGAGGTCAAGAGATCGAGACCAACCTGGTCAACACGGTGAAACCCCGTCTCTACTAAAAATACAAAAAATTAGCTGGACATGGTGGTGCGTGCCTGTAATCCCAGCTACTCGGGAGGCTGAGGCAGGTGAATTGCCTGAACTCAGGAGGCGGAGGTTGCGATGAGCCGAGATCGCGCCATTGCACTCCAGCCTGGGTAACAAGAGCGAAATTCTGTCTCAAAAAAAAAAAAAAAGACATAAATCATGTGTCATCTGCTACACATATTCATATTTGTAATTATTTTTACCTTGTATAATCAACCATTCATATTATCTTTCTTTTTTTATTGTATGAGTCTATGAAGTCTATGTGTGAGGATTTTTTTAAAGTATGAGTCTAGGAAGTCTATATATGAGTATATGAGTAGACAAAACTAATATATGATGCTAGGACTCAGAGCAGTGGATGCTTCTTTTCTCTGACAGTTTACAGCAGCTCAGGAGCAGAAGTTGGAATCTGGATCTCATCCCTTACCAAAGGCCTCAGGTCTGAGAATTCTCCTACTTCTCTCCAGAAACCAACACGGTCCAGAAAGTTTTGTAGGTTTTTTCCTTAAATTTTTTTTTTTTTTTTTTTGCTTTTTTCTTAACTGTGTTTTAGGTTTTGGTTTTTTACACACATTAATAGTGAAGTTTTCACTCACTAGTACCCAATCAGCTTGTCCCCACAGGTTTCACATTGCCATTCCTCGAGGGACTGACTCCTTTGTTGACCTTCCTCTCACTGTTCCCTCATGACACTTTACTGTCATTCTCCAGCATGAGATACTCTTTCCATCTCTACCTCCCTGGAGAAGTTAGGTCCTCTTCTGGGAAGTCACTCCTTCCCAAAACCTCACACAAGTTCTCTGAGGAGCACCTCCAGATCCCCCTTCTCAGCTAGTGCATCCTCCTCCATTCTCTCTCAGCATCCCATTTTGGTCAGCACAATTCTCCCTTCCAAGCTGTTCCCAAGGTTATCATCCAGTGATATGTAAGTTTCCATCTGAAAAGCATCATCCCTCATCTCCTCGGCAGTCAAATCTCATTTCCAGGCCCACATCTGACTAATTTCTTAAATATCAGAATAATCATTAACAATGACACATCAATTTTCTTGACTCCATCTTAACCAAAACAACACAAACAAAAATTACAAATAACTTCTGGGAAGAAATTCTTTTACCAATTGCACCAAAATGCTTAAACTATCTGCTCAAGGATAATTTTTATTCATTTTGGAACACTCAGCTCAGGTGTCACCTCCTCTGTGGAATCTGCAGCAAATTTCTTGAGACAGAGTTAGTCATCTCATTTTCTGGGCTTTGCAAGATCATTATAGCATTTAACACGTTGTATTATAATTACCTGCTAGGAAGTCTGCCTTTCCCACTGGGCCGTGAACTCCACAAGAGTGAGAACTGTGTCTTATTCATCTTTCAATCCTCCATTTCAATTCAATTCAGCAAATATTCAACACCCAGCACTGTGTCAATTTCAAAGTTAGTACTTAATAAATATTTCAGGAGAGAATAAAAGAGTGAAGGAAGATAAATTTACATTATCTTAAAAATTCTTTCAAAAAAGTTCTGGCAGAAACTTCTTTTTTTTATTTCTAATTCCAAGGAAAAAGTGTTTTTCCAAAATCTATACTTAGACAGGGATCCTCAAGATTTGTTTTTCCAGTTTGTTTTATGTTTATAAATATAAATTTAAGTGATAAATATCTTGAATTATATGGCATGGTGCAAGGGACCTTAGAGGCAATCTCATCCAAGGAGACAACTAAAATATGGCACTTGTGGCCTGCTCTCCACCTCCTGCACCCATAGCAGACAGCACTAATGGATTGCGGCATACTTCCTTATTAAGCCCATACTCAGCTTAGAATTCTTAACTCAGCACTTACAAGCTGTTTTCTAGAGTTGGTGGTCAAGATGAATTCTGCTTGCCATCCTTAATCTAGTTTATTCTCTCTTATTGCAGATAAGCAGAGTGAGGTCCAGAAAGGTTAAATGAATATGCTTAGAGTACAAAGTTAATTATTAGAGCCTGAACTAGAACCCAGGTCACCTAAGTCTCTTTCCACTAGAATACACTTTAATTTTATAGCTATAGGAATGAATACTTTATAGAAAATGTTAGTTTTGGTCATCACACTATATGTATATACAATAATGAACAAAACCAACATTTTTACACTATATACATATATGTATATGTATATATATGAACAAATCAATATTTTCTATGAATTATTTATTCCTATTTATCAGCTATAGAATATATGTTATATAATATAGCCACATATTTGTGTGTGTTTTATATTGCATTACATATTACAATATATATGTTTCTAAGTCAAAAGTGAGATAACTCTAAAAGTATGTCATAAAAATACTAAAACCCAAAAGAATAGAATGAAAAACAAGCATTGGTCAATTTAACTGGTGTTTTTCTTATAGCTTCTTAGCATATGCAAGATATATTTGGGGAAAAAAAAGCTGTGGAAATTAGAATTTAAGACTGATTATTATTTTAGTCAACGGTTATGGAGTTGGTAACACTTACTAATACATTACTAATGTATAAATTCAGCTCATCCTCCTCTGTGCGGTGACACTGACATCAATATAAGGGGGAATCACAGAGGATCCCAGAATTGCCTTAATGTTACTGTTTAGGCAACTCCAATGCTGGAAGTACCTCTCTTTATCACACAAATGTGTAAAAGAATGAATGTTAGAGAAAACAAGAAATATATTAAGAAGTGAGTACAAACCACTGTTTTCTTTTTCAGAGCATGAGTATAAAATCCTCCAAAGGGATAAAGTTGTTTCTTCCAAGTGGGTCAGCAGGGGTATGAGAAAGAAACAGAGAAAGTTGAAATAAATAAAATCTCAGATTCTGTAGCCTCTTTTTCTTTGCATGGCAAACCGAAAGATACTCTCAAAGAATCAACACCCAGGATACCTCATTACCAGAAATAGAGGAGCAAATGAGAAAGGAGGTAAAGAATAAGCAGCCCCACAGCCTGAGAATAGATAAAAGAAGACAAGCAAAATTCTTGGACACAGAATCACACAAAGGTTAGCCATTTGAGGATAAGAAATGAAATAAACTATTAGCAAATAACAATGGTAGCCTTTGTGGGGGAAAAGAAGTCTGATTTCTGTGGACCAAGAAAAAATAGTTGTAACTGACTGCTGGTTGATATTTGGGCTACATGTGTCCATTTGTATCACTGTGTGATTTACAGGTGTAGTCAACTTATGACAGTGGCCCCATAGACGTGCCTCTTCAGAGACCAGGGTACTAGAGCAATCCTAGTTTGCCAACAATCCCTGGGAGGCATGGTGATGGCAACTCTTGTAGTTATTTGCCTACTGTCTCTCAGATTCAATCCAACCCTTCTATATTCAGCTTTGTAAATGTCACAACTAGGTGTCTGAAAACTGTATTTCCCACACTAACTTGACAACTGGCTTTCAGTCAGATTCCACCAATGGGAAGCACTATTGAGAAGCTGCAAGGTGGGGAAGAGGCTGCTCCAGTGAGAGCATCTTCCATCTCTTGCGTGCATGCCTGCAGCATCTTTTATCACCTTTAGAACCAGTTGTGTGTAGTCCCCCCAGAAGTCCAGGCACCAACTCTGAATCAGTCCTTTTACCAATGACAGCTATCTGTTCCCTTCTACTTTTAGCCCTTGAGGCAGCAGCAATCCTCCTCCTTAACTTCTAAGCTGTTATAACCAACATTGCATTAACCATTTTTGTAAATGTTACATGAGTTTGTCACTGGGAGACAAGAAAGCAACACAACTATATGCTTTGCTGTATGTCCATGAAGTGAATAAAAGATGCACAGTGACCAATCACTGACAGATTTTGAAAGAAGCAGAGATGCGCCACGGCTTCGGTAGCGACAGCAGCTCAATCTCTGACTGAGCAGTGCTAGCACCTCCTCCAGGAGAATGTTGCTGTCAGCCAGCCCCCTTCTCCACGGTAACCATGTGTGACCAAAAGGCCGTGATCAAAAATGCGGATATGTAGGAAGAGATGCAACAGGACTCGGTGGAGTGCGCTACTCAGGCGCTGGAGAAATACAACATAGAGAAGGACATTGCGGCTCATATCAAGAAGGAATTTGATAAGAAGTACAATCCTACCTGGCATTGCATCGTGGGGAGGAACTTCGGTAGTTACGTGACACATGAAACCAAACACTTCATCTACTTCTACCTGGGCCAAGTGGCCATTCTTCTGTTCAAATCTGGTTAAAAGCATGGACTGAAAAGGCTGGGCGTGGTGGCTCACACCTGTAATCCCAGCACTTTGGGAGGCCGAGGCGGGTGGATCACCTGAGGTCAGGAGTTCAAGACCAGCCTGGCCAACATGGTGAAACCCCATCTCTACTAAAAATACAAAAATTAGCCGGGTGTGGTGGGGCACATCTGTAATCCCAGCTACTTGGGAGGCTGAGGCAGGAGAATCACTTGAACCTGGGAGGTAGAGGTTGCACTGAGCTGAGATCAGGCCATTGTACTCCAACCTGGGTAACAGAGTGAGACCCCATCTCATTAAAAAAAAAAAAGCATGGACTGTTGTGCCACACACCCAGTGATCCATCCAAAAACAAGGACTGCAGCCTAAATTCCAAATACCAGAGACTGAAATTTTCAACCTTGCTAAGGGAACACCTTGATGTTTGAACCTTTGTGTTTTGTACAGGGCATTCTCTGTACTAGTTTGTTGTGGTTATAAAACAATTAGCAAAATAGCCTACGTTTGTATTTATTTTCTATTCTATATTTCTGCACCACATTGTTTTCTCTCAAAATCCATTCCTTTAAAAAATAAATGTTGCAGATGTGTAAAAAAAAAAAAAAGAAAGAAGCAACATGAATCTTCAGGGATCATGATTTAGGTCTCTTATTTACACAGTGATTTGCAGACTAAAGGGCTAATGGTGAAGTTTGTACTTTATACAATTAACCACAGTTGATACACTATGGTAACTGATATTTAATCATGGTATTGGGGGACTGGTATTATTTAAAAACTGTGGTAACTGAAATTTGTGCACATCAGAAGGGTCTACAGCAAGGATTAAACATAGTTGTGTTAAGACAACTATTTGGGAGTTCATAACTTCATTCCTTTTGAATTATAACTCATCTGTTTCAATAAATGAACCTCCAAACAGACTTGACTGGCCTTTTCTCTTTTAGAAACAAATTCATAGTCAAGTTTTATGAGTAATAAAAGCAATCTGTTCCCTTTTATTCTTTTTCCTCATGCTATTTACACGTTTCCTGGTGTTCACATACTAGATATGTGAGTCATGCTGAGTCATGCCCATTGGCCCATGTGCACTGTGGGATGTGCTATTCAGCTGCCTTCTGTGTAAGTACAGACAAAGATTAGATGACAGTGGGCATCTCATGCATATGGATTATAGTCATTTGGCACAAAAGTTGAATCCTCATTTGCCATTCTTCAAAATTTCCTGCCTTACAATTCTGAACCATGGCCTTTGCCAGTTGACATTGCTTTATGAGAGTAGGCAGGATATATGTGGCTTGGTGGACAGACTATGGGTGGATGTGACAATGTGCCAGACTGAGGCCTCAAGAGATATGACATATGTCTAGTCATCCTCTCGTTCTACAACTATCTGCAGAAAAAGAGAATGCCCAAGACTCTGCTGCTCCTTCTGCCTGAGCCCCAGAGTGAACACATGTGGGACAGAGATAAAGCAAGCCCCATAGCCTTGGAGCAAAGTTTCCCAGTTGACTCCAGGGTAGATCAGCTGAACCGCAGTTAACCTGCAGATGTGCAGAATAAAAGCTTATTGTAAGCCACTGAGTTGCTGAATGTTTCATGACACATTGTTTTTTTGGCAATAGCTGATGAATACAAGGCAACAGTATTCATGTAGCTAATTAGAAGTCACTGTCTCTATTCCAGAGCCTTCATGCCTCTGAAGGTTGGATCTCCAGAGTATATCAGAAGTAGTTAGAGTGAAAACAGAGAAATGCTGAGACTTTCCACAGGAGTCCCCATATCTAAATCTAACCAGGCCTGAAGGTAAATTCAATTTACCTTTTCGAATGAGGCCTTGGAATGGATGGTGGAACTAGGCTACATCCACTTTCATGAGAACGGTCTGGGCCTTTCCTTTTCACAGAGACATGGCACTCATAGGAGAAAGTGAGCCTTTTTTTTTTTTTTAATTACTGATCCATTAAATTATTACAATCTCTCAAGTAAATCTCTAATCCACATAATCTCACAGCTCAGTAAAAAAGGTGCTATTTTTAGCTACATTTGGCATATGGGGAGACTGAAATATATACCCTAAGTCATTAGCTTGAGGCCACACAGTCAGTAAACCCGGATGCTTAACCTCTCTACTCTAGTCATATTATGCTACTTGTTTTTTAGGAAGCAGTGGTAGAAGACAGCTCTTGCCCTAGAAAGATTTTAATTATCCTAGGCAAGAAGATACAGTCCTTGAAATAAACAATTCAGAGCAAAGACAAAAATGCCTTTTTTTTTGGTTCTTATAGCAAACATGAACAAAATGCATTTCTTCCTTGCATCAGGTGTTTTTCTTTTCTGCTGGGCTTTGTTATCTCATCTTTCTCCCCCGGGTTTCTTTCTCTCCCCAGTACTCCTTTCTATATCTTTAGTATTCACCACATCCCTTCTTCCAATCCTCAAAAAATCCAGAGCAGCCTAATTCATTTATTTTACAAATATTATGGTGCTTATTATGAGCAAGTCATTTTAATTTTGTAAAGGACAATTAGAACATTTCAGTTGTGTTAGTTTTTCTGGGGATGGATTGCCAGTGGCAATTGGCATATCCCAGTACTTGATACCTGCCCCAGTTCCAATCAAAAGAACTTTTTCTTAAAACTGACTTAAAACACAGTTCAGTTAGTTCCATGCATTTCTGTCAGCCATATCATGCTTGGGCAATCCTTGAACGGTCAGGTCTTAACCACCACATTCTAGCAAATTCTCATTACTGTTTTCATAACTTCTTTTCTCCATTCCTTCCCATGGTGCACCCTGAAACATCTGTCCCTTATAAATAAATTCCTTTACATTGTTAACCTCTTCCTTTCCACTGTCTCTTTTCTTTCAGTCTATAAAATATGCTCATGAAGTTCCTTCAGTCTTTAGTATCCTCCCTTCCAAAAAGAAATAAACATTCCTTTACCTAGCAAAGTCTAAGCTACCATACTAACTTTTGCCTTCTCTCCACTGTTCACTCTGAGTTCCCTACATTCAGTCTTCACTTAACATCCCAGTTACTCTTCATTCTCCATCAGCCTGTCCTCGCCTCCTGTCAAACTGCATATGGATTTATGAATTGCTAGATCCTCTTCATCTTGATCTTATTTGACTTAGTTATTCAAGCCCTGGCTTATAAAGTTTTCTCCTTTCTCAGTTTTTGTGACACCACTTCACTTTTCTTTTCTTTTAGCAATTTTTTCATCTGCATCTGCTTCATGTGTACCTCCTCCTCTAGTTTTGTAAATATTGGGGGCTCATCAGAATTCTATCCTTAGCCTTCCCTCTTCACATGCTGCATGTGCTCACTGAGGAATTTCTTTCATATATATGGTTCTCAGACCTATGTCTGCAGCCTGAATGTCTCTTCTGTGCTTCAGATAGCAGATATCTGCCTACAGGACATTTCCACTTTCGTATTCCACAAGGTCAACATGTCAAAAATGAATTCAACTCCCTCTCTTGTCCAATAAACCTGTTCCCAAACCCACATGTTCCATCTCAGTGTATCACACAGCCACCAGTTTTGTTGCTCAGCCCAGAGACTTGGAGTCTAACTGTCCCTGTTATGCCCAGTGTTCTCCGTGGTTCCAATTTATCCTCCTCACCATTGTAAAAGAGATCATTAAAAACTGCAGATCTAATCATTTCACTAACCCCATCCTCATCCCTGTCCTCCTCCTCTCCTAGCTGCTCTCTCTCAAACTTTCAGACCTTTCAATGGCTCCCCAGCACCTCACAATGAAGTTCAAAGTTCTTACTATGCTCTGAACTTTGTTTTTCAAACACCTGTTCTAACTTCTCCTATTTTCCTCAAAACCCTTTATATTCTAATCTCTTCATGATCCTTGCTACTCCTCTGAGTACTTATTTTCATGAATTGATAGTCATGGGAACTTTTAAAATATAAGATATTAGGAAAGAGAGTGGATAAAGCAGAAAAGGAGAATTATGGAGGCATGGCAAGATGTTTGCTTATCCACTAGCTGCAGAAGTTTGGGTAGAAAATACGAGCTATGTTCAAAAAACCAGCTCTGAACAGACTGGGTTGCAGTGACAAAGACTGACAGAATTGGGATGGATCACTGACTTCTTCAGACTACAGCACAGCTCTGGTGCCCTGAAGGTACAGGGTAGAGGGAGGGGGACAATGGGAGCTGAGTAACCCCAGCAGAGCAGTGCTTTTACAGAGACCACTATGATTGGAGTGAAGACCATGGTGATGGGTCCTGATGAGTTTGAAATGGAAGAACATAAGGGGAGTAGTTGAGACCAGATATTCTAGAGGATTATTGGATATAACTGGGAAAGACAGTGAAAGGTGGTATACGGGAGTTATGCACGTGGGGACTAGCAAATACGTGTCTACTGGGTTGCAAGAAAAACTGAAGTCATCTGATGGGGACTCTCTTAATTCCACTGCCAAACCTAAAAGCATCATGAATGTTTTTTTCCCCTTACGTTGACCCCACTTACAATAGACAATTTGTTTCTATGCCTATCTATGGGCAGTTCCTGTAAGTGAGCTTCAGAATTTTTCTCATCCTATCTTTTTGGTTGCCCTAAACTATCATTATTGCTTACTCTGTCTTCTTATTGAGAATCCTTTCTGTAGAGATTTAAACATAATTGCCTCGCTTCCCTTTATCCCACCTGACTTGCAAACTATACAAGCCTATCTCTCATCTACCCTTAAAAAAATCTTCTGAAAAAACTTGCCTATACTCTTTCTCTCTGTCCTTATCTTCCTTTGACTTCCATATTCATCATTAAAAAGCAAGCAGGCAAAACAAAACCAACACCTTCCAGGGTTACCAATGGCTTCCTTATCCTGAAATCCAAGGTGTATTTTACATTTCGTTTGTCTTACTTTGCAATCCTTGACATTGTTTATCATTCCTTCATTTCTAAAGCTATTTTATTTTTTTAACTTTGGCCAATTTAACTCCCTTTCCTGTTTTCTTCCTGCCTCTTTGGCTGCCCCTTCTACTTCTCCTTTGCAGAATTAGCCTACACTACCTAGATTAAATGGAGAGCTCCTCATTCTATACTTGATCTCTAGAGAGTCTAATCCTTACCCATCAGTTAAATTCAGATTTCCATATCAATAATTCTCAAATTTTATGTCTTTGCACTGCAGCCACACTGGCCTTTCAACCCTTCAAATGAACCGTATTTTGCCCCCCTATATTTTTGCATAAACTGTTCATTCTATCAAGAATATGCTCCCCCTAGTAAACTCTTGTTCAGTTTTCAGATCTCAACTGAAATTTTTTTTTTTTTTTTTTAGAGACGGGGTTTCTCCATGTCGGTCAGGCTGGTCTCAAACTCCTGACCTCAGGTGATCCACCCGCCTGGGCCTCCCAAAGTGCTGGGATTACAGCCATGAGCCACCACACTGGCCTCAACTGAACTTCTTATAAGAACCCTTTTCTCACGTCATTCTAGGTAAGGTTCATTTGCCTTGCACTCCTCTTTCCTTCAGAGCACTTAATTTACAGTTACGTGTTTGTTCTGTCTCCTCCCATTTTGGACAACTCCAACCCTCCTGATCTATGGTAAGGGCAGAGAGGGCAAAACAAACATTAGTTGTTTTCATTGTCTTCCACCTTTTTGAGGTAGGTAAGATCTGCCATTTCTCAGTCTAGAGTCTCTTTTAGTTTGCAATACTGGTGGAAGAATAAAATAAGCAACATGCGTATGGCACTTACTGGCATTGGTTGCAGTGAAACCTATGGGAGAAATGAGTCTTCAGTGCCTCCAGAAACTCTCAGGTGAGCAAACTCAATTTATTTCTTTTCTATACCTCAAATTCTTCCTCTCCCAAGTTCATTCTTAATAGGGAGCACACATCCCTCCAAGGCATTTCTGCCCATCCAATATCTTGCTAGTTAGATGTTATTCTGCCTTTGATTACTTTTTTCTCTTTTCCAAATTAAACTTTTTGAGGTATTTTAAACAGAGAGATACCATGTGTCCTTTTCCAAATATTCCCCAATGGTGTTGTCATGTAAAAGTATAGTACAATATCACATCCAAAATACTGACAGTGATACAGTCAAGATACAGAGTGTTCCCATCACCATAAGGATCCCTCATGTCACCCTTCTACAATCCCACCTACCTCCCATATCTAACACATTCATATCCCCTAGCAACTATGACTCTATTTCTCACTTCTATAATTGATTTCTATATGTTTATCCTTTTTGTTTTGGGTTTTTCTTGCATTTTTCAAGACAGGGTCTGACTGTGTCACCCAGGATGGAGTACAGTGGCGCAATCAGGGCTCATTGTAATCTCTGCTTCCTGAACTCAAGTGATCCTCCTACCTCAGCCTCCCGAGCAGCTGGACCACAGGCACGTTCCACCACACCCACCTAATTTTTATTTTTATTTTATTTTTTTTTTGGTAGAGGAGGTGTAAGGAACATGGAAGTGCTTTGGTCAAGAATAGGCAGGGGTAAACATCCAGAGTGACTCAGTCTAGAGTGCAGGCGTATAACTCCACTTGTTATCATAGCCACATAAAGATAATATAGGGAAGTTCACCACCGTAGCCATAACATAGGTTCATCACTTGGCTCTATGCCCCTATTGTCTGTTAAAGGTATAATTGCCCTGTTGACACTGTGCCAGCACACTGGCACCCAGAGAAAGACAGAGAGCCAAAGTTGTCTGTCTTTGCAGACAGACAAAGGGGAGCCAGGATACAGTGCGGCCTGCTCATGCCCAGAGAGAGAAAGAGTTTAAGCTGCTGATCCCGAAGGCAAAGGAGAGCTGGCAACACAGCTTTGTGTGGGGCCACCGGACTAAGCAGCTGAGACAGGGCAGACTGTGTGAGAAAGCTGTTGATGAGAGCTGCTGCTGAATAAAATAATCTTTCACTTGCCTATGGCTCCCCATGTTCTTTCTGCTCATCTATCCTCTCCCTCGAACCTCAGCATGGGTTGGAACCTGACCCTGGGCGTGACATTTGGCGTAGTCATGAACTTGACAGGGTTTCCCTATGTTGCCCAGGCTGGTCTTGGACTCCTATACTCAAGCAGTCTGCCCGCCTTGGCCTCTCGAAGTGCTGGGATTATAGGCATAAGTCACTGCACTGGACCTGTATGTTTATCTTTCATCCTGGAATCTTACTGAGCTCACTTATTTTATATATAGGATTTTGTACGTAGACAATGTTATCTGCAAATAGGGAGTTTTAATGTTTTAATTCTTCCTTCCCAATCTCTATTTTTTTCTCTTTTTGCTTTTTATCACATTAGCTACAATTTCCAACACTATGTTGAATTAACAGTGGTAAAAGCAGACACCCCTGCCGTGTTTCCTATCAGAGGGAAGTAATTCAGTCATTCATCATTAATGAACATTAGCTGTAGCTTTTTCATAGGTGCTTCTTACCAAGTTAGTTACCCTCTAATCTCTAATTTCCTGAATTTTATCATTTCTTTATCATAAACACTGAAATTTGTCAAGGGCTACATCTCTGATAAAATAATGTATTTTTATTCAGCCTAATACAGTAGTTGATTCTAAAATATTAAACCAGATTTTTATCTCTGGAATAACCTTCATTTGGTCTTTTAAAAATATTGCTAAATTCTACTTGCTAATATTTTGCTAAAGATTTTCACACCTGTATTCATAAGGATATTGGCCTGTAGTTTTCTCTGTTGTACTGTCTCTGGTTTTGGTAACAAGATAATTCTAGCTTCATAAAATATTCTCTCCTTTTCTATTTTCTGGAAGAGATTGTATAGAATTAGTGTTAATTCTTCTTTAAATATTTGGTAGAATTCTCCAGTAATTCTTCCATCCCCAGACACTCTGATGTTATTAGCATGTAGCATAACCCAGGCATTGGGACTTTAAAAATCTCCCCAGGTGATTATACTGTGCAGTGTGGGAAGCACTACCTTATTGTATAGAGTGAATATGGCTAAGCCTATTATTATTTCATCTATGCTTACCTTGTCTCCCTTGAGAGCCTACAATTCTAAGGCAGGACTCGATCAACGTTTTTTTTTTTTTTTTTTTTTTGAGCATTGTTTGGTCGGTCAACTGATTGAATATTAAGCCCTTAGTGCTTTTCTTATGATTAACCAGTGTTAACAGAGAATTACTGGGTTGGATTGGAATTTCTTTTTAGGGGCAGATTTAAAATTATAAACTCATCTTCCTTAATGGTTATAAGATACATGTCCTTCACACTTTTAAAAAACAAAGGTGGGATGAGAGTCTGATGAGGGGTATATTGGAGACAGAGTCCAACATATCAAAGTTTGGGGATACAAATGTGGCAAAGAACATTGATTTTCAATATTTTAAAAACCATAAATCCCTTCAATCAAATAAAACCTGACATAGAATCCCAATACAAGACCAGCTGCTCTAGTAAAATCTTGGGCAGGAACCTTTCCCTCCCTCCCCCAACCCTTCTTAAGGCCATAAAATCTGGAGGCATGCTGTGGTCAACCATAGTTAGATCTGCACACAGGAAGGCCCTATGTGCACACACTGGGAAAACTGCCAGGTATAATTGGGCAAGAGTGGTCACAGGTAAGTTATGTAAATATGGCATAGCAAAAATCTTGGAATGTTGAACCTCGACATTAGGTCAAAGGGTATGGTTATACCCGTATGTAATAATATAAACTGTGCTGCTTTTGTGGTAGGAAAGAAAAAAGGGGACCTTCATACCCACTCAGGTTGCTGATCATTACCTCTATTTTGAAGGCTTCCCCACAAGGAACACAAGAGAGACCTTGAACAGATGTGCTCTTGGATGCACCCTTTTCTATGAAGTTTTAATGTCACTTGATGATCAATAAAGCTTATCAGTTGGAGAAAAAGGCAAACTGGACTACTTGCTTCCAGGTAGCTTCTAACCTAAAACAGAACATTCACAAATGCAGGATTAAATCTGTCACCCATTCTCCTCTTCCCATCTTTAACACCTTAGATGGCTCTATTCTTTTATAAGCATCCAAAATCAAGGATTTTCTCTGCTTCAATGGAGATCTTGACAAAAAAGCCCCTTATTCTTTCCATTAACCAAAAAATGGTTAAGATTCTATGTAATTTTTAATATGTAGCATTCATTTATTTTAGTATGACAAATGACAGATGAGGGCTCACAATTAATAATCGGATCAGTAATCAAAGGCTATTTTTTGCCAAGAGTTGCCTTTTTGAAATTTTTTAAAATTATCTCAGACATAACCACTGTTAAGTGCCACAGTCTCCTATCATTCCTTAATTTCTGCTCTTAGGTTGATAAAAAATGTAAAATTGGAACATTACATATTCAACTACTTTGACAATTTCTAACTCCAAAAGTATAAACATCTATAATTTTTAAGTATTTCTTAACATTTCCAATTTAAAAATACAAGAAATACATCTAGTCTGAAGTCATAGACAACAAGCTTTAAAAATTGGTTTGGGCTGTAATCCCAGCACTTTGGGAAGCTGAGGTGGGTGGATCATGAGGTTAGGAGTTCGAGACCAGCCTGGCTAACATGGTAAAACCCGTCCCTACTAAAAATACAAAGAATTAGCTGGGTGTAGTGGCAGACGCCTGTAATCCCAGCTACTCAGGAGGCTGAGGCAGGTGAATTTCTTAAACCCGGGGGTCGGAGGTTGCAGTGAGCTGAGATTGCGCCACTGCACTCCAGCCTGGGTAAGAGTGAGATTCTGTCTCAAAAAACAAACAAACCAACAAAAACCTGGTTTGGAAATGTCCTTGATATTACGATTATTCACCTGTATTTCCAGAAAAATTTGATTTATATCTTTGGGATGGATAAACATTTTAACATTAAAAGTTCAAAAACGTCAAATACTTCAAAGGCTTTTTATGACTTGTACTTTTTCTTCTCAAAAATCAGAAGTATGAAATGGTTTTTTATTCACCTATGTCCTAAATTTAAAATCCCCCCAATTCACTGCATACTATTTTAGATCATCAGTATCATGATTCAGAGCACTGAATACAAAACGTACTACTGCTTCAATACACATCTTAGATTTGTAAAGTGAAACAAAGACTGACAACTTAAGAAAACCGTCATAGTACTGCAAACCCTTGAATATTGAAAGTAATGTCATACGTGTACAAAATGTTCCCATTTCCATTTGAATAAAGACACAACCACTATATGATGAGCTAACAAAAACATTCATGATTTGCAGGACATTTTCTTTCCAATGAAGTGAATTATGCTCTCAAAAACTTATACCTGTAATACCAGCACTTTGGGAAGCTGAGGCAGGCAGATTGCTTGAGCGGGAGTTTGAGACCAGCCCGGGCAATACGTGAAACCATCTCTACAAGAAAGACAAAAATGAGAAGGGCGTGCTGGTGCGTGCCTATAGTCCCAGCTACTTGGGAAGCCGAGGCAGGAGGATCACCTGAGCCTGGGGAGGTCAAGGTTGCAGCAAGCCAAGCCAAGATCGTGCCATCACACTCCAACCTGGGCTACAGAATGACACCATCTCAAAAACAAACAAAAAAAGATGGAACCACTATTTTCCCTTTATCTAGTTTTCTTCTTATAGTCCAGTGATGCTTTGTGTATATTAGTATAAACTTCATGGGGAAAACACAAATTGCTTTTCTGGAGAAAAGGTGTTGGGAGTGTTGATTAAAAATAGGGAATTTTTTTCTTAGGAGTTTTTATTTGGCGGCTCTGTGAATTCTCATAGTAAATACAATATGAGAAATGAAAATTCTAGTCCTGATTCTGCCACTTATTTTACCTTACTTAATAAAAATAAGGATTATCTTCCATACTTTTTTCAAGAGACTAATTATGAGACTATAAAAGTTACCTGAAAACTTATAAAACATCCATAGTATCAAGAAAAAAAAATCTATGGTATACAAAATCCTGATAATTTTGTGGAAAGTACCAATAACAGTGTCACTACTGCAGCAGAGCTTAAATACTGTATTAGGCATAATTTGGTTTCTGTTATGAATATGGAATAAATTCAGTAAGTTCTACATTTCATAGAAAATAGCTTATGCTGTTCACAAAGCTAAATTATTGTACTTGGATATTTGTACATATTATTGGCTTTGTAAAATATAAAATTCAAAATGTATCACAAGTTTTAAAAGCTCTTATATAGACCATGAAGTTCTCAGAATATATCATGAATAATCAAAGGTATGATATTCACAGCATTGTTTACACTAAAAAGTAGAAAGGGTTTAAGTTCCCAAAATGAGAATTGATTTATTATATTGATTCATCTTCAAATAGTGGAGGGGCTGTTAAGAATAGTATCAATATCGTAAAGGAAAAAAAGGCTACAAAGCAGTAAAAATTATAACTCCATTTTTAAAATATCTGGAGATCATTTATAAATGACAGGCTATCATAATACTGTGCTTAAAAAAAATTTTAGCTTCTCCACAATATTACGTGATTGAAAAAAAAAATAAAGGACAAATTCATTCTTTGTGCAGAAATACTTTTCAGATTAAGACTGACAACATGCTTTATCTGCAAATAACCCACAGGGGATAGCCATACATGTCTGAGTGTATGTACACACCACATACAACTTTTTAAAATAATTGTACCATTATTAACCAAAGTCCTCCACTTCACTAGATCTTTTAACTAAATTTTTATCAAAATTTGCACATCTGTTGCTGAGAATGTATTTTCTTGCAGAAGCAGTGTCACAAGTTACTGCCTGTGACAGATAACAGAAGATACATGTGCAATGAAAATTGAAATAATGCAAATTCATCATTCAATAAAATCATTAAATATGAAATGAACATGCTGAACGCTGGAAAAGGAGGCCAAATCAGATCGGGGGGAAAAAATGGTTCAGATGAAAACCGTGGAAATTACAGAGGTTCTGAAAACTTTCAATGGCTTTGGGAATTGATACTATAAGCACTTTATATCTAATTTCATTTCAGAAACTATGGCATGTCTTTTTTAACATCAGAATAGTACTTTTATACTTATCCCTTATGATCAAGAGAACTTTTTAGCTGCCAAGTGGCATAAGGAGAAAATTTCAAGCAATAAGAGTCAGGAATTAGGGGGAAGGGTCATGAGGATTTGTGTATGTGTGAGAGGAGGAGTCATTAAGCCAGTGACATACTGGTGCCAAAACTGACTTCATACAACTGAAAATGGAGAGTAAAGAAAGAAGGGAAGATGAAATGTGAGTCATTTCTTCATACAAACATTTTCAGAATTCTCAACTATGCAAAGCCTAATGAATGTAACTTTTTTCTAAATTAATATAACTGATGCAAGATGTAGGACAATTTTAAAACGTTAACAATTGTTTTTAGTAAGACTATTTTATTTTAAAATTTTTCAAAATATAAAAATAAACAATATGGATAACAAACAAAATTCAACTATAAATAATAAAAAATGTTGACAACCCCACATAAACATTTAATACTATAAACATTCTAAGCGTACGAGTAGTTTTCTAGTTCAAGTTTTCTTTTTTCAACTCAAGTTTTATTATCACTTTTAAAAAATTAACAGAAAAGCTGCTACAGCTTAACCAACTGCTTTCGCTCCACTCAAAGAGCAGGGAATTTGTTTTCCCTATGCCAACCAAAACACATTCATGAAATGGGATACTCATGGGCACAGGGATTTAGACCTGGAACAATCCAGTCTCCAGACAAGAAAAGACTCCTTTGGTGTTTTTCAACAGTCCACTGAAATTGAGTTAAAATAAACCATTATTAGAAGAATTCTTCTGCCAGACAATATGTTCTGAAGTAACATCAGACCCAAAACAGGTTTAGGCTTCTGAGAATCAAAAGCAGGCATCCATGAATGTTTTGCTGATACTTAAAACATTTTATCATATGAACAGTCACTAAGGTGCTGGAAGGAAATCTTGGGGACAAAACAAAAAAATCGACACATCAATGCAAAAACCTACAATGCAATTAATACAACCCTTTACAATTCAAAAAATGCTCCGTAAATATTTAGGAATTACGATGCCTCCTGTTGAGTGAAGGACAGATGAGAATTTAAAGCAAAGCAGGATTATGTATTTTAGTACTAGGAAAAGTTTTCATTTGAAATAAGGGAAAACAGCCATGCTGAATGAATTTTTGGATTCTAGCCAAATTAACTGCCTTCCTCTTAACAATTTTCTTTTGGGAAGCTGGAACAAATAAGTGTGTGGTCATTCTGCATCATGTTCTTAAATTATGATTGTTTCTAATGGGCTGGGCTCTTTATCTGACTCAGCACAGACCACTTTTATAATTATGCTGCTAGATTATAATAAATCACAAGCAATCAGATTAAAACCTAGCAAAGTCTGGACAATGGGTTCAAAAATGATACTGAAAGGTTTTATAGCACCAATGACTTTTTCCTAAGACACTTGAGGGGCCTGTATCATTTTAAAGTATGATTTATCTTGTAAACAAGACCAAAAATATTCAGTTGATCTGTATTTTGAGCACAAATATTTATAAACTCTATTAAAAAAAATATAGCATGACTAGAGCAGCTTAACAGTGTAAAATCTAAGTATATTGAAAAATATAAAGATGTATAAAAGGCTTTCATTATGCAATCATGCAGAGGTAAATACCTTCAATCAATTACACAAAAATGATTCTATACAGTTATCTACAATAGCTCCACGAGAATCCTATTTAGGAAACTAATGAAAACCTTATCTTTAATTAATCAACACATGGGGATTTTAAATGTGTAACTGACTAGATCTCACAGCAATTTTCAAAAAGCACAGTTATCTTGGTGAGAATCAAATCATCTTGACTTCTGATTCTCAATGGCATCTTCAATTTTATTTTGCTTTGTTTTTAATTTTAAAAGCAAAAAGAAATGAAAAACCAAAACAAAAGAAAACACCAGGATGACAAAGTCGCAGATAGTGGCATGTGGTCCATATATCCATTAACCAATCAATATTGTTAACACCAAGTATAGTGTCTTCAGACAAACGTCTTTACCCTAGCAGTGAACCATTGTTGTAGGGACAAAAAACTCTCTGATCACAATTTAAAATACTCAACTAATTTGGGAAAGTATTTATGAACACCCTGTGGCTAGTTTGTAAATGTTAACCAAAAGCCTAACAATTTAAAAAAAAAAAGCCTGGTAAGCTACTAGGTCCTAAGTGTATTAGAAGACTTTCCAAAATATGTACTTTTTCTTTAACCAAGCCTAGAATTAACCATGCTCTGTCCAACCAATGTGGATCAAAACAGATAATTTACATTATGACTGATGGGTTCATTACATTCCTTTTATTTTTCATGATGACAAATGCAATGCATACTCAAGGGGAAAAAAAAGTTTGCAGAATATTTAGCTTCATACAAAAAAGAAGTGACAAAGTGAGTATGGCTGGATAAAAATAAAAAACAAGGGTGAATAAAAATCAGTGTAAATTGGACTTTTCTAATATAGTTACTACCAAGCATAGCTTCCAACTTCTTAAATGCCTCCTGAGAATCTATGAAGGAATACTCAGAAACTAAGTTAATACATTTCTTATGATGCCCATTATTAAAGGGATATTGTGGGTACATATTTAGGATAAGATTTGATCATATTCTTTATAAGTAATTCTAAGCCATATTAAGCCATACCGATTTGGACATACACTTCTTAAAATGGTTAAAAACCAGTCTTTACCAATGTTAGGCACACAACACTATTTCCTCTTGCTTTAAAAATCATCTTTGATGTCTTGATTGAAAGTCAAAAAAATGTGAAAAAATTATGTTAAGACATTTAATAGATTTTTAAAATATTTATAATCCACAGATCATCATTTGTCACTTGGAAGAAAACTATTTTCATTGTTGGCTTTGAAGAGCTAAGAATTTTTAAAAAAATATTTAGGTAAATGGCCTTAGCAACAACATCATAAAGTATATTTAGAAGAAATGCACAAGCTATTACAGTACATAAAAAAGTACTTATCGATTCAAAATTATTTCAAGTGGCTATCCTACTCCCAGAATTATATCTTAAGACCCCCCAAAATTAAAACCAAACTCATGTTTAACTTTTTAATTCATTTTCATTTTAAATTGTTCATGCTAAAGAACACAGTAGCATGGCTTTACAGATTTCCTAGACACAATCCTCAATTTGGCTCAGACTGAATATATGTCATCCAAGAGAATTTTTTCGTTCTTTCTTAAGGTGTTTAAAAAATAAATGGCTATAAAGTACGGGGAGAAAACATTTAAGAATAAGGTCAGAGCACATATTCAGATACACTTTGGACTCAGATGTACTCTTAAAGAACTGTAGAGATAAAATGCTAATTATAGTACATGTAAACATCTGTTCAAATTGATAAAGAGTGAACATAAAATAATAGGATGGTATTATTATAACAGTCGTCTCCAGACAGGAACTGGTCTTGTTCTCGCAGTCACAAAGCTAAATTCAGGCAATGATGATCTCTCTCTGCTGGAAAAAGAGAAGACTATTAAAAAAAAAACTTTGAAAATAGCAAATAAATCTACAACTTGAATCACATCATAAATTGACCTCCAATTTTTCTAAACATTAAAAAAAAACTATTTGAGAAAGGAATCAAAATCAAAGTTGCAGGCAAATTACACAAAGCTTTGGGCTAAGATTATTTTAACAAAACTTCTCTGCATTATGCTTCCTTCAAACATTAAGCTGCAAAAGATCACAGCATGCAACATATCTTATGGTCTAAAGTTTTCATTACGAAAACTAGTAACTGATCATAGGGAAAACTTTCATAGAGATGTGAGTAGGCAGAGAAATTTTAAGAAATAATCAACAAATTACAAGATGTTGTAAATAAAAATGAAAGCAGAAACAATTTTCTTAAGCTTTCCCAAAGATTTCAAAGTAATTGCAAGATACATCTAATTTCCTTAAACTCCATATGATAATCACTTCGTTAATCACACTATATGAAGTAAAATGCTATACTAAGCACAAAGGCCCACAGCAAAAATAAAAGGTACACATCGAAATCAGACAGTGCCTGGTATACAAGGAAAGGCTAATTGAAGATGATGGGAAAATGAGTAGAAGGATGAAATAAACAGTGAGGGAAGAATTTAGGAAATACCAAGTATAAAAAGTGGATACAAAAAAAAGCAGAATTTTAAAATCCTTTTAATTACATGAAGTAACAAGCACATGATATGAATAAACTTCAAGAAAGTTATTACCAAATTAGGTGTTTTTCTACTAAGCGTGATGTTTTTCATTAGCAATTATTGGCAATGGCAGTCATGTTCACCAAAGTTTCTTTCCTAGGATTTTTAGGTAGCAACTTTGGAAAATTATCTCTTGTCATCTGATAGGTATATAATGATCAAATAGGAAAAATTTAAGACTGCTCTTCTCCAAAGGCCTGTATACATACCTTAGAGCAATTAGTCAGCTCAAGAAGTTAACAGGAACAAGGTAGTTCCTGAGATCTGGGAAAAGGAAATTTTCTTCTTCTTGTACAAATATTGTAAACTAGTAATTTAATTCTCCATTAAATTTTCATTTTTAATTTATACTATTTTATAAGAACAGCAAAAGCTCCAAGAGAAAGACCAAAAAGTTAACTAAGCCAAAATGTGACGCAGGAAATTTTTCTTTTAAAAGGCTAACAGACTTTTGTAAGAGTGTGTGTGTGTGTGTGTGTCTGTGTCTGTTTTGGGTGGAGCTTACAACATTTATCTAAATTCTAGAACTAAAACTAGTTTTCTATCAGTCTACATTGTGGTTAAGGGGGGAAAAGAAAGAAAACATATTGATAAAGTTTGCTCTTTACTCTAAAACAGCCAGTGATACATTTCAACATACCAAACAAGCAACTGCTGCTTCCTTTTTGAACCCTTATAGCCAATGGTTAGTATTCCAAGTAAGAGTGGTCGAAACTCTTTATATAGAGTCCCCCAAAATCAGTTCTAGTAAGAAGACATTTCTTTCAATTAAAGGTAGTCACACTTTCTACAGGAAATCAGCTAAAACACTGAAGTCCTATCTTTATAGTAAACTATTAGTTGTCACATTTAATCGTATCACAATAAAACAAACGCTATGGAATACTTTCCCATTCTTGCAACATGTTTTCATCAAATGCTTGGGTATCAGTTAAATATAAAATTTAATTTGATATGTTACAATTATCCAATAACATTTAAAACAACACTGCTTAAGTAGCAATACAAAATATTGGGTGAAATATGTAAAACGACAACTTAACCATCCCTTGAGATAATCCTAATCAATCTTTTAACTAGTAATATTAAATGTTCCTCAATTTTTTCCTGTATGAAGAGGCTACCTATATTGCTGCCCTCAATCGTTTTTCCAATTCTCAACTCAGCCTGCAGCCCAGATCTGTACTAAAGCAAAAGAATCTATTAGGAGAGCTGCAGAATTAAAAATGTGTGTTTAGTTTTAGGTAGTATACTGTTTTTGTTTCTTAAAGAGTAAACTGAGATGGAAAGTAGAATTTAAATCCATATTGTTGAGGGAACGGACTGTATCTGCATTACTAGCAAGTATTTCTATGTTCAAACTCTGAATTTAGAAGGAAAATAAAAAGTTACAACTGGGAAAAGGAAGTGCTAGTGAATACAGAAGTTCATCTCTGTTTTATAGGCTGAAATGTAATTTGTGCTGGCAAATATAAGCATGTAGGAATATTAAATACAAAACTGTACCAAGAGGCATCATATAAATTACCATAACCAAATCCAAGTTGTTTCCATTGATAAAATGATAGAAAACAATGATAATAGGTAAGAACTGTCTTAGATATATTAAATTGTTTTGTATCAAACACTAATATAGCACCAGGGTAACTATAGATGTAAAATGGACCTTAGAGATCATCTAGTCCAACTCTTTATTTTATAGACAAGGAAACAACCCTGAATAAGGCAGGAGACTTGTCTAAGGCCAGAGAGTTAGTTGCAGAATTGGGACCAAAAGCTAAATCTCTTATAAACTTTGTCTAGTATTCTATTACTAGGTCACCTTTGGATATAAAAATTAGTGGGATGGACTAGATTAGTGGCTCTTAGCATTTCTAATCATACACACTAACAGAAACCAAGAGTGTATTTTACCTCTGAAACAGACTACAACATTTATTACCGCAAAATATTAATGCCTTATTAAATGTTGTGAAAATTCCACTAAGACTACGTGTGTATACCTCCATCAGTATTTGTAACCCCACTGGTGACAAACTTGAACTGTTATCAATTGCTTAGCAAAATGCTCCCAGTGACTGAGGAGATCTTCAAGAGATTTTTGGAAAATTGATAAGAATTAACAAGGGAGGTAATTGTCACTCTATGATCGGAGACTTAAATATGCATTCATTCATTAATTCATCCAACAAACATCTGAGTGCCCAATATAAGTCTAGCTTTGTGATAAGCACTAGAAATAAAACGATGAATAAGACATGGTCCCCCTTCCTAGAGGAGCTTGTAATCTAGTGGGGAAGACAGACATAAACCAGATAAATTATATTACAATGTAAGTACTGTAACAGAGATATGAACAAAGTGCTGTATTAAAAGGGAGGGTATAAGTATGAACTGGCGAAGGACCAAGAAGTCTACTAATTTTGTGTAGTACCTTTGAGGCAAGAACTACCATATTTAGTATAAACACAATCTGATGTTCCACTCCATCAATAATTAGGAAAGCAGCAACAACATAGAGTTAAAAAAAAAAAAAAAAGTTGGCACTGAAATCAGAATGCCTGAATTCAAATGTACTATTTTCACCCACTAGCCATGACTGGGTAAATCATACTACCTCTATTAATCTAAGTTTCCTTATCTGTAAAATGAGAATTAACAACTCCTTCCTAATATCAAAGTACACACAGAATGCTAGTATTTATAAAGAAGTAAAAAATTCAGTAGCAACTTAATACTAATATTTATAATTAGAATCATATTAATACTACAAATAATATACCTGTAAACCTAATTAATCTTGGTAAGATTTAATCCCCATTCTTTGGGACCAAACTGAAACATATTTGTCTTCTGATTCATTCAAAATAACATGGCTTAAAACATTTTAGGTTCTAAGTTACTTGGAAATTTCAGGCTAGGAAAACTGATTAGCTATTCATGGACTGAAATAGAGTATGTGTTTTCAGTTATATTATAAGGGAATTTTTATAATTTTTGAAATATCAGGTTGAAACAAACTAATCAAATTATAAAGCCAAATATCAGCATGGAGATTTAACTGGCCTTTGAAAGATTTACTTTCTTTATAATACCTGTTTGGTGTAAAGAGAAGAAACGTGAGCCTCTGCCAATTTGGCACCTTTCACGACTACTAAAAAGAAAAGAAAACAAACTTACCTAATGAATCAGAATAGCACATAGTCAACATACAAGAGACTACATAAAAATAGATCTTTAACTACAGAAGTAAAAATAATGACTTTTTGAGCAAAGTCACTATTTTGACAACTGAAATCTGATTTTGAAATTTTAAACATAAACATATACACAAATTGCAAGCCAAAGTGTTCCAATGAAATAGTGTTACCGTCAAGAAAATATACACAACTTCAACCCCAAGTAGGAGTGTATGGGGAAGAAGAAAAACGAACAGCATCCTTAAGTTACTCCAGTGGCAGAAGACTATGGTGGTGGTGGAACAATAGCTTTTGATTGTGAAGACCCCAATATGGAAGAATTTTTTAAATGTGATTTTTTAATATTATCGCTATAATCTCGAGAGGCAGAAACACTTGCAATCGAAATGATGAATTTTAAAATATAAATATGTAATCCCCCACCCCCATTCTACAAAGATGCGTTTATTTCCTGGAAACTGCTACATCAACTTTCAATGATCATGTTCACTTGCAAAAGAAATCCACTTAAAAGAATCACAGTATTGTTGCAAACATCAAAGATTTTTATACAAGTATAGGAAATACACACTTAAAATATCAGACTGGAACACTTACCAAACAGTGTTTTCCTAAAGTAGTATCTATAGTACATTTCTTTATTCATATATCTTCAAATGGTCAAGTTTTCTTTCATACATCCAAAATGTAATGTGATGTTTTCTTATTCACCAAATGTTAGCTCTACTTGTAGTCTGGTTCCAAACTAATCAGCCTGCTTTTAAATTTTAAGACATTTGTTGAAAATTTATAGGATCAAACCAAACTTAAGTGGTATAATTTTTAAACATTGGATTGTAAATTATTGTAAGGGTACCAGTAACCATTATTATTAAGAATAAGTTAGTGATTATAGCTCTTTTTGTGATAATTGGGGGGAAGGGTAGATCACCATCTGGAATGGTCTATTTTAATTTTTTTTTCTTTTCTTTTTTCTTTTTTTTCTTTTTTTTTTTTTTTAATCAAGGAACATTGTCTTGGCTTTTTTTTTGTCATTGCTTTTTTTTTCTTTTCTTTTTTTTTTTTAAGAGACCATTCCACTTTATTTTATAACATCCGGATGCATAAGGACTCATGTAAAGCAGTCATACACCATTATCATTAAAACCCATATGGTAAAATACATACACAGTCCAACAAAAGGCTAATACATAGTAAAGCCTAAGCATACTACTATGTAATATTATAATACATAACTTGGAGACTTCAGTTAGAGTACTATGTTATCTATTCATTTTTGAAAACATTCATTAAGATTTTTAAATGCAAATTCATTCCTTATTTGGAATAAAACAAAATCCTCTAAGTTATAACAAGTATTGGTCATAAGTTTTCAGACCTATTCATTAAATTACAAAGAACCCAAAGAATTCTGTAATGTCCAGTATAAGTATGTAATAAAAACATTGCATATATTTCTAGTATGATGTCTTTAGCAACTGTTTACTGAAATAAAATGCAAACATCAATCTTTCAAAATACAAGATCAGAAGGTAGTTTTCTTCTTTTTTGTCTAATTGTGAAATCCATCTTCATCACATTTTACCAAAAATTGTTTTTACAAATATGTAAAAGTACATTAGATAATACTAATGAAACACAGGTAGAGTTCTAGCATATGTAGATCAATGATCAGTCAAATCATCTTCTCCAAGAACGAGATTCATTGTCCTCTTCTTCTTCATCATCATCTTGAAGTAATGAGTCATCCACCAAAGACTCTTCCTGAAACTTTAGGTTAAAATGTATTTAGGAATTTACCCAAAAAAAAAAAAAAGAAAGAAAAAAAAGAAAAAAAGGTGACACTTTTAAATACTGATCTCTCTCAACAGAGTTGAATACAAAAGGTATTTTTATAGCTAGAACATTCACAAAACGAAGAAAAGCAACATTTAACCACTCAATGGTTTCTCTGTACGACCTATTCTATTTACTTGCATGAAACAGGCACTAAACAAATACGAAATTAAGCCTTTGTACATGCCATTTTTTCCTGCCTCTCTTTAGCAAATTACACCATCTTCTGTACCTTTAAAATATTGGTCAAACTTTTAAAAAAAGAAAACAGTAAGTTTTCTCTAATTTACACTCCTAACCTTGCATACTGAAATCAACCAATAACTTGTATAAAATTCTACCAAGATTTATTTTATATTTATTTTCTGCTGTATGCAACAAACATTTTCTATTATTGCATTCCTTTCTTTTCCCCATTCCCTTCATAAACACTTCTCAGACTGCTATTTCAAACTTTTCAAAATACCTAATACCAGGAGCTCTCCTGCTTTTCTCCCCATTCAATTCAAACTCATGGAAGGACAAAGGTATAATCTAAAATATAAAATGACAAATCATGTATATGAGTTTCAAAATATACATTTTTATTCTTGCATTTGACTATGGATATGTATAACAGCCTTGAAATGCTCTTCAAACAAAATGAAGTGTGCCATTATGAAGGTAAAACATGGAATCATTTAGTTTTCCCACCTTACCTTTATTTCTTAACTTACACTTTCTCCTAAAGCTTATTTCGTAATTAAATAAGAGTTGCTTACTTTTAAGTTTTTGATTTCAAAGGGCTCTCTACCACTTCACTGGTTCACACCTCTTAGCCATCAGACTAACTGGTGTTACTCAAAGAAAAATGCACTTCCACTTTTCCTGACGCTCATCCCTCTAAAATACCTCTCAACTATAATCCCAGTTCCAGTTCTAAGTTATGAAAGCTATTATATCACTTAGGGCCCAGTTCCACTGTCAATACCTCCTTTAAAATTTTCTGGGATGGAAACAATCACTCCTTCCTCTGAGTTTCCAGAGCATGTTGTTCAAATCTTTATTCAGTATTATCAGTCTGCCTTTTATTGTAACTAGTTTCTTATGTGTCTGTCACCACCCCCCTTTTCAGATTATAAGCTCCTTGATGATAGGGACCGTGTCTTATTCATTTTTGTGCCTAAGACATTATCTACCATGTAACAGGCAATCATTCTAATGACTAAAATGATATATGAATTAAAATAAAGGAAAGTTGAAATGTTAATAAAGCAACTGAGAAGAGATTACCCTAAAACTTAAAATATTACAAGATTTCCTGTGGATAAAAATCTAATGAATAATTATCATTTCTAAGGGTAGAGTATATACATAATTTTCATATATTCTTTTTGAATTAGCAATCCACAGTTTTTCCTCATTATCCAGTTAAAATTTAAAGTTGTTTGCATTTATCTGATATCCCTTGCCTGGACTATGGATCAGGAATAAAAGTTTTATGTTAAAATCACAGCCATAAAAAAATCACATTATATATAAAAGCTATGAACGATTAACGGTAAAAATAAATGGAAAAAAATATAACATACTTCTTCTTCATCAGGCTCAACTTCTTCTGTTTCAACAGCTGAAATATTAGTTACTGGTTTATTCCATGCCAGTTTTAGATCTTGCCCTTTGAAACGAGCTCCATGAACTGCAGCCTAAAACGATTAAAAATATTGGAATATAAGACATTAAACATTTCTGAAGAAAAAAATTAAATTTCATAGTGCCTAACATTAAAGTTAAAATAGCTAAACACAACTGAAGACCGCTATCCATTTGGTTTTTGGTTAATTCTCAATTTACTATTTGTTATTATAATTTATAATTTACTTTTGATTTTTTTTACTTCTACAATCAGACTAGTAATTGGAAATTCCTTTAAAAAGAAAATAAGAATAATTTCTCATAATAAAATAGAGCTATTTCACTAATGGCCAATATTTGATTAAAAGAAATATGTCTATGTGTTTACAATACAATGACAATTGCTGTTTAAGATGACAATCCCAAGATATTTCAAGATCCTGGTTTTAGCTTCTGAATCAATGTCTAAATTAGGATCAATATGCTAAATATATTTTGTTTCATTTTAATTACTGTTCATTTACAAATGGTATATATAGTAAATATTAATCTTTAATAAGAATAATTTTTCATGTGTAAAGTATTTTCAAATTACATCAAATAATCAACTACTATAAAATGTTTAATGTAAAACTAATAAAAAATATAAGTATGTCAATGAAAGGAAAAAAAACCCACTGAAATTTTCTATTGAAAAACAGTTTTTCCTACAAAGCTTTTATAACTGAATATAAAACGTGCACTTACAAAACAGTCATGTCTAAGCACTTGCTACATTAGGTGGCTGGTTTGGAAACACTGCATTTATATTAGAGCAACATGAACTAAGGTAAATCAATGTTAGCAACATACTGCAATAACTTATACTCACACAAGATTTATAATACGATCTCAAAGTACACCACAATGTGAAATGTAGAAACAATTATATATTCAATGATATCTGATATAAGTTGTGTGGTATTAAAATCCCCAGGTATAAATTTTAAATCTGCACATACAAATTTATGATAAATTTAAAAGATTTCATGCCTATTAAAATGCTGCTCAGGAGTCACAATGTCATACAACTACAATTTTTTTTTTAATGTACTTATATATATTTTAGTTCCGGAACAACCTGCAATTTTTTTGAAGCTATCATTATTACATAAAAATGTATCATAGTACTATAAGAAATTCCACCTGTTTAATGCAAAATGCCTACGCATAAAACTCTTCCTTACATTCAGCTAATTCATCTAAAAAGCAAAAAATAATACTGACATTTTCAAAAATAAGTTACTGACACAAATTTCTGATGACCTAACTTTACACAGCTCTATATTCAGCACACACTTCCTCAAATTTATAAGATGAGTCTACAACTTGCTAGAGTTTCAACTTTAAGATTATTTACAAGATGATTTTCAAACTGTTTATTAACATTGCTCCATTACAAACTTGAGAATTAGGCTCTGTAAATTTTTGAACTACCTGAGTTTTTGCTTTTTGAAGATGTAAATTTATTCAGGAAAACTAAGAAATTAGATGTTATAAGAAACATATTCCCTAATTTCCTTCATTTTGATAAAACTATGTATTTATAATAATTAGAAAAGTTCAAGAAATCAATATTTCAGGTAACTGCAACATAAAATCTTTAAAGTTTAAACAATTTCTTCTGCAATTCACCCATTTGACGATTCAAAATTTCAGACCACATAATGTAAAAAGCATAGTCCATGATTATCCCTAACCCTAAGAGATAACCACTATTCTGTGAGGAATTCAGTTATATCCTACATATATTTTTCTATACACATACTAAAATAATTTCTGTATACAAATATGTATGGTACATATATGGAAATACATACTTTACTGGTTTATAACTTCATAATTATTAACCCAATTCTCTTCATAAGTATCTCTCAATGTCCTCACCAACAAATGTCACTTTTCTTGTATAGTCATATATATTATATAGCTAGCATCATTAAACCAATTTCTACAGATATGAACCTTGTATATTTGTACATCTTGTGTGACTTTCTATCAGTAAAAGTGAAATGTTTCTTGATGTTTTTCACAATCTGTCCTGCTAGTATTTTTCTAAGTGAATGAAGTTTGGTGATAATTTGGACAAAATATTTTCCCCAACTGGATTTTGATTTTGTTTATGATGCATCCTTTATTGGACAGAAAGGGGCTGTTGTTCATTTCTGTCACGAACAAGTTTTAAATTCTTCATGTACTGGAATTTACCAACGTTTTCCTTCATAAATATTGTGCCATACCTTAAAAAGCCCTCTTGATATTAAGATTATTTTCAAAAAATCCCTAGGGTTTTACCATTAAAAAAATTTTTTGTAGCATGTATTAAATGTTTCATGTATTAAAAAAAGAAAAAAAAATCATCCAACTTAATTTGGACATTAAAAAAAGACATAATGCTGTCTTTTTTCCAAATAGCTAGTCGATTTTCCCAATATCATTTAATGAATAACTTGTTTTATGCCTTGATTTAAAACATTGCCTTTGTGATCCATTAAAATCCTCATGAAGTTATGCACTGTAGAACAATGTTTTGATCAACAATGACTGTATATACAACAGCGGTCTCCTAAGATTTTGATAAACCTGAAAAATTCCTATTGCCCAGTGACCTTATAACTATCATAACAAATTACTCACATGGTGATACTGGTGTAAATAAACCCACTGTGCTCCTAGTCCAGTCATATAAAAGTATAGCACGTACAATTATGTACAGCATAATCCCTGAAAATGGTGGCAAATGACTGTTCTAGTTTACATATTTATTATACTATACACTTTATCATTAGAGTGTACTTGTACTTACTTTTTTTAAAAAAGTTACTTATAAAATAGCCTCAGGCAGGTTCCTCAGGAGGTATTTCAGAAGAAGGAATTGTTATCAAAGGCAATGACAGCTGTGTATGTGCTATTGCCCGTCAAGACTTTCCAGTGGGACAAAATGTAAAGGTAGAAAACAGTGATACCGATGATTCTGACCCTGTTTAGGCACAGGCTAATTTATGTGTTTGTTCTTAGTTTTTAATTAAAAAGTTTAAAAAGGAAAACATAAAAAATGTTAAAAATAGAAAAAAGCTCACTGAATAAGGATATAAAGAAAATATTTTTGTACACCTGTGCAGTGTGTTTCTGTTTTGTGCTAAGTGATGTTACAAGAGTCAAAATGTTTTTAAAAATGGTAAAGTTTAAAAGTAAAAGTTATAACAAACTAAGGTTAATTTATTATTAAAGGAGGGTAAAATGTTTTTATAAACTTGGTATAGCCTAAGTGTTTGTAAAGTCTAAAGTACAAGTTTATAAAATAGTATAGTAATGTCCTAGGCCTTTACATTTACTCACTAACTCACCCGGAGCAATTTCTAGTCCTGCAAACGCCATTCATGGCAAGTACCCCATACAGGTATACCATGTTTTATCTTTTATACTCTATTTTTACTGTACTGCGTCTATGCTTAGATATCGTTACTTACACAAATACTTACCACTGTGTTACAACTGCCTCAGTTGTCAGTATAGTTAACACAACGTCACAGTTTTGTAGCCTAACACCAACAGGCTGTACCATATAGTATAGTTGTGTAGTAGGTTATCCCATTTTAGTTTGTGTAAATATACTCTGTGATGTGTGCACAACAATGAAATTGTCTGAACAACACATTTTTCAGAACATAACCCTAAGTGGCACATGACTGTATAAACTTAGGTCTATTTCTGAACTATACCATATTATCTGCTTTGTACTGCCTTTTAACAGTACAAATAATACAATTAATATAAACAATTTTTTAAAGTGTACTATGGCAGTGCTGCAAGGGTTATGTATGTACTTCAAAATTTCATTAAAAAATTCTTAATGAACTGTATAACCATTTATAAAATGTTAAAGAACACCAAGTTTAAATGTGCTCTACAGGATGCCTACTTGGGCAAGGAGGTAGTGGTCAAAGGGGTGAAAGTAGAGCTAAATGTAAAAATCCACAAAATATGAAAGAGGGGGAAAACAGTCCCAGATGAAGATAAAACTTGCTTCCCAATGCAAATGTAGAGAGATACCTGACAAAAATATCCCTCCCAAAATTTACAAACTAATCTTAATTTTGAAAATCATTTTAAAAAGTAAAAGGAGAAAGAAAAAGAAAAAGAAAAAAGAAGAGATTTTAGTGGTTTTAAAAAATAAAATAATCCCAGGCTGGGCATGGTGGCTCACACCTGTAATCCCAGCACTTTGGAAGGCTGAGGTGAGTGGATCACGAGGTCAGGAGTTTGAGACCAGCCTGGCCAACATGAGTGGAAATTGCGCCATTGCACTCCAGCCTCTGTCTCAAAAAAAAATAATGAAAATACAATAATCTCAGCACTTTGAGAGGCTGAGGTGAGTGGATCATGAGGCCAAGAGATCGAGACCATTCTGGCCAACATGGTAAAACCCAGTCTCTACTAAAAATACAAAAATTATCTGGACGTGGTGGCATGCACCTGTAGTCCCAGCTACTTAGGAGGCTGAGGCAGGAGAATCGCTTGAACCTGGGAGGTGGAGGTTGCAGTGAGCTGAGATCATGCCACTGCACTCCAGCCTGGCAACAGAGTGAGACTCTGTCTCAAAAACAAACAAACAAAAACCAATAATACAAGATTTAAACCAGGAGAGAATGGTTAGAAGCAATACAATGAAATAAGATGAAAAAGAAAAAAAATCATTGTTATAAAAATATCAAAATGCATTATAAAAATCCATTTCTGGGCTCGGTACAGTGGCAGAAACCTGTAATTCTACCACTTTGTGAGGCTCAGACAGGCAGATTGATTGGTTGAGCTTTGGAGTTCAAGACCACCCTAGGCAACATGGTGAGACCCCATTTCTACAAAAAATACAAAAATTAGTCAGCTGTGGTGGCGTGTGCTTACAATCCCAGCTACTTGGGAGGCTGAGGTGGGAGGATCACCTGAGCTCAGGATGTCAAGGCTGCAGTGAGCTGTGATCATACCACTGCACTCTAGTCTAGGTGACAGAGTGAGAACCTGTCTCAAAAACAAAAGCTCTTAATAAAGCAGAGTCATTTGTATTCTACCTTAAGATAAAAAGCCAGCATCACACATAATACTAAAAATACTAGAAGCATCTTCGTTCCACAAAAAAGTCACTATTATTACTGATGTTTTTAATATTTTTCTAAAGGTAAACAATTAACAGAAAGTAGTAAGTGCAGAAATGTGAGAGAGGTAAAACTATCATTTTTAACTAAAGACAAATTAAATGAATACCCAAAAAACCCAAGAGAGCAAAATTAAAGTCATCAAATAATAGTTTGGTAAGATAGCAGTTACATATTTAATAAAGAAAGATGAACAGTCTTCCTACATATGAAGAACCAGTAGAAAATATTATGGAACAAAAGATCCCATTTAAAATAGCAATAAAAAGTGAATTATTATGGGGAAATTTATAAGCAATATATGTTATCTATATAAAGAAACCATAAGCAGGGAAGGTGGGAGAGAGATGAAAAATTACCTAATGGGTAATTTTTCATGTTCCCTATTTGGGTAATGGATACACTAGAACCCCAATCCCTACCAGTATGCAATATACTCATTAACAAATGTGCACATGTACTCCCTGAATCTAAAAATTAAATTAATTTTTTAAAAAACCTTAAAATTAGTAAGTAATATACACTGGCTATATGAAAAAAAATTAAATGCTCTTAAAATATAAAAAGTATTGAAGAACTTGAAAGAAAATGAGACTTTACAGGAAGATTTAATATTTGAGGAAAATTTAGTATTATGTTCATTCTCCCATAATTTAGTCTATCTTTTTGAAACTAAGCTTATTCAAAAGTTTATATAAAAAATAAACACATAAAACATACCAGCGAGATTCTGAAAATGAGCAAATGGGTATGAGAGGGAATCCAAACAACTGCCCTGACAAACTATTAAGATATACTAGAAAGCTAGTTTAACTAAAACAGGGAGAAACAGGCACATAAAGAGAAAACTCATCAATGAAAGACTCCAGAACATACCCAAATAAATATATGGGAAATTTATGTATTTTACATGAGCTTGGAAAAACTAGATTTAACTAATGAAACCAACAGGCTTCCTATTTCACTCCTTAGACCAAATAAGTTCCGTGTAAATTTTTTTAAAGTGAATGTAAAGTTTTAAAATAAAAAAAAGCACATAAGACTACTAGAAAAAACAAGGGAAAATGTTTATCATCTCAGATTGGTGAAAGCCTTTCAAACTATAAAGAGAGATTAACTGGACAATTAACTATTATTGTGGAAAATACAGCATAAATGAAAATTCATAAAAATATAACCCATGAGCTAATTTCCAAATATACAAAGAGCTCCTGGATTCATTAAGTAAATAAATAAATAGACTATTCAGCACAATAATAATGGGCAAATGACATTAACAGTTGATAGAAATAAAAACAAACAGCATTTAATTAAACATCTGAAAATACAATCATAAAAGTGAATTATAACCTAAACAAGTGGCTATTTCAGTTTGATAAAACTGAAGATAAAACTCCGATACCTCACTATGATAAAAATGAAGATAAATTACATATCTATGAATTTTTTTTATAAGTAAAGTGGTAAAACCACTATGCAGCATACACATTACGGCAAGAGTGTAGGAAAAGGCACTCTCATATATCTTTGGTGGTCAAATAAGTATAACCTGTATGGCGGGCAATTGTCATTAAAAATTTAAATGTACAGATCCTTTGACGCAGCATGCTGGTATCAGTGAGAAAGGTGGAAAAAAGCAAAGACATTAAGACCCATGAGATTAAGTAAAAAACATATAGTCTAGAACTAACAAGTATCAGAATGAATTCTGAATTTATCTTTACCTATCTACCTATATGTGTATATATATGTATATGTATTAAAAACTTTATAGCCCCAAATTAAAAGCAAAGTATCAGTATGAGCTCTAAATTTATTTTCCCTTTATATATATGTATATAATTTTTAACCCCCAGCTCTGACGACTGAAAAGGATTAGTGACAGTAACATACTTAATGGTAATGTGTACCTCTAGTACCCAGATTGTAGTGTCTAAATACCTTTGCCTTATTAAATAAACCAAAGCTCCTTAGAGAAATGGTCAATTCTAGGTCTAGAAGAGACAGTGTTTAAGATTAACCTAGAACACCTTCTCATACCAGAAGCAACAAAACTATCACAAACCACTAGGGTCCTGTCAAAAGCACTCAGGAGCCAACCTGTAGTCTCCTGGCCAAAGATGGAACAACTTCAACATTAAAAACTGAGAAGAATGGATTTGTACCCATAGAATATTTATATATGAGTTTATGACTGCATAACAGCAATCAAGCCATATCAAAATATGAACCTTATCTGGATCCTTATTTTTAAAAGGTAAATTTACAAGAAATTAAGACAAATGCTAACCCTAACTGGATATTTGATATTTAGGAATAGAATTTTTAGGTGTGATAATAGCATTGTATTTTTTTAAGGTTCTATCATTGAGCAACACATACTAAAATATTTACAGATGAAATGATACAATGACTGTGAATAGCTTCAAAATAAGGAGTGGGGGAGTTGCAGTGAGTGAAATATAGACAAAATAAGATTGGCCCTAAGTGGATAATTGCTGAAGCTCAATGATGTGTATATGGGAATACATTTTACAATTCTAATTTCTGTACTATAAAATGTACACAAAAATTGAGTTTTAAAGCTGAAATATTTTATTCAGAGGCTTGCCTCTAGTCCTTTGACTATCTATTCTTACACATATTCATTCAAAGCTTACAGTAAATTAAGAAAAACAGGCATATAAAGAACAGAAAGCAAAAAGACTAAAGATCTAACAAAGGAGGAAAACACTATGAAAAGTGTGAATTCTACATCTTACATGGAAAATGTTCTGATGTTCTGGAAACATTTAATTTTGGAAAGATGTTGGATGAAACAAAATTAAACTGGTTTGTTTACCTCCGGACTTAGTCCATTTACACTATAATTCTAAATGGAGTATACAAATGCAGTCTTTCACAAACTTATCTGACAAGAGAATCCTTTGTTAGGAGATCTCTTGCAGAAAGAGTGTTCTGCAAACACTATGGAGAAAACTGACTTGAGATATGGATAATTACCGAAGAATTTAAGATGCAATCCTATGGTTCCTTACATTTTTAGCAACAATAATAAAACTAATATATAAAAGAAGGCTAAAAGCAAGTTTATTAATATTTGTAATGTTACAGAATGTTTAGGCAGGAGTTATGAACACAAATATATATAATTATATATAACCACAAATTTTAAAAAACATGCAAAATCTAATTTTTAAAAGTTACAAAGGAAGATTTCCAGTTCTATAACTCTTGAGTTCAATGTACATGGCCACTTTCCCACAACCTTCAGACCTCAAGTTACTAATTCTGGTAGCACAGTGTCCATTACATAGCAGTACTTAATAACTATTAAGTATTAATAAAAACACACATAAAAACTCTGCTATGCACATAATTTGACTTCTTTTGATTGAATCCACTTAGTAAAGCATGATTCTCTTTCCCCCTATTTCTTTGCTCTCTAAGACACACAGTAACATGATCTCAGCTCACTGCATTCTCTGCTTCCTGGGCTCAGGTGATCCTCCCATCTCAGCCTCTCGAACAGCTGGGACTGCATGTGCTCATCACCACACCTGGCTAATTTTCTGGTATTTTTTGGTAGAGAGGGGGTTTCTCCATGTTGCCCAGGCTGGTCTAGAACTCCCACCCGCCTTGGCCTTCGAAAGGGGTGGGATTACAGGCATGAGCCACCGCACCTGGTCCCTCTTACCTTTTGATATAAAAAATTGTACCTGAGTTTGGGACTGTAGGTTTCATTTTTGGTCTGATTGTTCAAACAGCAACTTAATTATTCCTATTCTGAACAGGATCTTGGACTCCTCCAAAGGTACAGTAACAATTCAGTGTAGAAAAGATAATATTCTAATCGGTTATGGGAAGAGACTACTTCTTTACTCCTGTCTGAGTACTTACGCAACTTTAGACTTTGACATGATGATAGACAAAAAAAAAAAAAAAAAAAAAAAAGAAATAAAGTAACAGGAACCATCTTCTAACAAGACAAGTCAAACCATAAACCATCTTAACCTAAATCTAAGTGTTCTGCTTATATTTCTATTCTTTAAAATGCTTTAATATTTTTCCTGAGGAAAATTTCTTATTTTTCACTTATATATGAATGTCTCAATTACCTTATTTATTCCTATACTTTCACCTTGAAATATTATGCATTTACTGATTATTGAAAATAAATTCATTCACTCATCTAGGACAATGGTTCAGAGAGTAACAATGTAGTATTTGAAAATAAACATTGGCAAAGGCTGACAATTTTCTTTTTTTGGGAAGGCCTACCCTATATTGCGAGTGTATGTTCTCCTACATTTTCAGTGTTAAAATTTCCTTTATTTTATGTAACAATGGTGACAGTACATGACAATCTTTTTGTATTTTTAAAGTATTCTTCCCTGGCAAAATAAAAAAATTGTTATCTCTATGAGAAATACACAAATTTTTAAATTCCTAAACACTACTATTCCCTGAAATCCAAAAGTCTGAAGACCACTGCTCTACATGTATCCTGCTTATATAAGATAGGCTTCAACTTAATTTTCTGTTCTTTTTAACTTTACAAAATTTTAAGAAACTTTCTGGCTTAAGGACACATTTATGGTTTAACAACTTTTATAACTAAAAGTCCCAACGCTTATCATAGCAGTGGTAGTTACTCTTTCTAGCCTATTAAGTAAATCCAACTAAAGCTATTTACTCTAAATAGGTAACTCTCATTAGACCTAACTTGACCTTAATTATTCTGTCACTTATTCAACCTTCATGTAATTCAGTGTTAAAGTCCTCCTTATATATTAATGCCTGGTATTTCTAATTGCTATTCATTCCGAAAAATGCATCATCTAAGGTACAAAAAGCAAGACGCAAGAAAGAAGGCATGTGTCAATAGGTCTTTCCACGTGCAAAATTTCCAAAGATTTAAGAAGCAAGAGGTTTTAATTTTTTCTCAGCCATATAAGCAAGCAAGGGAAGCAGTACATATTTAAAGTTCTTACTAAATCCATAAATTTGGTAATATTTTAACCATTTGTATAGTAATAACTACCATTGTTTTATAATACCACTATTCCCTAGAAAATAAATAGAACATAAAACTACCTATCTAGTAATAGACTAAAAACTGTCAACTGAAGCCACCACTGAAAGGAAGCTTATTCTAAACTTCCACTTAAAAATACCCTGGAAAGAACATTTCATCAAAGAACTACTTTTTTCAATATAACATACAAACATACAAGTTTAAAAGAAAGTTTTAAAATCTCATCAATTTTAAATTACTTTTTACTTTCACAAAAGATTGTTAAAGATATGATTATTCAAAACTAGCTTTAAAAAGAAAATATCCCAATATCAAGAATTCCTATTTTATAAAATAACGTGCTACTTCCTACCTCCAAGCCCCAAACTAGATTATTTCAAGGGTCCAGTTGAATGACTTATCAGACCCACAGTCTTATACTGGTTATAATGCCCCAAGGTCAACTTCTACCAGGTAAGCAATGTACCACTGTGCTGGCTGAGAATATTCACTACAAAGGGGATAAATATAGAGGGTTTTTTTTCAAAATTTAAGTTGCAATCAACTTAAAACTTCTGAAAAGCATCTCACTCTTTTGTGACTTTCATATGGAAAACTATTTCATCCTCAGAACAATGGCAAGGACAAAACAGTTACACTGTCTTCTGTATAATTCCTAAGGAGAGAACACACAGGGCAAAAAAGGCTCCTGGCCAGGTGCGGTGGCTGATGCCTATAATCCCAGCATTTTGGGAGGCTAAGGTGGGTGAATAGTGAGGATAGGAGACGGAGACCATCCTGGCCAACATGGTGAAATCCCATCTTTACAAAAATTAGCCGGGTGTGATGACACACATCTGCAGTCCCAGCTACTTGGGAAGCTGAGGCAGGAGAATTGCTTGAACCTGGGAGGCGGAGGCTGACATGAGCTAAGAGAGCATCACTGCACTCCTGCCTGGGTGACAGGGCAAGACTCCATCTCAAAAAAAAACAACAAACAAACAAAAAAAGAGGCTCCTATCTCCTATGAATCCCCCACACCTCACTCCCATTTTCCTTTTTTTAATCTTTGAAACCCAAATGAAAGACACAGTTGTAATATATTCCAGTCAATCCTTAGAAAGACAATTCAAGATTGATGGGTCAAGATAACTTTACTAAGAGTACCCTCAAAGCTAGAGGTATATATATGTCTTGGGCAGAGTCAGAGAAGTCTAGATGGGGATATGCTGAACTTAGGGACACTTTTTTTAAGAGTTCAACCTGATGAGACCGAGAAGCAGTAGATGAGGAATGATTAAGATGGCAGACATCAGAACTGCTTGTACCTTATCCCTCATCACTCATTCTGAAAAAGCAGATCCTGTTCTGGGTCAGCTGAAAAAAAAAAGAATAATGGGTAGTGGGGTGGCCCTATCTACTACCTAAAAGAAAGAAAAAGAGAATCCCTGATATCTCATGACAACACAATTTGGCATTCCACTTGGTGACTAAATATGCATTTTAATTATATTATGTTATACACAGGATTGCCTAACTGCATTAGGACATTCTTTGAGGGCATGAATTCCACTTCAGGTGTTCTACCTATTGTCAAAGCATATTATTAAGTTAAAAAATTAATTTGTATTAAAACTTAAAAGTAATACTTATAAATCATTTAAATCTCAATTGATAAATTATTTTTAAAACTTACTGCTTCAGCTTCTGCTCTTGTCTTGAATGTAATTACTGCATGAAGTGAAGAATCATCAATCTGACAATCTTCAATTTCACCATATTGCTTTAAATTAAAAAAAAAGTATTTCCTCCAAATAAATATTTTGAAATATCCAAAAATCCTAATGGTATTAAAAAACATTAAAATACTAATAAATATAACCCAGAATACATAACAATTCATAATGGTTAACAGAAAAGTATGGTGAGTAATTTGTTTTAGTACTTGATATTGTAAGATAGAAGATGGCCCTATCTTCCAATCTTATTTACAATTCACACTTTAAAGAATTAGTAAAACTTATACTCAATTGAACTATTTTTGCTTTAAATGAAGGAAATAAGGGTCAAAGCCTGAGCTTCCTTGCTAACTAACCTTCCTCTTACACTTATTAAACTAATCCCAAGATAAACTCTTTCTTAAGCAACATATTGAATCCTCAAAGTTTTGGTATCATTCCCAATAAATGGGGAAAGAAAGAAATAGAAAATTTAAGTAACTTCCCCAAAGTAATTGTTAATTACTGGGATGAGATTCTAGGTCTGTTGATTCAAAAGTTTAACATTCTAACTGACCATGCTTTTGCTTACTACATAACTCCACTATACTTTATACTTGTTTAGAACAGTTAAAAGCTAAACATATTATATTATTCCTGTTTTTGGTTTGTTGAATTTTTTCCCTCACGTGTGGAAGGATTTTTCTACAAACAGCAACCTTTATCACACAAAATTCTAGTCTTTTATATATTACCAATACCTTCCCTCTTATACCCCCCAAAAATTGTAACTGTAATTTCATTAGATCCACACATACCACAGAAATGTTCTGTAGAGCACAGTAAAGAGAATGTCCTAGAGCCACCAAGATTCTAGCTTTACCAGTTACTAGCTGTGTAAAAAAGTTACTTAACCTCATCATGCATCATTTTCTTCATCTCTAAAATGTGCATAATAAAGGTACCTACCTCACAGGGTTATCCAAATAACTCATAATGAATTATTATAAGGCACTCAGAAGGCATACCTGCCACAAAATAAGTGCTCTATAGGTTTTTAGCTATAATTTTTATTACTGTTACTACTGGTACTGGAAGATACAGACAGCATTTTGTTAATCATAATTTGTAATAGTTAATGGTCGCTTAATATTATAGACATTAAATAATATAAATATTTTCTTTTGACATCCTTTATGTGTTCAAATTATAGGCTGAGAGAGAGAAGCTAAACTTCAATTAAACCTGCACTCTTACCTAAGACTAGTAATTTAAATGTGAATTACCACTGTTAACTTTGGAGTGAAATTTGAATGTCCAAATGTATGTTAGAATTTTCATTAAGAGGCTCTGAATATTTATCTAGCCAAAAGCACCTTAGTCTCACCAAAACATAATCACAGCAAACTCACCTTGCCTGTTTGGATTATTTTAGCACATTCATTGTTAATTTCCTGATTAGCTATAAAACTATACACAACATACAAGTTATCTGGATCTCCTTTCTCTTGTGGAAGGTGTGGAAGTAGGGTACACAGCAGGGAAGAGTTGGGCAAGATTATCTCCAAGCTCCTTTCTAGTTCTTTAATTCCTTTCTTTATCCCTTTAAATCCATCAAGAACAGGACTTTAGACTCCTCATTTTTAAATACTAACCATTTTAGTTATTCCTTAAGCATAAATCACTTGTCAATATCTCCATATGTCCTGACAAAATATCCATAACTGCTGCAAGCCTACAATATGATTTTTAAACATTTAAGTCTGAATTTTCAAAAGGTTAAATCATTTATGTACCTACCTACTAGTTTACCTATTCTTTTAGATCTAAACTAGTTTACTACTTCATGAAACTTTCCTCTATTTTTTTTTACATCATATGCCCACATGATACTTCTCTAAGTTACTGAAGTATTTATAGTGCTTAATAAATTGTAATTTGATTATAAATTATGTCTGTACTTTATTTTGTGTTAAACTGATACATGTAAAAGTCTTGAGGATAAAGAACTGATTATTTCCTTCATACCTCCAGAGCAACCACTATTAAATATAATGCTGAGGGTAAAACTGATGTTTAGTAACCAACCTCTGTGATACCACTAAGAATCACAGCATTTAAGATGAAAGGGCCATTCAGCAGGTAAAATCTCCATTTTGAACAAGAGCCTAATAAATCCCAGGCAGTCCAAGTTAAATAATGGATTAACAGAGACTACAATCCTATTCTCCCTTCTAGTAGGTCAATCTATTACCATTAGATAGACTCTTTTTTATTATATCCTGACAATGATTGAGGCAACTTCAAGATCACAGGTCAAAATTTTATGTTGTTTCAATACTGGGTCAGCTAGATCAAGAATACATTTTTAACAAACACAAACCCTAATTTTTAAAAATCTGCATGGCCCATGTAGTATGTTAACTTTTTCTTTAAATGTAAATATCAAATCAAACTAAACCACAAGACTTCCCTCTCTGAAACAATAAAATTTATATTGTTCATCTCATAATGTTTCATGGCCTACTAGGTATAAGAATAGTAATGCCTCTTCTAAATAATTACACAAATCCTATAGTTTCTGTTTTCAAATTAACAAAAAATTAAAGATTAGTCAAACCCTTTGTTCAGACTAACAGGTTGAAATTATTCATATTCTTTTCATAATTTCCTCTTTAATTATGTCTACTATCCCCAATGATGATTATCAGTTATTTGTTTTGTTGAGCAGTAAGAAAGTACCGCAAAATGAGGAAGAAGATCTTCTCTATCACTCTCTGTAAATGCAGAAATCTCCAGTGCCCTGGGACGGTGATCCACCACAGCATGACCAGGCACACCTCGCCCTCGCCCTCGCCCCCTGCCTCGGCCATGAACTGCACCTCGACCTCTTGAATGAATTCCTCTGCCCCGACCAGATGAAAGAATCCCTCGTTTGGCAGCCTAGAAGAGATCAGACACACAGGTTAAACAATGCTGCGATTACTAACACAAGCCAAGCATTACACTCTGGCAGATGAATAAAACTTTAATGCAATTTGACAATGTATTCAAATGCCCTATAAAAGAATCACATAATTTAAATTGGGGTTTTAGTTTGGTGAAAGCAAATTTAGGTGGCTAGTAAACCGAAACAAAAATATAACACTGAGGTTCTGGAATTACCAAATGTGCCTTTTTCTACGTTCTTGCTCTCTAAGATATCAGGATATATCACAAAAAGATCAGCAACTCCTGATTTCCAAGTATATTTCCAACTCCTGATATTCCAGGGTTAAATGTTACTTCAGAAGTCAGGCTAATAAACAGATAAATAATATCTACATTCACAATAAATAATTTTTCCAGTTATGATTTTCAAATATAATGTTTCTATTTGTGTGCCAGTTGACTTCAACAGGTAGTTAAATCATTTTAATTACTTATTACTACCATTATTATAGAACCAACAGATATTCTACCACATTATTCTGTATGATGATAGCACACCATTCCTTCATTCCACAAATACTTAATGAGCATGTTTTGTGTGCAAGTCTCTACCCTCATGAAACTCAAATCCTAAGAGTAATGAGGCATCAAACAACTAAGTTATGGCTGGGCAAGATGGCTCATGCCTGTAATCCCAACACTTCAGGAGGCTGAGGTGGGCAGATCACCTGAAGCCAGGAGTTTAAGACCAGCCTGACCAACATGGCAAAACCCCGTCACTACTAAAAACACAAAAAATTAGCCGGGCATGGTGGCGTATGTCTGTAGTCCCAGTTACTTGGGAGGCTGAGACAGGAGAATCACTTGAACCTGAGAGGCAGGGGTTGCAGTAAGCCGAGATCATGCCACTGTACTCCAGCATGGGTGACAGAGCAAGACTCCATCTCAGAAAACACAATAACAATAACAAGAACAACAACAAAGTTATTTAATTATATTAACGAGAAGTGACTCAAAATGTGAATAAATGCTTTTAAGATTTGAAAAGAACTTTAAAGATTTGCAGTGAATAACCCACTAGAATAAATGTTCCTTGAAGGTATTTTTTGTTTCCATTTTATTCTCTGTTTTATCCCCAGCAGTAGCTGGTGAATTGTATTTAATACTTATTCAATGAATCAAAGAAGGAACGAAGAAAAACACAAGAATCAGGTAGAGGTTACTGCATGAAAAAAGGCACCAAGGCTGAAAGGAATGTAATTTCCCAAAGAACGAATACAATCCAGCCTAGGTGGATGGAGAGAGAAACCTGGAGAGGCATAACTTTAAGGATCATGTTAAGGATTTTGAGTTTTATCCCAAGAGCCATGAAAACCAACTAAAAGATTTTAAGCAGTAAAAGAGTGATATAACCAAATTAGTGTTGAAAAGGATATTCGGGCTAGAGTTTTAAGAACAGAGTAGAAGAAAGAAAAGAAGCTGGGAAACCATTCAGTATGCCACTACAGAAGACCTGAAGAAGGAAGTCCGGACTACCACGGTGGCAATGGAGATAGAAGCAAATGCATTTAAGATACATTTAGGAGTAACATATGTAAAATTTGGTAATTAATTAGATATAGATGCTGAAGGAAAGGGAGGAATCAATTAAGACTGCCAAATTTCTGGTTTGGGTAACTGTATAGATGTGGTGTAGAAGCAAGATAAGCAAAATTTTGAAGACGTTGTGTCTCAGATGTGAGATATCCAAATGGAAGTGTCAAGCAGGCACAACTGCCAAATTCTCCTAGTGTAGGTATTTCAGTTTCTTCATCTCAAGACAGTTAATCTTAACATTAGCTAAAATAATCATCTAATATCCAAATAATAATGCTAAGTGAAATAAGCCAGATAAAGAAAGACAAATACTGTATGATCTCACTTACTACATGGAATCTAAAAGGATCAAGTTCATATAAGCAGAGAGCAGAATAGTGGTTACCAGCAGCTGTGGGGGCATAAAGAATGGAAAGATGTTGGTCAAAGTGTACAACGTTTCAGTCAGACAGGAAGAGCAAGTTCTAGAGATCTATTGTACAGCACTGGTTGATGACTACAGTTAATAATAATTATTGTATACTTGAGAACTGCTAAGAGAGATTTTAAATGTTCAATTTTCATCAAAAAAAAAAAATCACAAGTATGTGGGGTGATGGATATGTTAGCTTGATGTAATTACTTCTCAACATATCATAACATTTTGTATTATTATATATAATTTTCCATTTGTCAATATAACAATACATAATAAATTTTAAAGGCCAAGGATTAATATTAGTAATAGAACATTACATACAAAATTATGTTCTGAGGAATATTAATGCCTCAATATGCTCCATGAAAAGGGAGGTCCATGGACAAATAAGTTTGAGTAACACTGAAAACTTAATATGTATTTTTAAAGATTGAGAAATTAAAAGCCTCTAAGAAACCCCACAGTAAAAACGCATGTCCAATACAACCTGTTCCAAGGTTGTATTATTTAGCTTAAGAACCTTTTTCAACCAGTTTTCTATTAACACCTAATGAATTACTGTAGCGAATGAACACACTCTAGGAAGTACTGCAGTACTCCATAAAACTAATATTCACTGAAAACTAAACATAAGTCATGATAAAGGAAAAATAGAAATTGCCATTCAGTGTTCAGCTATGTTATAATAAAAAAGCAAAACACAGAATAATAAAGAATTTTGGTAATGCTATTATTTATTTAAGTCATGGGTCAGAACTTTTTAAATGATACTTTGTTTTGAAGATTTCACCAACACTGGCATGAAATCGCTATAATGGGAAAAACACAATTTCTCTATTAACATAAAAGATATCTTTTTCAAACTGTTTTTTCCCCCAAAAAAATACTGGGCAGGAAACACATGCAACCATATCAAGTTTCCAGAGAATGCAAAGGTATGCATGTTTAGGACAACATCGTATGGCTTCTTATGACTTTCAGAGAAGACAGGCTTTAAGGGAAGTCTGGTAGCTACTAAATGTTAAGTCTTTAATACCTGGATGACAGTATTTAAAATAGATTTCCATCGTGTCAAAAAAAATGATCAGCTTGCCAACAAATTCAGAAAAAAAGCATCTCAGATAAAGAAAAATAATCTGAAGTATAAAAATCTTAAATTCCTGTATCAAACCATGATATAGACATGTGGCAACTATTTTAATGACATCAATGTCTATTTCAAAATGTAATTCCAATTTCTGAACATCATTTTGCTATTCAAAAATTCTCTCTCATGTCTAACAGGAATCAATTTCACTATCGGTTCTTACATAAATAACCACCTAACTAAATTACAAAAAAGCAGTTTAATTCTCTTTTCTAAACATCCACAGCACCATCTATAGGCAAAACTCAAGTAAACATATTCTTCACAATAGTTCTCCAACTAAAACTCTCATACTTACAACAACTCAATTTATATGCAAAGAATATCTCCATAAGAATACATGAAAAGCCTTTATTGTAAGTTTCCTATCCCGGGAAGGACAGATCAAAAATAGAAAAGAAATAAAATTCATTAGAAATGGAAGAACTCAGGGATATTAGGCAGAATTACTGCCACTTCTCATTAAATAAGATTTTATCTAGTAGCTCTGAAAAATTTTGTTGACCTCTTTCCCTCTTTCCTATATTAACATCCCAATATGTATGCCAGGGATTGCCAACAATTTCTAATGAGAATGAAGGGAAGGGAATATATTTTTAAACTGACCACCACAACTACATTTGCTTCCTTTAAGACTACTGTGTAGTTGTGATGAAACATACTTCCAGCTGTAATTCTGTATACTTCCTTCTAAGTTCAGTGACTTCTTCTCCAGCTTGCATCTTCTTATATAAATCCAGTTCTGTGTCAAGTAATTCCTTCTGCATCTAAAAATAGTGATTAATATTTTAGATGACAGTAATTATTATCCTGCATTGATATACAACTTTTTAAAAGAACGTTTACACATCACATTTAACCTATATATTTCTATCTCCAGTAAAACCACTCTAGTCCAAGCCAAAATACTCCACACCTCTACAATACTGCAATAGCTTCCTAACTTGTTGCTACTTTCACTGATTTTCCTATAATTCATTTTTCATACAGCAGCCAGAAGGAGATTTATATAGATTGATATGGGGTAATTTAAAGGAAATAACTGAAAAGGAAAGCAAAAAGCAAACCCTAAAAAACCAATGTGCTAATGAGCAATACACAATATGTTTCTATGTAGGAAACATACCTATCTACATACATATATCTATAAAAAGAAAAACTAGGATAAACCAGAACTAATGATACTAGTGACCTACAAGGGATGGGTGGGGATAGAGTGCCAGGAATGAAAGGGTAAGGGATCTTTTATATATTCCTTTTTATATAGTTTTGCTTTTGAAGCCTAAGAATTGATTTCTTGTTCAAAAAATAAAATACAATAAGCAAGAATTGGGGCCAGGGAGAGAGGATTGAAACTGAATACAAATGCAAATAGACTCAATATTATCAAACTAGTAACAACTACGCAAAATGGGGGTAAAAGTAATTTTAGACCACAGTTCTGATTTTACACATTTAGTGGAATACAGCAAGTCTGTAAAGAATGTAAATAAATTTTCAATTTTATATTTAGTTAGTTGTTGGAAGTGGCATTGTTGTAGCAATTTTGGAACTATTTTGAATATATTACAGTATTGTGTTAATAAATAATATATTAATATCAGTGGGACCAAGTTGTCATTATCGGAATAGAGATAAAATATGAACTAAGAAAAGGAAGAACCATGTGGTGTTGAATTTGAATTAAAAACATCAGAGTCATGACTTTATACATATATACATAAATACAGACACATCAAGTATGAACATTGTATAACACTGTTTTTTCTTAATCACTTATTACCATTTAAAACTATCTTGCTTACTTATTTGTATCTAATAGGTTGATCTATCTGAATTTTCCCCTTTTCAATCAATTCGTTCTGTACAGTGTGGTAATACTTTTCTGTTATTAACCCTCTATACCACCACAACTATTATGTAATATAAACTTAAACGCTTGTCAAGCAGTCAAGTACCTATATCACTTTGTCTTCAAGATGCCTTTTCAAGATTACCCATGACTATTTTTCTAATTACTGACTTTCCAACTATAACTTCACAGAATTTAAAAGATTAGTAGAGTTAACTTGTTTGTACTTATTTTTTTATATATGGCAGGGGGAGAATGGTACATACAATGGTCAGATTTTGAACAAAAGATATTACCTACAAGAAAAACTCAATCTTAAAAAGGTAATGTTTAATGCTTTTTAATAAGTAATAATATGAACAACAATACAAATTAAAATACCTGAGTCTTGGTTTTTATACTTTTTGGAAGACAGCGTCCAGGAGAAGCAGCTTTGACCTCATCTTTTAACTTGGTAATATTTTTTGTCAAAACCTCTAAAGTTTTCATTATTTCTGCTTTATCTTCAGACTTCATTGTTTTGTTTTTCTCCAGTTTTGAAATTAACATCTGCCAAATTTTTAAAAAGAGAAAAATAAGCTAATTACTCCTACTACCATTAACAAAACAAACACTGCAAAGTAAGTTTAAAAATAAGTATTACTTTTTTTTTAGTTTATGCATTAGTGAGAAGGCTAACAACCACTAATTATCTAAAGACAGCAGAACAACACATCTGGTGACGCTAACTGTATCTCAATTCAAGTCTTACTCTTGGCTAACTTTGTGAAGAACTGTTACTATTTTGAGTCTCTCAGAACATAAGTTCAAAGCACACAACCAGAAGAAACTCAATTCTATCACTGAAAAATTATCAATTTGAAAAATATATCAGCAATTTTACTTTCTAATCCATTTGATGATGTTATTGCCTCTAAGTATTCCCACTATCAATGTAATTTGCAGCCCAGAAAGAACCAAAGGAAAAGTTTTATGGTTCCTTTCATTCAACGAGATATTAGAAAAAATGAATATTTAATTACTTTTTCACCTGAGAATGATATTCCCAACATGAAGAGGAAACAACAAGATAAGCAAAATAATATAAGGTAAAAGAAGCCACACGATTATTGTAGTTTCCTGAATCAGGATGGCTTCAGTTACTGGTTTTGTAAAGTACTGTGATTTCTCTTAATCAACTATATCCAACTTTAAATTAGAAAAGATATACATTTCAAATCAAAATGTAGTTTCTGTATTTTCAAAATTTTGAAATGTCATACTACTAAACCCTCATTACTAGATATAATCAAGAACTGAGACTAATTAAATGTCATAAATTAGAGTAATACTGTCCAAAATAAAGAATGCAAGTCACATAATTTTTAATTTTCTAGTCACATTAAAAACATAAAAATAAACAAATACAATTTAATAAAATATTTTGTTTAAAGAAATATATCCAAAATGTGACATTTCAACAATTATTGTGATGTTTTACTTTTTTTCTTTGTACTACATTTTGAAATCTAGTGTGTATTTATACTTCCAGCACATCTGAATTTGGAATAGACACATTCCAAATACTCAATAGTCGGATGTGGCTACTGACTGCTATACTATACTACACATGACTAGAGGATTCTAAGCTAGTGAAGAAAGTTACATATCAATACTGAGAAAAAAGGTTCCATTTAATTATCTGTTGAACAAACTACTGTGCAGCAACACAGGTAGATGAATACCTTAATTTCATTTTATGTTGATAACCATAGTACTAGTTAAAGTATAAAGTATACCCACAATTTAATGTATGCTCTTCGTTTCCAATACATTACCATTGACAAATATGTTTTACCATTACAAAATTAAAGTAAATCTGCTTATGACTATATAAGATTAAGTTGACTCAAAATTATAACATCTGCAAATATATTTTGCCAAATCTAACTTTAATATTTTACCTTCTGTGTTTCAATGTGCTTTTCTAAAATTTCTTGTTTCCTTTTCCTTACATCCTGCTGAAGTTTCAACGCTTCCTAGAGTCAGGGATCAAAAATATCATTAGAATATTACTAAGGGTAAATTATTATTCAAGAGAAGAGAAATGGTTGTAATTCCAGAAGCCTGTCAGCAAAAATTAAATGCAAGGTTTTTCTATGTAAAACTTAAAATATGTATGCAAGTTTCAAAGATTAATCATGGGAACCTTTCTTTCAAAGAAAAAATTTATATTTACTGCTATACTATGGAAAATAAAGGTTCAGCTGCAGCCAACAAACACCCTTTTAGTCTTATTTTGTGATAAGCACTGAAAAAACACATACACAAAGAAAAACTTTCCTATGTGCAAAAATTTTTTATACTATACCAGTTGTACTTACCTGTTTTTTTTTCTGTGCTTCATTATTATCAACTGCAGAGGTGGAAACAAGTAAGGTTTTTTGTGCAGCCTTCAAAGCAGCTGGATTATACACTGTTTTTGTTAGGCCAGTAGATGTAGACAACACCTACCAATACAAATTCAACTTTTAAAAAAATGTATCACCCACTCATGACACCCTATTTTCTATAAGACTCCACTTTAAATCACTACTTTAAAACTTCAGTTTCAAAACACACTGAACAAAATGTATGTTTTAATTATAACAAAATCATATTTGGTGATTTGAAAGGTAGAGTATAAATGAATAATAAGCTTTAACATCAAATACCAATAGAGAAAAAGACAAACATATAAAAATGTCAAAAAGAAAATCACTGCTATTACTGTATCACTGAGAAAGTATTAGTTGTTGAATGTATTTACTACTATTTGTAGTGACTAAAGCAAAAACCACACTCAAGAGCATGGCACGAAAGGAAACCGGTTGCTGTCCCTCAATTTAACATGATCATTTGCAATTTCCAGTTCAGAAACATACCCTATTGCATTCATTCTCCATTCCTTTGATAGCAATGCTCCTTCTGCTTGAACTGACCTTATTCCCTAAACCCAGCTCAGGTTCAGCCTAATACAATCAAGACCTCTACAAGGCCTGAATCATTTCTCTCTTCTACCCAGATCCTTACATGAAATTTTATTCCTTTGGCTATTAGATAAGAATGGTATTAGCTATTTTTTGTTAATGTTAGCTGTTTAGTAAAAAAATGACCTAATGATGTATTAATTAATGTGTCTTTTCCCCTGTCTACATTGTAAGAGCATTAACATAAAGACTATGCCTTTCTCTTCTGTGCTTCTTCCAGTACCTAAGTCTTGCCACCAACTAATTATGAGACCATGGGTAAGATCAAGTATCATCCTGGGCCTCAGTTTGCCCATCTATAAAATAAGAAGATGAACATGATGTTGTATCTAAAATCCTTACAAACCCAAAAATTCATTCCAAAAGGGCAGAGATTGTGTGTTTTGAAACCGAGTTTTGCTCTTGTTGCCATGGGTTTAAGCGATTCTCCTGCCTCAGCCTCCCGAGTAGCTGGGATTAGAGGCATGTGTCACCACACCCAGCTAATTTTTTGTATTTTTAGTAGAGATGGTGTTTCTCCACATTGGTCAGGCTGCTCTTGAACTCCCGACTTCAGGTGATCTGCCTATCTCGGTCCACAAAGTGCTGGGATTACAGGCGTGAGCCACCACGCCCGGCCTGTTTGTTTTGTAACTTGGTTCAGCGCTACAAACAGTGCCAGGCGCAGGGTAAGTACTCGAAAGACATTTTTGGGCTAAACTGAAATAATTAAAGGTTAGAATAGACAACCTTTTCTATAAAAGGGTCAGTTCAAAACAACAAAGTATTGGCTACCTTTTTTATCCTTCAAAAGCAAAACAGTTTGAGTTCCATAGGGTGGTTGGCTACTGGTTCTTAAAAAAAAAAGCCTAGGGATCCTTGCAGGGCGATCTACAAATGCTATAAAACTAAACATGAAAGCATGTGTGTGAACGCTGCAATTTTTCAGAGGAAAAACATTGCTTCTAAAGTCTTAAAGGAGTTCATGACCTAAATAAGGTTAAGAGTATAAATGAGAAAAATGGCCCTATTTTTTAGCACTGAAACATTAACATCTGGTTATAACGAGCAGCAATCTGAAGACTACTTTCTAATTTTTCATTATGAAATTTGATTAGGAAACATCACAAATCACTATTCTAAGTACTCAAGAAGTTGTTAGCCTCTAAATGAAATAAAAATCTAAAACACTATAATTGTACCAGTTTCATACACTACAGTTGACATTTAAAAATATAGGTTGGCCAGCCACAGTGGCTCATCCCTGTAATCCCACCACTTTAGGAGGCCAAGGCGGGCAGATCACAAGGTCAGGAGTTTGAGACCAGCCTGACCAACATGGTGAAACTCCCATCTCTACTAAAAATAGAAAACTAGCCGGGCGCGGTGGCTCACGCCTGTAATCCTAGCACTTTGGGAGGCCAAGGCGGGTGGATCACGAGGTCAAGAGATCGAGACCATCCTGGTCAACATGGTGAAACCCCGTCTCTACTGAAAATACAAAAAATTAGCTGGGCATGGTGGCGCGTGCCTGTAATCCCAGCTACTCAGGAGGCTGAGGCAGGAGAATTGCCTGAACCCAGGAGGCGGAGGTTGCGGTGAGCCGAAATCGCGCCATTGCACTCCAGCCTGCGTAACAAGAGCGAAACTCCGTCTCAAAAAAAAAAAAAAAAGAAAACTTAGCCAGGCATGGTGACTCGTGCCTGTAATCCCAGCTACTCAGGAGGCTGAGGCAGGAGAACTGCTTGAACCTGAGAGACGGAGGTTGCAGTGAGCTGAGATTGCACCACTGCACTCCAGCCTGGGCAATAGAGTGAGACTGCGTCTCAAAAAAAAAAAAATTAATTTAAAAAAAATAAAGTTTCTTAACAATACTTGATGTCTATTAAAATTTGATCAATTATTCTATTTGTGAGATGGGGCAGGGGGTCCTCACTCTGTCACCCAGACTGGAGTGCAGTGGCACAGATCTTGCCTCACTGCAACTTCCACCTCCTGGGCTCAGGTGATCCTCAGCCTCTCAAGTAGCTGGGACCTCAGCTCCCCACCACCACATCCAGCTAATGTTTCGTACTTTTGTAGACACAGGGTTTCACCATGTTGCCCAGGCTGGTCTCCAACTCCTAAGCTCAGGCAATCTTCCTGCCTTGGATTTCCAAAGTTTTGGGATTATAGGTGTGAACCACCCAATCCAACGAATTAAACAAAGATTTCGTTTGTGGTCAGACTTCAGTGACCATTCTTTGTAATTCTAGAGAAAAATTTCTTCCATGCTAACTTACCACAGCACAAAATGCCAAACCATATGACTATACGAAGATGAGATAGTAACTTTATTAGTAGAGAAACCGCTGAAAACAGAGTCTAATTTAAGTTTCACAAATTATTTTCTTCATGAGGGTTCCATAACAAGTTGAAAAGTTGTGACCCCCCCAAAAAAAAATCCTGATTATTTAAGTGGGAAACAATGAATATCGTAACCCAATTCTCCTGTTTTAAATTTACATTATCTTCAAAATAAAAGCAGTGAGAAGCCCAGAACAAACCCATATAATTTATTTGACCAAGAATTTCTCCAGTTTGAGTGAAAATACTCCTTTTCAAATCATTCTTAACATCTGGCATCAAACTAAGGAGTGCTGGTTCAAAGTGAATGAAAGTTATCTGTTAAGACTCCTTTATTCCTAGAAGCATTCCTATTTCTCTTTTTAAACAAGAACATCCTTCTGTAAAACCAGAACATCTGTGAATGTGACTCACTAAGCCTACAACTCAGTGACTGTAAGACACACTATCACTTATATACCCCTACTAAAGAGAAAAAAAAGGCTTCCAATCATAACCTGTGGCTAACAATTATAAGACACAGCCCAATGTCAGAGGTGTTAAAATGTAAAAATCTGTTTTATAAACAATAACTATATTGTTCACTATTTGAATCTATTTGGTTCTGGAGATTAGATAGTTTGGATAGTAAGAGATACATGTATTTTTAAAAGACAAAAATCTATTAAAAATGAAACCAGTGGAGGGAAGTAACAAGCCCAACAGAAAAGAAGATACTCCAATTCCTAAGAACACAGAGACTTCTCCAAAAAAGCACATCTCTATTTTCCAAATGCATTTCTATATGTGCTATAATTTTTACATATTTACTTCTATATATCTTACTACACTTAATTCCAACGGTGTATGAATTATTTTATACTTTCTATATATACAACCATGTCAGCTGCAAGTAAACAGTTTTGTTGCATTTCCAATCTTTACTCTATTTTCCTTCCTTAGTACACCTGTGAGTCTCTCCAGTACAATACTGGGAAAAAAAAAAAAAAGTGATGCGAATGGACATCCTTGTCTTTCCCAATCTCAAGGAAAAGCAGTCAATATTTCATAACTGAATATTGTATTAGATGTAACGGTTTTTTCTCTTTTTGCAGATTTCCTTCATGAAATTAAAAGTTTTTCTCTATTCCTCCTTTGCAGAGTGTTTAATGTAACTAATATACTTTATCAAAGGCTTTCTCTATTGATGTAATCATCTAGGATTTTTTTTCCTCCCTCATTCTACTAATGTGGTCAATTAAACTGATTTTTCTAATGGTAAATCAACCTTGAATTTCTAGAATAAATACTACCTGGCCACGACTGTGTATTTTATGTATCACCGGACATTTGCTAATATTTTGTTTAGGATATTTGTGTCTATGTTGATGACAGATGTTGAGCTATAATTTTCCTTTCTTGTAGTATCTTGTCAGGCTTGGTATGCTGAACTCAGAAAGTAAGTTGAAAAGTATTGTGCTGTGTTTTTAAAATGTATAGCACTAATAACTCTTATTTTCCCTAAAGAGATAGTGATAGAGGTTACAATTCATTAACACCTCCTTATTTTATTTCCTACATAAAATATTACCAGCCGTAACTACTAGTACTTGTAAAGAAGGAGAAAAGCACTTCTTCACAGATAAGAATGGGACGAAAAAAAGTATTTTATAAGATTAAGTTATCAAGTATCATTTTCAAATAACCAAGTAGAAATTAAATACAAGTACAGTTATGATGTTTAACAGCCACACTCACAGTAAGTAGCTCCAACAGGTATTTAAAGCAGAAACACCTTGGTTTAAAGCAATAAAAAGACAGTATCTGAGGAGCTACGTGTAGGAAGCATATTAATACAGTTACTATATGGCCAGTTTTCATATTAAGTAAATAATCACCTGTTCAGTAAATCTGAATGTTCATTTATGATATTCACTTACAGTAGCACATAGATGTGCATTCTGTAACATAAAACCTAATTGAGAATTCTGATAAGAATAGGATTTTGGTTTAAAGTTAAATTTATACATATTTTTAGATATTAATAGTTTTTAAATTCCAAGAATACAAAGTATTTTTAATGCACTGATCTATCTTATCTTTTTTGTAATTTAAAAAATTTTATGTTTTTAATTGACAAAAACTGTTTAGAGATGTTCCTTATGAGGGGCTACATCCATAATAAGTTGAAATATCATTTAAGTTGAAAATATATTTTCAACTTATAATAAACACATCAAATTGAAAAATCGTTAGACAACTATAAGTTGAAGACTGTATTTATCATGTACAACATTGTTTGAAATATATAGACTGTAAAATATACAGACTGTAATATTTGTATTAACTCACTTTTTTGTGTTGTGAGAACTCTTAAAATTTACTTCCTTGGCAAATCTCAAGTATGCAACACATTGTTATTAACTATAGTCACCATGTTGTACTATAGAGCTCTTTATTTCTCCTATCTAACTGAAGTTCTATATCTTTTGACCAACATTTCCCAATCCCCAGCCCTTGGCCTCTGGTAACCACCATTCTACTCTCTGCTTCTATGAGTTCGACTTTTTAAGATTCCACATATAAGTAGAATAGGGATTAAAAGAAACAAAGATTAAAAATCTTGCAAAGAAACATGTAACAAACATCAAAGTAAAAAATATGTACAGTTAGTCATGAGTTTTTGCTACACAAATAGCTTAGTCACTAGAAAGTTCAGCAAAGCTAATACATTAAGATAAATTAATTTCATATTTTCTTGTAAAAAAATAATCCAGGTAATAATCCTGACAGAGGTCAATGCATTAAAAATTAAAACAAGTAACAGTTAAGAAAAGAAAACTATCAAAAATCCCTCATCTTTAAAGTAACAAAATTACATGACAAATCCTAATCTCAAAAATCAAAGGAAACACAGTAAGATGTGCTTAGCATCTACACAATGGCAGCTGCTAAATCAACAGCTGAAGTTTCTCTATGACATGCAATATTCTTTTAATTATATCACACAATTTTCCTTTTAAAAGTTCCATGGTATATGTTAATATATCATGCAAAGAAACCAAGACATATTTTTACATTGCAAAAAGAATGAGTAAAGAACAATAATATCCTGTATCATAAATTTGATATCTAAAGCTGATATGATAAAGATTAAATATTCCATTGGTTATTCAGTTCACCTTCTTAGAATTTAGTAGGAATTTAGCAAGATAATTTGAACAGTCTTAAGTCTGTTTTAAAAAACTAACAAGGAGAGTATACACAGATGTCACCTTTTATTCTTCGTGAATCTCTTTAGTAAGCAGAGGTACTCAAACATAATTTTATTATCAAATCTATTGAAATAATAACTACTTAATTAATACCTATTGCAATATCTTAATATTTACCATCTAGAATTATGTTTTAACTTTCCTCTCTTCCAGCCCTCTCATGAAAATGGGGTCTCAGAATAATCACTAAAGGTTTCACTGCGTGTTGTAGATAGGGAAGATATAAAATGTTACATTTGCGTATTTATTTAACAATGACATAGAATATTGTGTAGATACAAGCTTTGGGTTTTCTTCTGCCTTCATTTATATTAAAAACAGAATCTTTTAAATAATATTTGATGATGGGAAACATTCTTCTATTCTAAGACTTCTTTGAATCATTGCCCTGTAAGTATTTTGGACCAAAACCCCCTAAGGATTAGGGAAACAAACAATAAAAATAAGCAAAAATAAAATGCTTCTCAGACACTCACTGAAGATGACTAAAAGTTACATACTATTGTTTTCCTTAAGAGATTCTTTATGATATTTTTCAAGAATATTTTTCCCCATAAATAGTTTGCTACCATAAATGATTTTTTCCCATAAAAATTCAGTTAGTGGTTTCTTACATTAGCATAATATATAGGTATATATATGTTAAGTTATGCATTAGTAAAGTTATACTATCTACTACAAATTTGTACTCACAATACATTGAAAAAATTTTATAAAAGCTATGAGTATACACCTGATTTTCAAAAGTCCAAATCTTGACATTACAAAGACTCCAAATATAACTGAATATTTTAGGTGTCTCCAGAATTGCTCAGTAGTACACTAAGCATAGCTGAACTTAGTGTTAAATTTTATTTTACTTTTAATGGACAGAACTGTACATATTTAAGGGGTACAGTGTGATGTTTTGATACATATATACATTGTGTAATGATCAAATCAGGATAATTGGCATATCTATCACCTCAAACACTTCCAGTATTTCTTTCATTCTGAAATACTTATTTTCAAGGAGGATAAACCTAATCAAAGTAAGTATTTGATACTGCTAAATTCAGTAGCACAGACTAAGCAACACAGAAATTCCAAGGAGGAGGGGGAACAATAGAAAAATGTGGAAGTTTCACGGGAGATGTTAAAGAGTCTTTCACTCTTTAAAGAATGACTAGAATTTAGTTAGGGAGGGGGAAATGCACTCCAGAAAAATCACCAGCAAAAAATAAAATAACAGAAGTCAGGAAAGGCCAAAGGACAATGAGCAGAAAAGCACTCCCTTGGGTAGAAAGTAAAGACTAGAGCAGAAGTAATAGAATCAGAATTATTGAGTTATTGATGAGCTGTGAATCAAGGAAAGTAATTTAGCTAAGAAACTCAAAGTTTATATAATGAATTAACACCAAAATAAGTCTGAGTGTAGGATGGCGACAGTGTAAACTAGAGGGGGAAAATTCCAGGATGCCAGTTAAGACACTGCACCCAGAGACTAGGGAACTGAAGGTGGCAGAAAAAGACGTGGTCTACAAAACAAGTAAATGACTGTAGGCTTTTAGATCACACTGCTTAGAAAATGGTGGTATCCCTTCTGAGCTAAGGGCTAGGTTAATTTATATGGGAAACAATGAATTAATTTTAGGCATATTATGCCTAAAGTAATGCTGAGATGCCCAAGAGGAAAGTCTGATACACAAACTCAGATTCAAATGTCTAAAACTGCCAAAGTTTAATACTGTAAATAAAGAAAATAATATACTGAAGAATATAAGACAGTAGGTCACCTATCTCACTGGATGCATTGTTTATCTCTGAAATCGATTTCCAATCTTCAGACTACAAAGAGCCATGGACTATAAACAGTAGGCCCAAATTCTAGTTCTGGCTCAGTAACTCACAGTATGTAGATGAAACCATAACACTGTTTGGGCCTTGACTTTAAGACAAGGATATAGAACTAAGAAAGATTATTTAATTATCACATTCTGTGATTTCATATGCTTCCAATAAGATTAAAGACAGAGCATTTACTCACACCTAAACAGAAAAAAAAATTACATCTACAAAGAACTATGAGATATACCCATAAATAGTCTTGATTCAATCAATATTTGCCCCCCTTCATTTTTAAAAAAAGAAATGACTAAATGTATTGTTATGCCACATCAATAACTGTTTAGTAATATGTTAAAAACTTAAATTTACATCATCCTTTCCAGTTTACAAAAATATTTTTAAATAAATGATTTTATTTAATCCTCAGAAAACCCTATGAGCAAAACAAATATTACCATCACCATTTTACCGATGAGTAAAAAGATTCAGAAAAGTTCAGAACACTGCCCAACGTCATGCAGTTAGTAAGTGAAGAGCTAGGGCTCAAACTCAGGTAAAATTCCTAATCATGGCCCTTTCTATTAGGCTGCCAGAGTTGTCAAATCAAAATGCACAGTATCTCTAAGGAAAACAAAGTAAATAGAAAGAATAAAACAAAGAAAAGGAATGGAGTACATGGATATATAGTGGGAGGCAAGTATTAAAATGCTGATGCAAAAGTAAAAAAAAGAAAAAGATTTTTCTTTTTCAGCAAATGGAAAGCCAAAAGGTAGGAAAAGATACAGATACTATTAAGAAGCAAGAGTTTAGAACTATGAAAAAAATTAAAAATTAAGATGCCACCTGAAAACATTTATGAAGCCAAGACAAACACATCATGCTATTCTTACCTTTTCAGTTGCTGAAACAGATGGCTTTGATACAAAACCCAACCTGTCCTTCACAGATAACTTAGTTACATTCTAAAAAAATTAAAATGGACATATTCAGTGTTTCCCCAAACATACAAAAGTCTGTTGGGATCTTGAACATTCTGATTCTACTAATATATACAGAGTCTATGAGTATACCAATACTAACCATGAAACCTTGGTCCTTCTTAAAAGAAAAGAGACAGAAAGAAAGTGCGTGGGAAAACAAAAATAAACAGTATGTAATATTACTCAATCATGAAAAATGATGTAAACTAAGAGGTCTGAGCAAGGTGGTTGCCAAAGTCCCTGCCACTGACATAGAATAAATTAGTAGAACATCTCAAATTTTAGAGATTAAAATATATGCCCACTTATTGAGCTTAAAAATAGTGCCGATTTCTTCTAAAATACATTTATTTTATATCCAAATATATTGTATTTGGTGATAATTTGGGATGTCAGGAGTGGAAAATTTTAAAATAACTAATAATTTACCAATTGACATTCTGCATGTCCTTGCAGAAATTCAACATCTTACTCTTCAGGAATTATTTAAGAAAACTACTTTAATAAGGTGGCATCCATTAGCTAAGTAGGATACTACATCCTAACTATTTTACATAGCAAATGCTGAAACATGGGGAGACAAAGGAAAGCTAAGTTTCAGAGACTGAGAGTGTAGAAAAAAGAAACTGCCACTCAAGTGTGGAAGGAAGTGGGAAGGTGATATATGGAGAAAAGAATCCCAGAGTCAGGAATAAGTGATGCCAAGTTCTGAGAGAGTGGTCTAAATACTTAAAACAGTATAATATCAAGCATGCTTAATTTGATGGTTTAAGCCTTCCCTTCCCATAAGTTTTTAGTTCAGTCTACTACACAATTATCTCCAGAACAGAATTCTAATTAAGTAAAAAGATGATGAAAAAAATAAGATTTAATGTACTCAACTGCACCCTCCATGCTGAAATGTAGCTCCTCCACAAAGTGAGAAATAAATCTTTCTCATAAATATTAACTGGAGAGAAAAATTTAAGATTCAAATACTATAGGAAAAGTAGAGACTGAGAAAATGTTATGGTAATGGTAAAAATTTTAAAAAAACTTATAGGTGGGGATCAAATATGTAAAGACTGTCATATTCCTATGTAAAATATATACAATTAACTGTAATTCAAATCACCAAGAGAAACTAAATTACTAAAAACTTATTATGTGACAAGCACAATCATAAGACCTCCACTTTACCTGAGGAAGGTCTGAAGTGGCACTCTGGGCTTCTGCAGGTTCAATAGTACTTGAAGGTACTGGACCCAGTCGCTCTTTGACTGACTGCTTCACAACAGGCAAAATAGGCTGCTGGACTAAAGGCTGCATTACCTCAGAACAAAAAAAAAATGTTAAAGTTGATTCGTTCAAGAGGATGGAAAGTAACCTGTGTTATTTTGTTACTAAATTGTCCATGCAGAGAAAGTTTTTAAAATGCAGCTTATAGGTCAAAATCTAACTAACTGCCTTCCAATTTCATTTGCACATACATAAAAATGTTTTCTTCGTATAAAGTCACTTATTTGCTGGAAAAAATTAAAGTCCACCTTTCACTATCTTCTGTTTTAACAAACAAAACCCAAATTGCTATAACACACCTCTATAAATGCTCTAACATGACATACTGGTTGATTCACTGCTGGAGGTTGGGACAGAAAGCGAGGAGAAAGAGGAAAGGGAAATGAAGAGAGAACTTCTAAGATGAACCTATATTCTAAATTTTTGGAATATATACAGCTATTATTTATTGAGTACCTCCTATATTCCAGGGACTATTCTATATGCTTTATATGCATCATGCTATAATTCTCTCAACTAGCAATGGCCATCACAATTAAAGGAGAGAACAGGTCAGATAGGTTGAGGAACTTTTTCAAGTCTATACAGGTAACAGAAGCTAAATGCAGAATCAAGATCTGAACTCAAGCCTACCTGATTCCAATGCCTCTACTTGTAAACACTCTGCTAAGAGCTTTCTAAGAAATCCACTTACTTTCACGCAACTTTATCTCTTACCTTTGGGGCAGTAGTTTGTAACTGTTGAGTGCTTCCTTCTCTGTGCCAATAAACCTTAATAAAGCGATTGTTTAATACTGCTTCCGTACTTGATATTGCTTTCTTTGCTTCTTCATATGTTGCAAATTGGATAAGGGCACCTTCAGGATCACCATTATAAGCAACCTAAGATTTAAAATATTAAGAACAGTGAATTTCCAAAGGAATCTGTTGCTTCATAGAGTAAAATTCCTCAAGAAGTGAAATACTGGTCCTTCCAAGTAGGAGTCTATATTTATACTTCCTTGCATCTAGAATAGTAGACCATAGTCTACTTTTACTCCAGAAGAAATAGTAACCAAGAATTGTTCACAGTATAAAAAGAGTTCCTCTATATAATAGCAGAGAAAGCTGACTGCATAAATGTTATATATAGGCATTCAAAGTGTTTCTCTTTTTATCCCCAATTTTAATAGTGACTATGAGAAACAATCCCTATTGTCAATAAATGACACGAATCCAGAGATTCTGGAGAAGGCAGTAAACTACTCTGCAAGGGTTTATCTCTAACAAGAAATTACAGAAAAATCCATCAGAACAATTGACCAAATTTGTAATTCTCACAACAATATTTCTAAAAGCACAAGAAAATTTAAGAACAAAAAAAGAGACCACATAACATATGACTCCCATTTGATACACGAGAAAACTGAGATTTCAAGGAATGTGATTCTATAGGCTCTTACAGCTAATAAGTAATAAATCCAAGACTTCTCACTTCAAATTTTCTATTCTTTCAATAATAAGAGTTTTCCAAAGTGTGATATATAAACCACTGGTGGTGTGCAGCAATACAGAACAGAAATTAAGAGTAGCCTGGGCTAGGCATGGTGGCTCATGTTGGTAATCCCAGCACTTTGGGAGACCAAGGCAGGAGGATTGCTTGAGCCTAGGAGTTTGAGACCAGACTGGGCAACATATTGAGACCCCATTTGTACAAATAATAATTGAAAAACTATTAGCTGGGTGCAGTGGCATACATCTGTGGTCCCAGCTACTTCGGAGGCTGATGTAGGAGGATCACGTAAGCCCAGGAGGTCGAGGCTACAGGGAGCTGCAATCATGCCACCTTACTCCAGTCTCAGTAACAGAGTGAGACTCTGTCTCAAAAAACAAATACCAAAATACAAAACAAAAGAGTAGCTGAAAACAAACTGCCTGGGTCAAACTTTGGGCTGCTACTCTCACATGAACATGACCAAGTTACTTAACCTTTCTGGGCCTTGTTTTGCTTTTCTACAAATGAGAATAACCATACCTACTCTTTAGTGTTAGTTTAAAAATTAAATAATAGTTCATGTAGAACACAGAGTGTACACTCAGAAGTATTCAATACATATTAATTACAACTATAAAGATAACTTTTGGTAACATTTTAATAATAGTACTTTTTTTCAGACTTTATAAACATCAATTTCATCAGTGTAATTAGTATGAAGCTAAAGAGTTTTGAAAATTGATTTTGAAAAACATGTTTTAAAAATAATAATGCAGGTAGTACACAGACATGGTAAAAGAACCAATCAACAGAAGATTTCAACCTCACTAGTAATTGAGTAAATGAAAATAGAAACAATAGTGAGATATCATGTTTTGTCCCTCAGCTTTAAAATTTTATTTTATTTTATTTTATTTTACTTTTTTTGAGACCAAGTCTCACACTGTCACCAGGCTGGAATGCAATGGCGCGATCTCAGCTCACTACAACCTCCACCACCCAGGTTCAAGTGATTCTCCTACCTCGGCCTCAGGAGTAGCTAGGACTACAGACACGCGCCACCACGCCCAGCTAATTTTTGTATTTTTACTAGAGACGGGGTTTCACCATGTTGGCCAGGATGGTCTCGATCTCTTGATCGAGAGGCCCGCCTCAGCCTCCCAAAGTGCTGGGATTACAGGCATGAGCCAACAAGCCCAGTCTAAAAAAATTTTTAATATTACCAGTGAAGATAATTGCGTGAAGAATATTTTGAAAACCTTTTTATGACTACATATAGTGGGAGATCAAATAAAATTGCCATAAAAAGATACTCAAAGACATTCGAGATTAAGCAAATAACCATAGGGAAATGTGTATACTATGAATTCATAGTTTTAAGTTTGTATACAGATAAACAGACATAGAATTGTAAAACAAAAAATCTAAAATAACACATGGTAAAACTGTTAACAATAATGTAATTACAAATGGGTAGGAGAATGAAACAGACAAAGATGAAAGGGAACCATTTCCTTTAATTTCTATGTCTATACCTCTATTGTCCTACCTCATCAAACAAGAATTTTTTCTCCTCTATTACATTTATAGTACTTTTTAATGGAAAGAAAATAAAATTTTCCAAAATATCAACTTAGGATGAGTTGTATCCTCTAAAATTTATTTGTTTTTACTGAATTATAAAACATTAATTATTTTAATTGCAAAAGAACGCCATACAAAATGGGGAGAAAATTCAACATCCTATTTCAACACTTTCAACATTTCACATAATATAAACTCAATACTAAAAAAACACACAAGTTATATAGCCAAGTCAAGGTCTAATTTTAGGTACAATCAAATACAAATTACTGTTACTTATCTTGAAGGATATTCAAAAGTGGTAAAGAAAAAGTAAATGTTTAAACTAATCACAGATTACAAGGTATTTGGGCTCCAAAAGTCTCTATTAAGTGCATGCCATCATAGAGGCGACAAAAATAAATCTGACTAAAATTGCTATTGAAATGATTTTGAGAAACTGAGAAACTGAAAACTACTGTAAGATTGGATTTTACCAGTATGATTAACTTTGCTGTAGTTTTATGACAACCTTTATTAGGTAAAAAGTATATGATAACATGATCAACTGAAACACTGAAAGTCATATTTTTTTCTAAAAGGTAAAGTTCCATTTCATGTCCAATTTTCCCAATTTAGAAAAACAAATTTTCTATAATGTATTTTGTTTTAATTAATTATTTTTTTTTTTTTGAGATGGAGTTTTGCTCTTGTCATCCAGGCTGGAGTGCAGGGGCACAATCTTGGCTCACTGCAACCTCTGCCTCCTAGGTTGAAGAGATTCTCCTGCCTCAGCCTCCCGTAACTGAAATTACAGGTGTCTGCCACTACACCTGGCTAATTTTCACATTTTTAGTAGAGACAGCATTTTACCATGTTGGCCAGGCTGGTCTTGAACTCTTTTACCTCAGGTTATCTGCCCACCTCGGCCTCCCAAAGTGCTGGAATAACAGGCATGAGCTGCCACGCCCAGCCTTTTATTTCTTTTTTTTGTTGTTGTTTTTTTTTTTTGAGATGGAGTTTCTCTCGTTACCCAGGCTGGAGTGCAATGGCGCAATCTCGGCTCACCGCAACCTCCGCCTCCTGGGTTCAGGCAATTCTCCTACCTCAACCTCCTGAGTAGCTGGGATTACAGGCACGTGCCACCGTGCCCAGCTAATTTTTTGTATTTTTAGTAGAGACGGGGTTTCAACATGTTGACCAGGATGGTCTCGATCTCTTGACCTCGTGATCCACCCGCCTCGGCCTCCCAAAGTGCTGGGATTACGGGCGTGAGCCACTGCGTCCGGCATATTTCTTTATAAATGTAATTTTCTTATTACATTAAGTTCCCTAAACAATAAGCAGAGATAACAAAATCATTTCACAGTCTTACCTGTAAGTTAACCAAGGTTCCAAATCGACTAAAGTGTTCATTAAGTTTGCTGATATTATTTAATTCTGGAGGAACTTTTCTAAGTTCAAGTTTGGTATTTTCATTTCCAAATTGAACCTTCTTCTGAAAGCCTGGGCTGTTTGTTCTATTAAAATTTGGTCTGTAAACAAAATTCAAGTTAGTCAATTCATTTATAAATCCTGACCCTGACCAAATACAAGGGAATAAAGTTTAACATGCAAAACAGATGTCCAATTAAGCTCAATTTCCACCCCAAATGGAAATCACTAGTTGATAAAGAAAATTTAAATTTTCTTCCAAATTTTCTTCCAATGAAGTTTCCAAATTAACACTGTTAGCACTTTTCATGGAAGCCAACTGAGAAGGGATCTGCCATATCATTTGTTACTTTCCACTTCTGATCCACCCTACTCAACATTTTTATGAGGAAAAGTCTCAGTATCCTCTTTTAGTCAATTTGCATATATAACCTTTATTCTGTTTCTGTAAAAGTCAGCTTACTGAAAAATATCGTATATTAAAACTTTAAGTTTTGAATTTGATTTAAAATTGTTTTTTCATGACACTCTCAACTTCTTTCCTTTTTTTCAAAATAAAAATTGTTGGAACTATAGAGAATACATTTTGACACTTGAAAAAAGGACAAAACTGCAGCCTAGAGAGAATACACTACGTTAAATCACAGAATCACAAAGAGCTAGAAAATATCCATTATTAAGTAGATGTTAAAGCTCTAAAAGTGATTCTAGTCTCTCTTCACACATTTATTTATAAATGAATCATCTCATACATACCTTAACATTCTGATTCCTTAACTCTTTCTTTGAAGCCATTCCTTGACCATTCAATGCCTATCTAGCCTCCCCAAAGCCCCTAAAAGCCCTTTCTAGCTCCTAACAGGAACTGCCTACATATGAAAGTCTCTTGACAGGTCTGATCTATACCTCCTTTCTCTAACGATGAGAGGTTCATGACTATCCTGTATATAGCTAGTATTCAACAGATGTAAGTTAAAGAGTGGGTTTTTTGGAGAAGGGTAAATGAAAAGAGGAAAAAATTATGACCTCAACTACCACACCATTTCTATAAGAAAATGTTTTTCTCACATCAGACACCTAACTTAACAAATATTCAAAAAACAACCCACACTTGGGGGTTGCTTATAGAACAGAATAACATTTTTGGAAGAAACCAAACTATATTGTCATAGTAATACAGAAATGATCCTAAAAATCAATGCACAATTACACTCCTCAATTTTCCCAGCCACCTTACTTATCAAACCAAGTCTTCTTTGTAGGAACTCCAGGCTCTCCAGACCCAATGGTTCTTTTCCTTGATTCTGAGTCCACTACTATTCTCATACTGCTTTTATTAGGAGGCTTTTCTGGTTTAAAACAAAAGAAAATGAAAACAAGAAGCATATGTTAATATTTTCTATTTATCACAGCTACTTTCTTAACTTCATACAGAAAAATTTCTGGCTTTTATCTACATACATATTTTAGAAGAAACAGAAATAAATGTATATAGTAGCTCCCCCTTATCCAGAGTTTCACTTTTACTATTTGTTATCTCTAGTGAAACACAGTCCAAAACTATGGAAATCTACAGAAATAAACAATTCTTAAGTTTTAAACTGCCTGCTGTTCACACCATCTTGCTGCATCACTTGCTCTCATCAATTAGGCACTGTATCATCTCCTATCATCCCAAGAAGGGTAAATACAATACAATAAGATATTTTGAAAGAGAAAGACAGGGACCATTCACATAATTTTTATTATATTGTTGTAACTGTTTCATTTTATTATTAGATATTGTTGTTAATCTCTTACTGTGTCTAATTTATAAGCTAAACTTTATCACAGGTATATCTGTATAGGAGAAAGCATAGTATATGTAGGGTTTGGTACTCTGTGGTTTTGCATACGAGGAGTCTTGGAACATATCATCCACAAAGAGGGAATTATTGTATATTCAAATACAGCAATCTAAGGGTTTTGTAAAACCTGTTTCAATATATTCATTTCACACCTAACTGTGAAAAAAAATCAATTCTCATATGCCAAATTAAAATTCGATTCTGTAGGCCACTCCTTTGTAGATAAAATCCAAGTCTATTCCCATCTACCCTTACCCTTACCACAAATATATTTATCAATGTACAAATGAGAAATAATCACCTTGAGGCTTTAAGTTCATAGTTTTGAAATCAAATGCACAATCTAAAAGATTCAAAACTTAACACTAATCCAATAACCTTTGAGAAGTGACAGCTCAGAGTTATAACTGATGTGAGCTGCTTTTAAAATACAGAATAGATTCATAAAATATGAATGTAATGAAAGCATACTTGCTTTAAAAGGGAAAAGATTCAAGTCTAAAATATAGTGTAAAAGAGCTGTAAAATGTCTGTTACTTTCAACATTTTATATTTACTTAGATGGCATGGAATGAGCACAGTACATTTAACATGTTATTCTCAAATGACTCCAAAGTTTAAAACATGGAAATCTTAATCCATATCGGAAAATATAACTTAAAAATTCTTTTATAGTTGGCAAAACTGATTGTCTAAAATTTTATTCTTACATATTTCTAAACACATAACTAACCAAAAGATTTGAGGATCTGTTTCAGCACAATCTCTCTCATGGCTACAACTATGGTCTCCTGCAGGAGGAAAGCATATGCTCAATTCTAAATTTCCAACTTCTTGGTCGTCTCTGGAAATCCTACAGGTATCCCAAAACTCAGTATGCAGAACATTCAAATTATCTTCATATTAAGTCTACCTTTTATCTTTCTTAAACATTTCTATTAATGAAACTACCATTTTCCCAATCATCCCAGTCAAATCACATCATATTTGATGTATGACTCTCCACATATGCCTTACATACAGAGACTCAAATCAATGCCCTGACCCCTGCTGCTTTCCTCCATCTTCAACCTTTCCCACAACACTGGTACCTCCCATCAACATTTAAACATAACAGCTCCAATTACTCCATTAAAAAAAAAATGCTTATAAAACCACTTTTCCCATTAGCAACAACATCTTCTCTCTCCTTACCTCCACAGCCCTTTCCTAAGCAACGTCCACACTTGCTAACTTCGCTTCCTTCTCACTCACTCACTAATCCTCTGAAAATTGGCAGTTGCTACCATTACTGCACTTTACTTGGTTAGGCTAAAATCACTCACTCATGTCCTCACTTGTTGCTTAAGCCTATGAATACAACCCAGTCCTCTTACTGGACCTCTCAGGAGCATTTCCTGCTGCTGATCATTTTCTTTTCCTTCTTAAACATTATATTCCTAAAGTTTTTAGGAATCCCCACTCCCTGCTTTTTTCTGCAGCTTTTTGACTTCACTTCTAAATTTTCCATAGTTTCCCTTTTTCTGTCCATTTACTTTGACACTGACATTCGTCAAGTAGTTATACTTGGGTTTTCTCATCTTACTTTATATAGCCTTCCTAAAACATCTTTCCTATCTACTGCCATGGCTTCATTGATCTTCTTCAGTGATTCTCAGTGGAGATGGGGAAAGGAAGATTTTCAAAACACAGAAGAAAGGCTTCTAAACCTATGTAGGTCAGACCTACAGATTTTGATATGGTTCTATGTCCCTTTACCTCCAACTAGTACTAATAGGACAGAAGAAAAGATTAAGGACCAATGTTGTACATATGCATGATTCCAAACTCTATATATTCTAGACAGCTGTCTCTCATGGGCCTCAGACTTCCATATCCAATCTTTCACTGGACATTTCTACTCAGATGCCCTAGGGGCACAAAAAGTTAAATATTTTCAAAACTAAATTTATCTTTCTGTCAAAGCTGTTCTTCTCAATGAAGGTCATTATCATTTGTCCAATTATTCAGGGCAGAAACTGGGTGTCAAATTTCACCCTCTTTATTACCCCTATTCTAAGCCTCCAAATTCAGTAAATTACAAGTTTTGTCAATTCTTTCCACTTCTCATTTATTACCCTAGTCCAGCTACTATCACCTCTATTCTAAAATTCTATAAATGCTTTTAATTAGCCTCTTACCTCCCTTCACATTCCTTACTTCTTCTGTTCCAGTCACAAAATTCCTTCAGTTTCTCAAAAGTATCACAGGGTACATAGGCTTTATATACTCTCTTCCTCTAACTCTTGACTTATCCTACATTTTTAAAGCAGATAGAGTGGAAACATACTGTATCTAGCACCTGTGATGTTCACAGCACAAGTTGCAATTTCTCTGTCTAGTGGTATCTTCACAGAACCAGTTCTGCAAAATAATTTTTAGTTTTATTCCTGCCTCTCAAGCCTGGTTCACTGGCCCTTTTGAAGAATCTGTGAGCTATCCAACATCTTTTGTTTTCTACTTTAGTATGTTCTGTACCTGAAGGTTCACTAAGAGAGGGAATAACCCATCTCTAGTAACTGAGATGGGTTTACTCCATCTCATCTGTATTCTCTCATTCAGAATCCTTTTCATTGATATTTATTTAAAAGAAGGGGATTAAAAACACAGAAGCAAGTTCCTCTTGGTATATACTCAGCAAACGGTATAATATTAAATAGTTTTATGTAATGCTTTCCCCCAATATCCTTTTAATAAATTGTTGTGCCTAAAATTGTCAGCACTGGTTTTCTTGATTAGAAATGGAAAACTACTTAACCATTCCTCCTGCCTATATCCAATCATGAGATCATCTATTAAGTTTTCCACCTCCTTAGAACTCTGCAAAGAGTAACTGTCAGGGTCTCTAGGTCATTTTTACATTAGTAATTTAAATACATCAAAGGGCCTAAAACTTTTTCCTTTTGCTGAATGATAATTCCCCTCAAGATTTAAAGCAGTAGGCTTAAAAGTTTAACTATCACATAATAAGTCTATAACAAATTTAAATTAAGGACATCCATAGGCTACTAGGAATGTGTAATAATTATATAATTAACATTATAAGCTTTTTATGTATCTGTCAATCCAGGAGAGTAAATTTAAAATCCAAACAGCAAACAGGCAAGAAAATATGAGGGGAGGAGAGAGAGGACTAAAAACAGATAAGAAAATAAAGTACTATAGGCAATCCTCAAGTTAGATGGGTTGCTAAATCAGTTGTTGGTACATAAAATCACTGTCATTAATGGAGAAATCAATCCTGAACCAGCTCACGAAAAATAGTACATGATGTATCTTACGAAGAATACTAAAATAATCACTACATATAAAAATGAGTCTATGAGAAAAGGCACTTAAATTTCTAAGTAGGTATGCCAGACATTTATCTCTCAACAGGGCCACTTCCTGTAACTTATGACTATATGCATTAAGGGCTGAAATGACCACAGATACAACTTGCACATGGTAAGATTAATATGCAAGGAGTTTGATCCCCTTGCATCTCTTAATCACAACCAGAAATTGACATGTGAATGGATCAAATAAATATTGATCTGTAGTAGCATATATTTATAGCATTCCTAAACAGCAAAGTAGAAAGAGATGACTTTAGTGGGAAATCCCAGTAAAAGATTAACTGAAGTGGAAATTCCCATTAAAAGGTTCCCAGTAAAAGCAAGGAGTATTGGTAAGAGGAAAACAAACTACATGCTAAATAGTGATCCAGAGAAGAAAAGAGAGTTTCTGTGAACTAGCCAGGTGGGTGGCAGGTTCTGGGTATGGGTAAATATCACACAACAGTTAGACTATTAAGTGGCTACTTTTCAATTACAAGCAATCTGTATATCCCTCACATAGAAACTATTTAAAAAATCTTTTTCTGTTGCTAATAGCTATTGAAATTCCTCAAAGAGAATTTAAAAGGAATGGGCATCCACATTAAATGTTGTCCTATGATCTCAAAGAGGATATAAATCTGAATTAAAATGTTCCTTACATCTCCATTACAAAAAGTCCTTATACATTCACGGAAAATGCTCTGAATCTGATAGCTTACAATGAACAAAAGAAAAAATACAAAGTTTATGTAAGTAATCACATGTTTACCAGACCCCATTAAGCACTGTTACTTACTTAACTAAGACTTTTACTTGAGACACATGATTTTTAATTCAATTAGGTAAGACAATAAGGAAAGACTGGAAAGAAAATGGAATTTAAAACTTAATTGAGGTGGTTAGGGAAAAAGATACATTCTTATTAGCCCAGGAAATATTTTCTATTAAGTCTGACAATCCTTTATTTCCCTATATCGAATGTCATCTGTAACAAATACTGTATTTTCCAAATTAATGTGAACTTTCTCCCTCTGAATCTTACTAGTTTACATTTACATTTGAAGTGTAGCAGTTTTGCTGCCCTAGCTTGTGACTATGTCAGCCCAAACAGTACCTTTTAGAAATTTTATCCAAGTCTGTCTCCTCTAAGAAAATTCTAAAAGATGAGTCATTGCCTAACACATATCTTTTGCTTAAAAACATTATAAGCAAACTAATAGCAAATTTTAATGTCAAAAGTCAGCAAAAATAAAATATATACCAAGCACAATTTTTACACATGATTTTCCAAACTAGGAATAAACTTATCTTTATGAATTAAAGCGTTACTCTCAAGAGTTTAAATGAAACAATTAAGACTACAAATGATACGAATTACCACACACACACACAAAGGCTACTCAAGAAAATGTACTTAAGAAATTCCTTTCCCTCTTAGGTAGTATGATTATTGTATAATAAAGTGTCACCTCTACCACAAATACAGAATTACACAATATATTTTCTCTAATGGGAATGAAGGGCATAGGGAACAAACAAAATCACGATCCCAGCAGAGTGTGGTGGCTCAGCCTATACTCCCAGCACCTTGGGAGGCTGAGGCGGGAAAATTACTTGAGGTCTGGTGTTCAAGACAAGCCTGGCCAATATGGTGAAATCCCATCTCTTCTAAAAATACAAAAATTAGCCAAGCATGGTAGCATGCACCTGTGATCCCAGGTTACTCGGGAGGTTGAGGCAGGAGAATCACTTGAACTGGCAGGCAGAGGTTATAGTGAGCTGAGATCATGCCACTGCACGCCAGCCTGGGCCACAGAGCAAGACTCTATCTCAAAAACAAATAAATTAAAAAACTAAAAAATAAATCATCATTCCTTATCCAACCCCAATAAAGACAAGACCAACTGTTCTTTATAAATGTTTTCCCACTGTTTATATTATGAAAATGACAGGAAGGAAAGATTAATTATAGTACCTCTGGGTGGCAAATCCATATCCCCTGATGTAAGTCCTATCAAGTTGGGCCTTTGTGCATGCACTCTGTGTCTATACATAGGTCTGGAAGTGTTTGTTATGCTTGGGGCTTCAGGATTGTAGCCATCTGTGTCATATGTATCTGGTAATACAAAAACTGTAATTAAAAAACAATTATAAAACGCCACTTGGTAATTTTTCAATATTGATAAGAGAAAAAGTAAGCAGTATAACATATTGTTAATATATAACATGCTTTATATGTATCAAAAAAGAAAACAAACTTTATTTTAAAAACTTATTAAAAAGAAAATGTTTGTGAAAACATTCATAATTGAGGGATTATTTAATGTACATTCACCATGCCTATACAATTTTCGTGAGGAAAGTAGTCTTCAGAGCAATTCTCTCTAGACATTTTAAAATTCTTCATCTAAAACTACATTATGAATAATAAAAAGGGCCAAAACTGCACCTGCAGTAAAAAGAGAGGGTGGAGCAGGAGGAGGCTGGTGATGAATGCCAGTTGTTACTACAGTAGGAACAGAACTGGTTGCAGAGTTTGGGGGAGCATCCATGCCAGATGGCTGCAAAGGAGGAAGTGGAGGTGGTGGTCCTGTCAAAACCAAAGAATAAGAAATATCATCTGAAAGCAAACAAATAAAACAAGTTATTGCACATCCGAACATAATCTTCTCATTTATCAAACTATAATATCTACGAACACCAAGCTCTTACAACTGAATTAGATTTCCAGGGTAAAATATCCTTTTAATACATTTCAAAACAGGTTTGCCCTTAAGCTATGAAGGCCTGCAGGCAGCCGGGTTTTACCAGTGATGTACTTAATTCACAGGATCACTCCAAACCATAGTAACTGGATTGGCACAGGCTACAAAGTGGAGGTGTATTCCAAATGGAAATATATTGCTAATTATTTCTATCAGGCATCTATGGGATTCCTTTAGATACTTTTAATTTAAGAAAATAGACTAAGAATGGCTAGATAAATACAGGCAAACATATTTACTTACCTGTGACAGGTGGGAGACTTGGTGGCAATGGACCTGGAGGTGGCACTGGGGGCCTGAGGTTCACAGGTGGGGGTGTAAGAATTGGTGGAGGTGGGGGGAGTCCAGGAGGAGGTGGTCCTTCAACAACAGGAGGTTGTGCTGGGAAAGGCAGCATACCAGGAAGATTCACATCTTCTACAACTACTGGGTCACTTCCATGATCAAAAGGACACATGTCTCCTCTCATACAAAAACCTTTTTCTATGAGGAAAGAATAGTTAGAAACAAATGTCAAAACCACTGGAAATACATATTTTCTATAAGCTAGCAAAAGTATTTAAAAATATGAATATTATTAATATTGGACAAAAGGATAATTAACCATTTCCCAAGCACTACTTGCTCTTCTCTAGTAATATACTTATCAAGTGATAGTATATTTAACATACTGATATAGTTAGGATGTTTATCCTCTCCAAATCTCATGTTGAAATCTGGCCAGGCGTGGTGACTCACCTGAGGTCAGGAGTTCGAGACCAGCCTGACCAACATGGTGAAACCCAATCTCTACTAAAAATACAAAAATTAGCTAGACGTTGTGGCCGGCACCTGTAAGCCCAGCTACTCAGGAGGCAGAAGCAGGAGAATCACTACAACTCGGGAGGTGGAGGCTGCAGTAAGCCAAAATCGCAACACTGCATTCCAGCCTGGGGGACAGGGTAGACTTGGTCTCAAAAAAAAAAAAAAAAAGAAATGTGACAATATTGGAGGTGCGGCCTGGTGGGAGGTTTTAGGGTGTCATGAAGTAGATTCTTCATGAATAGCTTGGTGTCCTCCCCAAGGTAACAAGTGAGTTCTCCCTCTATTAGTTCACAGGAGCTAGTTGTTTAAAAGAGCATGGCACCTCCCCCCACTACCAACTCCACTCCTGCTTCCTCTTTGTGGCTCTCCCTCTGCCTTCTACCATGATTGTAAACTTCCTGAGGCCTTTTCCAGATGCAGATGCTGGCTCTACACTTTCTGTATAGTCTGCAGAACCATGAGCCAAAGAAACCTCTATTTTTCATAATTTCCCAGGCTCAGGTATTCCTTTAGAGCAATGTTAAATGAACTAACACATATACATACTTAAAAAAAAAAATCAAATTAAAATAAGTAACCTAGCTAACAAGAGAGATAAGACTTATATATAATTTTTGTCTTAGAAATGTCCTTCATTTAAATCTCTCGCTTAAAACTAAAAAAAATTGCAATTATGGCTTTAATATTACTTAAAAATCTTTTACAGCAAATCCTTAAAAGTCTTCAATTCTTTAATAAAATTCTTACATAGGTGACATTTACATTTCTAGGTACATTTCTACTTACAGTCCAATGATCACTCATTCTAAAGAAATGAGTTTTGTCAATAATGTTTCAGTAGCAGATTCCCTAATAACTCAGTAGATATTTACCCTTGTTTGGTAAACTCTCAAAATTTATTAAGACTTACTTGCAAATAAATAGTATCTTTAAAATGATACTCAAATAATTAGTGGTAACTAACAACCGTTTCAATCATATTGTGGAATTCAAGAAGTGATTAAGGCTAATTTCCCACTATTTGAGAGGTTAAGTCTCTGAATAACTGTGTACAACATAAACACAGAATTTAGGCAGCTGGAAATACTAAATACTTCATGAAACAGCTGAAAGACTTACCATCATAGTCTCTACACCGTTTCTTTGGCATGGGTGGTCTTACATAAGAGTTATGGTCCACCTGGTCTTCATGAAATTCAGACCAACTTTCGGTAGTGTTGTTACCATGATGAGTAGGAGCAATTACTGTAATAGTGCTGCTCAAAGTAGGTACAGGGTAGTGGCCAGATGAAATACTAGGTACCGAAGAGACTGGAGTATAATTATTTTCTAATGGATCTGTTCTATCCAGGTCATATTTAGGTTTTACCAGATCCCTTTCTGCAATAAAAGATAAATAACTTATAAATCTACACTGTATTTAAAAAAAAAAAAGTCCCAGATGTAAGAAATAGTAATATTTTTATAAACATAGAAAAAAAAAGTTTTAAATTTTGCAAAATCATCTTTTAAAAAAAATTAAATTAATATACAATGTTAAAAGCTTTTTTCAATATAATCCAAACTACAAATAAAACCACATAAAGCGGCCATATTTAATGTTTTTCCTTAGAGCTTTGTTCATAGAAAAAAGAAATTTTTTATTATCTTCATCACACTCTTGGTATGCATAATTACAGATCACAAAACAAAACATGCAATAAAGTATGGTCATTTTTCCTGTGATGAACATTTTGTAGTCATCCATCTAAAGTTATTACTATGTCTGTTTATTAAGGTAAGAACAGATGGGCCAAAAGGAGCTCATATTAAACACGTATAAAGAAATTAACTAGAGTATACATATGGTCCTAAGGAAAGAGAAAAGAAATTAAAGAGATTAGTTAATTGAAGCAACGTGCCAAGAAGCCTAATATACCTAGATCACAGCAGTGGAACATTTCTAAGAAAAGAGCAACAGAATACAGGGTTTATACAAAGGCCATAAATAGTATTAAGAGTAGCAAAAAAAGTTTGACTCAAGATGTTTTACTGAAAAGTGTTTTAGTTGTTTTACTACAGTATTTTACTTTCAATAATATGTACTAGAAGAAAAATCATACATGTTGGGAATGACATGCTGTTGCAAAAATATACATCTGAAATAAAACTTTTTAAACTTTTAAAAATAGTTTTGAAGTATAACTGATATATAATAAACTGAACATATTTTAACTGTATAGTAAGTTTTAATTAAGGTATATACCTCTGAAAACAATACTACAACTGAAATGATGTACATACTCATCACTCCCAAAAGAATCATCATACCCCTTTATAATTTTTACTCTATCCCTCCTTTACTCCATCTCAGGCAACCACTGCTTTGCTGTCATCACAGATTAGTCTGCATTTTTAAAATTTTACTCTGGGCACAGTGGCTCAGGCCTATAATCCCAGCACTTTGGGAGGCTGAGGTGGGTGGATCACCTAAGGTCAGGAATTCGAGACCAGTTTGGCCAACATAGCAAAACCCTCAATGTGACTCTACTAAAAGTACAAAAATCAGCCAAGCATGGTGGCACTCGCCTGTAAACCCAGCCACTTGCGAGGCTGAAGCATGATAATCACTTGAACCCAGGAGGCAGAGGTTTCAGTGAACCGAGACTGTACCCCTGAACTCCAGCCTGGGTGACAGAGCAAGATTCTGTCTCAAAGACAAAAAAAAAAAAAAATTTTAATATACATATTTACTGTTGTCCTGCTTCTTTCACTCAGCATAATTATATGGAGATTCATCCATTTTATTGCATGTATAATAGTTATTTTCTTTTTATCCATGTTATGGTATGGATATACCACAACGTGGTTTACACATTCACCTGCTGATGGACATTTATGTTGTTTCTAGTTTCTGGCTATTACAAATAAGGCTGCTATGAACATTTGTGTACAAGTATCTGTGTGGACGTACACTTTCATTTCTTTTAGGTAAATAGCGAGAAGTAGAATAGCGGAGCCATATGCCAAATGTAGTTTTAACATTTTTACATACTGCCACATTGCTTTCCAAAGAGTAACAGCTTATCTACATTCTCACCAACACTGAAGACAATCAGTCTTTTTCATTGTGGCTATCCCATTGAATGTGCAGTGGTAACTGTGATTTTAATTTGCACGAAATAAAATTTTTAAAGGAATTTTTTAAAAGCATTCTCTTGCACCACAGAATATATCATAATAGAAAAAAAAAGACAACACTGACAAAATGTCAAGCAATTCTTAAAAACATTTAAATATGGAGTTTTTCACAATAAAAAGGTAACTAAAATATACATGTACTATTTACCTCTGCTTCGTGTTCTGCTTCTGCTTCTAGTCCTGCTTCTATCTCTGTCCCTCTCACGAAGCCTCTCTTTACTCCAACTTCGACTTCGACTCCTGCTGTAACTGCGACTCCGCCCTCGTCTTCTATTGTACCGGTCTCTGTATGAATCTCTTCGAGGAGGGTTTCGATCATAATCTCTTTTGCGAGAACGATCATCTTTCTTCCTCTCATCACGGCTTCTAAAGAAATATATGATCACTTTTATACAAATAATTTTTAAGTGACACAGGCAAAAGCTAATTAAATGTAAAAGTCATATTTAATTCTTATAACATAACTTTTTATCCTACCATCAGACAACTGAAAAAACTGAGCTTAAACTGAGTTTAGTACTCTAAATCCCTTTTAAATACAAAACAATCTTTTTAAAGCCTTAACCCTTAGTCTTATACACATTGGCATCTATACAATTAGGCATCTGTAGATAAAGGCATTTATACATATGACTTAGAGTACAAACAGAACATACTACCTTGTACAGACAGTCTCATACTTACAGACATATATCATGTGCATTGTATTCTAAGTGCTTGTGAAGCCTGAATGAGAACGACAATTTAATCACACTAAGGGGTAACTTCTGGCAAAAAAGGAGCCACACATTAAGATTCCACTGGAATCTGAAGTTAGGAATAAAAGAATACCAGCTAATATAAATCAAGCACTGTTCTAAACTCACTCCCAAGATGTACAAATCTGACCTAGATTTTCATGGTAGAAATATTTTCCTAGATCAATAAAAGAGTAGATATTACTTGCCTCTATGTAAAAGATAATCCAATTCTAAACATTCGTATAAAAGATAACTTAAGTTGAAACACTAAGCATGGTTCAATGGACCACTTACCTATTTTCCCTGTATCGGGAGCTTGACTGGGGAGGGCTGTGATTTAGCCTTCTAGAAAACTTCTTCTCTCGCTCTTCCTCCTTAGTGATCTGATAGACACACAAAAAAAAGGTGTACAAGTTTAGTACTTATTTCACTGTAACAGTCTTAGACACATTACTACTTTAATGACTTTATTAACATTAACATTTAATTAACATAAAAATTAGTTTATATAATATAGAAGCAAAATTGTCATCTTCTAAAAGTATCCAAACAATACTAAGTATAATCAATCATTTAACTGTATTACGGTCTAATGAAAGTTAAAGTGAATGACAAAGAAATTTATCTTAGATAATAGTGGTGAGAAAACATTTTAAGCAACTATGCTCATTTTAACATAATTAATGGAAATCTAATTTTATTCTTTTAAAAGTCTAACATACATTCATATTTTGGTTTCATGGATATGGTCTGGTACCAAACACATCAAGGAATATAGAAGAATGCATTAGAACTCACCAAGTCATAAATATATATATATATATATATTTATATATACACACAGACACAGATACACACACACAGACACACGCACAAACACACACGTATCTGGGAAAACAATATATAAGGCGAAACAGTTCTCCAGTTTCTCACAGCAGCGTGACAGCTATATATTCCTGTTTCCTACAAGATGCTGCCGTTCATTATATATAGCTACTAGAAAGCAACCCTGGAAAATATTCTCTAGATTAGTGCTACCTTCTCCAGACTATATTGTTGAAAACAACAGTCCTCAACAATAGGAATGAAAGGAATCGTTGTTTTTCTAGATAATTAGGAAAAAGGACTTAGAGGTTAAACAAATTCAGGAAATATTGAGCAAGTGGCTTCTATAAATAAGACAGGATTCAAGACTTCGCATCACTGAGAACCATAAGATATTCTTATGCGGGTAGTCTACAGCTAGGGTATACGTGTCCCAGTTTATGTCAGCTGTTCGAGCATCCCTTTGATAATAGCCTCTGACTGTCACAAGTGTGCCACTTTAGGCTGGGCACGGCAGCTCACACGCCTGTAATCCCAGCACTTTGGGAGACCAAGGTGGGTGGATTGATTGAAGTCAGCAGTTTGAGACCAGCCTCGCCAACATGCTGAAATCCCATATCTACTAAAAATACAAAAATTGGCCACCGGGCATGGTGGCACGTGCCTGTAATCCCAGGAGGGAATTCGAAGAGGGATACTCAGGAAGCTGAGGCAGGAGAATTGCCTGAACCCAGGAGGCAGAGGTTGCAGCGAGCCGAGATGGTGCCATGGCACTCCAGCCTGTGCAACAAAGTAAGACTCCATCTCAAAAAAAATAAAAGTAAGTGTGCCACTTTAGATGAGAAATCAAATGGAAATCCTATTAACAGACCAGTCTAGGAGAAATCATTTTTAAAGCATTCTTTCAACAGTTTGCCGTTTTTAATTCAAGTACTTTTGTACTCTTTCCACCTATTTCAGCTCTCCTCCAGACCAGACAAAAGACTGGGTATTAATACAACCCTTCTGATGCACTCTTTCTCTTCTATTTACTCAATGCACTCTTGCAAGTAATCTGACAGATCACCATATTTCACAGTACGTGCCCATCTGCAAACTTTTAGTACAGTCACAGCATTTTTTTTTTGAGATGGGTCTCACTCTGTTGCCCAGGCTGGAGTGCAGTGGCTCAATCTCAGCTCACTGCAACCTCCACCTTCCGGGTTCAAGCAATTCTCCTGCCTCACCCTAGAGTAGCTAGGATTACAGGCACCCACCACCATGCCAGGCTAATTTTTATATTTTTAGTAGAGACGGGGTTTCACCATGTTGGTCAGGCTGGTCTCGAACTCCTGACCTCAGGTAATCCACCCGCCTCTGCCTCCCAAAGTGCTGGGATTACAGGCATGAGCCACCAAAGCCACAGCATTTTAAACACAGATTGCCATCTGGCATTTTGACAATTCTAAAAGATCAGAGATTAAGTATCTCCCACAATTGGTTGAGAAAACAGCAATGAAGTATTATTACATCCACAGATAATAAGACTAAGTCTTTGCTATTAACTCGACTGGGAGAAAGACTACTTCTCAAGCCAAGGGACAATGATTTACTCAAGATTTTTTGAGAATTAAAGTGAGAGAGAGAGAGAGTGTGTGTGCACGCACACACACGTATGCGCATATTTTTTTTGAGACAGAGTTTCACTCCTCGCCCAGGCTGGAGTGCAATGGCACGGTCTCAGCTCACTGCAACCTCTGCCTCCCAGTTCAAGCAATTCTCCTGCCTCAGCCTCCTGAGTAACTGGGATTACAGGCTCTAGCCACCATGCCTGGCTAATTTTTGTATTTTTAGTATATATGGGGTTTCACCATGTTGGCCAACCTGGTCTCGAACTTCTGACCTAAGGTGATCTGCCTGCCTCGGCCTCCCAAAGTGCTGGGATTACAGGCATGAACCACCACTCCCGGACAAAGTGTAATTTTTAATAGCAAAAATCTGAAACCAACCCAAAGTTCCACCAGTGGGTAAAACTTAAATAAAGCATTGCATATCTCTATGTGGCATAAGCAATTGCCAACACAATATCCACCATTCCTTTCTTCCTAACAGAACACCTATACTGTTAGGTATGAAACATGTTTAGTAAAAATTACATTTCCGTTCTTCCCAGGAAGATAAAACTGATTGGGATGTTGTATGTGTGTATCTGAAAATATATAAATATACATGTGTGAAAATATATTCAGATAGAGATAAAAAAAATTTGAGAATTACACATATTTGTATATTTTATCGAATAATAAAAATATTATTTATACAAAATCTGAAAAAAGCATAAAGGAGAAAAAACAAAGGTCACAACAGCAACATCTCTTACAATCTCAAAAATAACAGTAGCTACCATTTACTGAGAACCTACCATGTGCCAAGTGTGAGGAATAAACAATGTATATAAAGCACCAATCACTTTAATATTTCCATTTCCCAGCTGAGTAAAATGAGACTCAGAAAAGTAATGCTTTCGAGGTCACAAAGCAGTGATTTGTAGAACCAAAATGTGTGTGACCTTAAGCTGGGGCTTAATGCAGAAACATATGGCTTAACTGTCAACAATTATTTTCACTAAAATTATAGGGGTTTTTTTTTGTGTTTTTTTTTTTTTGAGACAGGGTCTTACTCAGTTGCCCAGGCTTCAGTGTAGTGCTTCGATCAGCAGACTCAGTCGCTGGGGCTCAAGCATTTCTCCCACCTTAGCCCCTCAAGTAGCTAGGACTACAGGCATGCACCATGCCCCCATCACACCTGGCTAATTTTTAAATTTTTTTTCTTAGAAATGAGGTCTCACTATATTACCCAGACTGATCTCAAACTCCTGGGCTCAAGTGATCCTCCAGCCTCAGCCTCCTAGAGTGCTGGGATTACAGGCATGAGCCACCACGCTCACCCTGGCCAAAGTATAATCTTTAAACATCAAATTGAAAAGATATGAATTATTATATGACTATTAAATAAGGATGAAGAGAGAAGGTTAAAAAATATACACAAAAATTTCAGGACCTCCTGAAGTATGAAGTCATTTCCACTGTCCTATGAAGGTCCTTGTGTATACTACCTTGAAAACAGTTCCCTACTAAATGCGTACATGACAAAAGCAAACAGATCCATTGTCAACCTAATAATTTTCATAGAACAGATAATAAGACTCCATGTCTGTAAGATATTGTGCAGATTAAAAGCAGGAACGACACTATTATCCTCAGAAAGCCAGCCTACTTGTAAGGCTGGTCTTTGGCTGGCTCCTGGGCACTTTGATTTTTTGAGGGTTCTCACTATTCCCTAGTAAGACATGGTTCACTGTGCCTGAATCGTTTATGAAACAATATGGTCTATGCTGAACGTCTGCTTTCCTCTCAGGAGTCTGGAATTTTGGTACATACTACGTAGCCACTGTCTATGTGACCAGTCCCAAATAAGAACCCTGAGCAGAGTTTATAAGGAGCCTAAACCCCACGTGTTGTTTAGTTCATTGCTAGGGGAATTAAGCACATCCTGTGCAACTCTGAAGACTTTGGAAGCTTGTGCTTGTTTTTCACTAGACTTGGCCTCATACACATTTTCCATTTGCTGACTTTGCTTTGTATCCTTTTGCTGAAATATGCCAGGGCCATGAGCAACATTATATGCAGAGTCCTATGAGTCCTCATAGAGAAGTCATTTAAACTGGGAGTGGTCCTGAGGACTCCCAACACAAAGATCAGGACTCCCATCACAAAGACAGAGAAAATAAAACTCAGTTTAGTTATTCATCTTATGTGTTTAAACAACCTGTAACGTACAACACAAATCCTTACCTCTTCTTTCTTTATATCTTTTTCTTGGTGCGGAAAAAATTCTACCTTCAGGCTTCCTGATGACGGCTGCTCTGGAGGAGGTAGGTAACTCTTTGTATTCACAGCATCGAAAAGTTTTTCCACAAATATCTGTGTCTCTAGAAATAAAACCAAACACCATAGATTAAAAGACATTTGTTAAGATTAATTCCTCCTTCTATACATCTTATCTCTAATACGATGAAATATACTTTTGACTTTTATAAATCTAGAAAATATACTAATATCAGCCAGGTGTGGTGGCTCACATCTGTAATCCCAGCACTTTGGGAGGCCAAGACGGGTGGATCACCTGAGGTCAGGAGTTCAAGACCAGCCTGGCCAACATGGTGAAACCCCACCTCTACAAAAACATAAAAATTAGCCAGGTATGATGGCAGGTGCCTGTTGGGAGCTACCTGGGAGGCTGAGGCGGGAGAATCGCTTGAACCTGGGAGTCGGAGGTTGCAGTGAGCCAAGATCGTGCCATTGCACTTGATATTGTGCCACTGCACTCGAGATCACACCATTGCACTCCAGCCTGGGTGACAGAGCGAGACTCCATCCCTCAAAAAATAAAATATATTAATAGCAACAGCTTCCCAACCAGTGTGTCATGGCACAAGTCCTGAGGCAATATTGGTTCAAGTTATTTTCAGGATAGTAGGGCCAGAATGGTCGCAGCCTCTGGGACAGTCACCTCCAGCCATGACTAGTCTTCTCCATGTAGCTTACTCAGTGTGCCAAACATAAACACTAACATTATCTAGATGTGGCAAGGTGCAAAAAGCTGAAAAGCAATGTGCTAGGTAAGATTCAAAGCAGTTTCCTAAGCAGTACTAGCTTTAAATAAATAAGCATTCAGTCATTTTCTTAACATTTTCACCTATGTAAGAAAAAAGAACAACATGCTTAAATAAGCACATGGACATTACTGAGAGGTGGCATCCATTTTAAATAAGCTATGGATATACTCAATAATAATATTTAATTTTGCTAAAATTAGGGCCTCTTACTGAGTTCCTTTAATATTCTGTTGATAATCTTATTTTAAATAATATATTTTTTCTTTCTTTTTCTGAGACAAGAGTCTCACTCTGTCACCCAGGCTGGAACACAATGGCATGATCTTGGCTCACTGCAACCTCTACCTCCTGAGTTCAAGCAATTCTCCTGCCTCAGCTTCCCGAGTAGCTGGAATTACAGGTACTCACCATCATGCCCAGCTAATTTTTGTATTTTTTGTAGAGAAGGGGTTTCACCATGTTTGGCCAGGCTGGTCTTGAACTCCTGACCTCAGGTGATCCACCCACCTTGGCCTCCTGAGTGATGGGATTACAAATGTGAGCCAATGTGCCCAGCCTTAAATAACTTTTTAAAATATAGTAGTATTTTCAAACCAAAGATCTTACCTTTCTGAAGAAATACATCCAGCTGATCAATACATAATGCCTTTAACTCTTTTTCACTTTTGTCTTTCTTTACCAAAGCCAGAACATATTTTGCTAGGGCAGATGGATCTGCATCACAGCTAAAGAAGAAAACAATGTTAAAAAAATTTTAGCCAACTGCACATTCCACAAATTCCAGTTGCAAACTGAATTAGTGAGAATGATAATGGTTAAGTGAGTTAATACACGTAAAAAGCACCTGGGTCATGGAGTACAATGAAGAAATTTAAGTTCTTCTCTTTACACTAACACTCCTTAATGCTATGTGTAGCCATTTTATTTCTTAAAAACATACCCATCAGTATATTAGTTTAAACAGTGAAAAAAGAATGCCTAGAAATAGATCCAAATATACTATGAATTCAGATTTTATAAAAGTGACATCCAAACCAACAAAGAAGAGATAAATTAAGAAATAAACAGTATTAAAGCCGGACACAGTTACTCAATCCTGTAATAACAGCACTTTAGGAGTCCAAGGTGGACAGATCGCTTCAGCCCAGGAGTTCAAGACCAGTCTGGGCAAAATGGGGAAACCCAGTCCCTACCAAAAAAAAAAGAAAAAATTAGCCACTCATGGTACTGTGTGCTTGTAGTCCCAGATACTCAAGGAGGCTGAGGGGGAAGAATCATCTGAGCCTGGGAGTTCAAGGCTGCAGTGATCTGTGATCACATCACTGCATTCCAGCCTGGGTGACAGAGTTAAGACCCTATCTCAAAAAGAGAAAAGAAAAAGTACTGAGACCACTTGGCAGTTACCTTTTACAAAATGAACTTGGAAACACATTAGAGAAAAACACAATTTATTTAATCCTGGAGTAAGAACACAAAAACTCCATGCATCAAAAAAGTAATGTGATTACATAAAAAAAAAAAAAAAATCAAAAACCTCAGCATGGAGAGTCAACAGACAAATGAAAAACAAGTTCAGTTTATCTTATCACAAAAAGGCTAATTCCCCAAACCCAAAGTGTTTCTATACCAAGACCAACATTGTAAGAGAAAAAAGACAAAGGGTATGAATAGACACTAAACCATAAAAACAATAAAAATGACTTTAAATGAGTAAAACTTCAACCTCACCCATAAGAGAAATACACATTTAAGTTATACTGAAATATTTTTCAGTTATCAGGTTGGCAAAATCCAGTAAATACAAAAATGTATTCTGGTGGCAAGACTAAGGAACAAGCAGTTTTAAACATGAGCTGGTGTGAATAAACTGGTAGCTGACAGGGAGAGTATTCTGTCAGTATGAAGGTCACAAATGCAATTTATGTCTATGAATTTATTCTAGAGATATACTCACATGTTCAAAATGGCATGTATACAAGTTATTCACTGTGATATTGATTGTAAAATCAAAAATGTGCACATGTCCATTTAGAGAGGACTGGAAAATTAAACTGTATTAAAATCCAACATGTAGCAAAAGGGTACAAGAAAAAGGTAATGAAGTTTTCAACCCTTAAAAAAAATCTTCATATCAATTTATTAAATTTAAAATGCAAGACAGAGAAAAGGTTTGTATGGTATTTCCCATTTGTGTTGGGGGAGAAGAGAAATCTGGCTTATACATATGTGAAAGGATAAATAACGAAACTATGGCTATTTGTTTGGGCAGGATGATAGTAGGAACTAAGTAAAGGAAGGACTGGGTCAGAAGGGAAAGGTTTTTTTTAAAAAATAATTTTATGTATTCATAGGGTACAATGTGATATTTTGATACACTGATATGCAATGTGTAATGAAAAAATCAGCGTAATTAGCATATCTATCACCTAAAACATTTATTTCTTTGTGTTGGGAACATTCTTCGCTTCAAGCTATCTGAAAATATAAAATTAACTATAGTTACCCTACAGTGCTAAACAACACAAGAACTTACTCCTCCAATCCAGCTGTAATTTTTTATCTGTTAACCAACCTCTCCCTATCTCCCTACCACCCTTCCCAGCATTTGGTAACCACTATTCTACTTTCTACTTATGTGAAATCAACTTACTTAGCTTCCATATATGAGTGATAACATATAGCATTTATCTTTCTGTGCCTGGCTTATTTCAATTAACATGTCGGGACGGAAAATTTTTGATGTCTGAACCATTTTCATCCAATTCAAAAAAATGATATAATTGTTTATAACTAAGTTAAAATTATAATGTAAGATTTTACAAGTTAGAGTAAATAACAATAAAATAATAGCAGTAATTACTAACACCTAGTTTGTGCAGTGAACTGCGCTTCTAAATTTACATACTATATTCGGCTCTCACTTTACTGATAAAGAAACTGAGGCTGAGAGAAAAGCTAAGCAGACTGCCCAAGACTATATAGCAAGGAAATAAAAGAATCCAGATTTAAAATTAAATCTCATACTCCAAAGTCCACATTCTTAACCACCCCACTAGACTGCCTCTTACAAGGTGCCAGAAACCTGACTTCCAATTTCCTTTTTAAACACCTAGAGTTACAGCCACTCCCTATTCACCTGATTACTTCTTTTAACAGTTGTCCACAATGCCTCCGCCTCCCTATATCCTTAGCTCCTGCCATGACACAGTTCCTGTGCTCACCTCTTCCTGTACTCTCTCTCCTTCTCAGATTAATTTTCAAAGACCATTATTTCAAGCAGTTTCTAAACAATGCCTCAATCATATATGACTCCTTGTCCTCTTCCATCCTTTCATCTACCCAGCTGGGCAAAATGCCAACCAAGAATCAACCTCTCAGGTTAGATTTAATTTCATAGCTTGGTAGCATAAAAACAATGGCTTAATTTCACACCAATAACATAAGTGAGGGTCAGTAAGTAAGATTTTCCAAGGATACTGATGATAAAAAAAATGATTAACAATAATAGCTTTAAAAAGATATAATAAAGATATTAGGAAATCATAGTAGGAAGATGACTACAAATGAGCATGGGGAAAGATAAAGTTCATTTGAGGAAAAACAGATACATACATGATATATTTGACATGACATCCTTCAATCCGCTTTTATTGCTTCTTATCTGTTAGCAATTTTAACTAATAATAAACACAAAAATAATAAACACAAAATAGAGATTCTACATGTTCTACCTGAAGTTGAAATGGAGAATGTTGATAAAATAATGAATACACATTAAAGTAAAGCTAGCAAATACTGCAAGACATATAGAAAACATCTCTACTCCTATACGTTTCTGTCATATAATAGTTCTATAAGAGTAAACAGTAACATAAGTCACTGAATCAAAAAATACATCTTAATGAGTGGACAGCTTTGCTTGCACACAATCTACTGAGAAACTTGACTGTAAGTCAATCAAGAGGACAATTCAACAGTTTTTATTTTGCTTTATTATAAAGACCTTTTACAAAGGTAACTGATAAAGTTTCAGAGATGAGAGCTACTTTCTTAAGGAACTATTTTCTTAAGGATCAAGGGAGTAAGACTCCCTTGATCAACATCATTGTGGTTGTTTTACAGTACATCCTCAAATTCTTCACTCCTCTCTTCAGAAAGATAGAACCTAATTTCCCACCCTTTGAGCACAGACTCAATTTAGAGACTTGTTTCTAAGAAATCACCTGCTATGCCCCAAGGACACTCCAGCAGCCTTATGGAGAACACCATGTGGCAAAGAAATGTGGCCTTCAGCCAATGGCTAGCAAGGAACTGGGGCCTCTTATCAATAGCCACATGTGAGCAGCGTGTAAGCAGATTCCACAGTCCCAGCACAACCTTAAGACTACAGCTGGGCCCAGCAGCCTGACCACAATCTCATAAGGAACACTGATTCAGAAATAACCAGCTAACTTGCTCCCAAATCCCTGACCCATAGAAACTGTAAGATAATAAATACATGCTGTGCCACTAAGTTTCAGGGTAATTTGTTACTCGGCAATCGTGGATCAACTTTTCTCGTAAATCTATTAAGATTATTTTACAAAGACTTCAATGATATAGAGATTTTTTTCAAAGACTTTCACTTTTTCTTCCAAAAATTTAATTCAATATCTTTATTTCAACATTTAAAAAACTTATTTATTTATTTATTTATTTTAAAGACAGGGTTTAACCATGTTGGTCAGGCTGGTCTTGAACTCCCGACCTCAGGGTGATCCGCCGGCCTTGGCCTCCAAAGTGCTTGGATTACAGGCGTGTGTCACCACGCCCGGCCTTATTTCAACATTTTTAAGTATGATTTACAATACTTTTTTGTTTTATCATAATGAGCATGAAAATACTCAGATCTATGATGAAGTAAGCAGGAAGAATTGGAACAATAACCTTTTGATATATCTAGAGATATAATTACATCTGGCCATCTGGTAATACTGTATGAGACCATGAAACAGATAAACTGAATAAGCACAATCAACCAGATATCAACCAAACTAGACATCAAGTAAAACATATTTCAATTTACTGGAAATCATTATGATACATAATGCTATTACTGTGTTTTATTGCAACTGCTGTAAATAAATTCAGTCTACACTGAGTCTAAATGCTGTAATTTGATCTAATACTGGTTTGTTGTAGTAAATTTTCAACTTATTAGTGGTTTTTCCAGTAAGTTATCTGTCATTTTTCAGTTCACTCAATTAAATACATGTTTCATTCTCACATCATTATTTTTTAAATGGGACACTTAAAAAATGAATTAAAGTGTTAGCAGCTAAAAATCTAGAGGAAGGTTTTTGTGATATTATAATTATTATGGTCTATAAACCACAGTTTGATAAAACAGCAAGACAGAATTCCAGAAGAATCTCTGCTCAACATCTTCTGTAGAAGCAATCTGAACTGAATCAAAAACCATTATCCACAATAGCCACAACAAATAAACTACCATATTCATATTCAGAAGTTCTAAATCCTTGAAATAGTCTCAAAGGCAGATGACTTTTTAACATTTGTACAGAGTTCATTTATATATGAAATTATATAGTAGAAATAGTGGTTATAATTTCGGCAAAACAATTGAATTAGCATTTAGGAGGCAATTTTTCTTAAGTTCTACAAGTTCCATTTTTAGTTCAGTATTTTTGAAAACAAAAAGCTGAGTAAAAAATATGTACCACAGAAATGTAATAATATACTAAAATGTTACATATCAGGAATCAAAAGGCAAAACATGTTCTCTTTTCCATTTGTCCTAAGTGTTATGTTATCTGAACATCTAACAATGATGTTATGCAAAGTCAAAAACATTCAAATTAGCTTATTTAAAAAACTATATTCATATAGCAAATGGTTTTAAAAAATTATCTCCATGGCTAGTAAGACTGTTCGAGGTACTTTACTAGTTGCCACTGCTGATAAAAGGTTTGCAATTTGAATTAATATATATCTTGTCAGAGCTAGACTTTACCCCTGCTATACTGCTAGCATCCTGAAAATGTGTGAAAGAAAAAGTAGAGCTGAAATCGCCTTACAAATCAGGGAAAAAAAAGAATCAAGTTTTGAAAAGTACTCCCCAGCCCACAAACAACAGAATCTACCAATGAAGTATGACTCTGACCACCAAGTGTTCCAACTGCAGTTACTCTTCTATGTGTGTGTTGGGGCTCGTGAGGCGGCAGAATATAAACAAAAGCAAAAACTAAAATAAGGCAGGCATGAGATCTGACTTAATACAGCACTTGCAGAAAGCAAACAGAAGGTAAATAACTTAAGTACTTTAGTATATGGTTAAAAGTGTGAAATGGCAGGGGGAAACATCAATTATAAACACACAATAAAATAGAAAGCTGAGAACTAGAGAGAAGAGTGCTGCTCTCCTATGCAGTACAGAGTGCCAGCGCTTTCAGTTCTAGGTGCCACCTTTATAAATGCGTAAACAAACTCAAAACAGATTCTTAGAAAATGATCAAGATGGTAAATGGGCGCCATTATTAGATGTTTTTCTAGGGATTCTCAGCCTAGAGAACTGAAATGTCAGAGAGAACTTGGTAAGTCTTCAAATAACTGAAAGGTTCTCATAAGGAAAAAGGATTACATTTATCCAATATATCCTCCAAGGAATATAACCAAAGCCAGTAAGTAGAAGCAGTCAAACAGGTTTTGGCTTAAAACAGACAGACCTTTTTTTTTTTTGATCAGAGGCCTCCAAAGGCAGAATAAACTGCCTGAAAGAGAGTTCTCCACCATTAGAATGGTTTCAAGCATAGTCTGAACAGCTCTTGGCAGATAAACACTGGAATGGATAGTAAATCCCTCACAAACATGAATGAGTATAATCATTAGGCTTAAACTTGTCCATGAGATGTTGTGCAAATATATGAAATATAATACAGTATTCTCTTCAATTACTGATCTATATATATTAATAAAAAAGCATTTTTAAAAAATTTCACTACAGAAATTTTACATGTCATGTAGACATGTGCTCTGAAGAAAAATCCAGGTTGAAAGGATAAAGTGTAAAGGAGGAGAAAGGAAGAAAGGTAAGGAGAAAGAAAACAAAAAAGAGAAAACGAGTATTATTTAAGATCATCAAGGAAGGACTCTGTTGAAGGGACATTTAAACAGGGATACAAATTTCGATAGGAAGGGAAATGGAATGCAAGCATGCTTTATGGCTATCTGGGGGAGAAAAAAAGCCCAGGCGAAGGGAATCCATCGGAAAGAACCTAAGGTCTACTTGACACATACAAGGTACAGAATCCAGTGAAATGGAGCAAAGTGAGCATTCATGAACACTGGGGTTTCCAATTTTACTTTTCTAAGGATTTCAAATTAACTGCTTCAGTGAGCTTTGGTAAATTAAATCTCCAAATCACTATAAAGTCATTCGCATCAATGATTTTAAAGATATAAAAATAAAACTTTGTCAATTCCTGTATATACTGTGTTAAGGATACAGCTAATAAGAAAGCTTTTTTTTTTTTTTTCATTTTATTTTTTTAGGGACAAGGTCTTGCTGTTACCCAGGCTGGAGGGCAGTGGTGCAATCATGGTTCACTGAAGCTTTGAACTCCTGCCAAGTGATCTACCCACTGTTGCCTCCCGAGTAGCTAGCACTACAGGTACACACAACCACACCTGGCTTGTGTGTGTGTGTGTGTGTGTGTGTGTGTGTAGAAATACAGTCCTACTCTGTTGACCAGATGCACACAACCACACCCAGCTAGTGTGTGTGTGCATGTACATGCACGTGTGTGTGTGTGTGTGTGTGTGTGTGTGTGCAGAGACAGAGTCTTGCTCTGTTGACCAGTAGAAATAGAGTCTTGCTTGTTTTGAACTCCTGGCTTCAAGTGATCTACCTGTCTTAGCCTCCCCAAAGTGCTGGGAGTGCCCAGCTGGCATCTTTGTTTTTAAAAATAGGTCAGTTGGAGACTTCCAGCTTCCTGTATACCCTTTAAAAAGCACAGAAGTAACCGTCTAAGAAGTCCATTCTCTTGCAACTCTATCTGGGGTGGAGATGGAAGTACACACACTAAAGTTACAGAAGCCAAAATAATATAGAAAATCAAATGTTATAATAAAATACCTTAAAAAACTAAATATTCTTAATATGAAACACATTGCCTCTAGAAATAAAGGTTGTAAATAATCCACCAACACACCTACCATATTAGTGTTTTAGATTTTGAGATTTTCAAAATAGTAATGAGATAGTAAAGAAAACTATAATACTCCAATACAGTATTTCAAAAAGTTTGTTTTGCATGAGTTTCTTGAAGACTTTAGAAATTCAGTAGAATATAACTCATGGAATTTAACCCAAGCTTCCATTTTCAGTAATCTTGAAAAGGAGCTGGAGGTGGTAGTGGGAATTAAAAATTAAATATGTTAACTGAGTAACTTTAGAACACGGATATGCACCCACGTCTGTTCCTCCCAAATTTTCATTTTATATTCAGGAAAAATATCTAATTTGCATCAGAGTCATGATTTTATATTCTGTACTTAGAATTACTCTTTTAAAAATCCAAATTTCATTGCAGCAAACATAATACATACACTGAAAATTTTAATTGCTGTAGTTTATTACACTGCTTCATTCAATTCAAACAACAAAGCAAAAATAGACTGCTTATATATAGTAATTAGTTACAGCAAAGATTACTCATTAAGAATTATAACCCAGTTCACTCTACAAAATAAAATCACAACATAAGCACATCTAAACATGATCCATCCTTGAGCATCACACAATCTACTTCTTCAACGCTGCAAAATGTATCACAATACATGTAATTATAACAACAAAAACTATGGAGCCAGTTCTTTTATTCCCCCATATCACTCCAAGAAATAGCAGTGATACCATCTTACCTTGAGAACAATGATTCTCAAACTTTTTGGTCTCAGGAGCCCGCTATGCTTTAAAAATGAGAGACAACTCCAGCTTTTTATTTAAAAGAGTTATATCAATATTTATTAAGAATTAAAATAGGGAAAAAATTTAGTTTGAAATAGTAAATCCATTATAACTTAGCAGAAAACCCCCTTTTTTTTTGAGTAATTGGAAGAAGAATTTATTGATGCAAACAAACAGGAAGCCCATAAGTAGGGGGGCTTTTTTTCTGAATCCAGGAGCTCAAATCATGTCTCACCAGGACTCTTTATTCTCCATTTTCATTTTCAGACAGGCTTTCTATGTGTGGCAAAAATCATGGTTCCCCAAGTCGTTCCTGGCTTACATTATTCTCAAAGCTAGTGAAACCAGAAAAAGGAGCCTACTCTTCTCTCTCCCAGCATCCATACTGGCCTCTGATAATGACTCATCTTCCCCAGTTTAGGTGATATCCCCACTACAGGTCAGGGATGGGTAGAGCTCTATGATAAATAGCCTCACTGAAATTAGATACCATATTTTTTAAATTAAAAAAAAAAACTATTTTTCCAAAATAAAACACAAATTTTCTGAGAAGAGTGACTATGTTTTACTATGTTTGCAAATACCTTTATCTGGTTTAATAGATGACAGACCGATTCTTACATCTGTTTTTATATTCAGTCTATTATGATATGTCATACTGGTTGAACTGTATGAAGGAAAACTGGCCTGAAACAGATACACAGTTGGAAAAATAAGGACCTCATAGACATTATGAAAGGGTCTCAAGAAATTCCAGGAATCCTCACACCATACTTGAGAATCATAGCTTTAGAAGTTAAATAACTTCTAAAGTAAATGAATTAAAAAAGAAGTATCCATTAAGTGTCAAAGACCCAATAATCAGATCACAAAACCAAAGTAAAAGTTTGTATTGTTCAGTGCAAAGAGCAGCAGCCCAAATAACAAATTAAGCAGACAGTTGTGGTTATAATTATGATTGTAACATCAAGCCTCAGAACTCTCTCTTTAAAAAAAAGATGGATCTGCAATATGGTAGCTCACAACTAATATCCATATTTAGGTGTTTTGTTTTGTTTTGTATTCCTATTCAGAATTGAGGAAGAATTAAGTTCTCTGAGAAAAGACTGGGTCTAGAAGCCACCCCCACTCCAATTACTCACATTCTATCTAGTTACACAACAGATCTCAGGTAATCCATCCTTCTGGTTACCAAAATGAGAGAGCAGAGGCTGGTGAACATTGTCTTTGAAAACCAAAAACGCAAAATTATCCAAAGGAAATAGCACTAAAAGTAGAAATACAAAAAACCTAGTTCTATCATCCTATTGGATAAATTTGGCTGAGTAGATTAAACCTTTAACCTTTTTCTCATATTTCTTTAAAGGTTTGGCTAATGCTATGTGGTTATATATGCTACAGATTCACTTCTAAGTCTTTCTCTAATATTGCCACCAAAATTTTCTGATGCAGATACCACAGTCATGACAAAATTTTTCTTTAAAAAGGAGTAATTATTATAGACACTTTTCAGTTCATGAATCTCAAGATTAAGCAAACTAAGTTTCAGTTTCTTCATCTCAGATAACAGCTGACCTGCCAAACTAGAAATAATTACAAATAAATATAATTACAAATAAGAAGCACTTTATTAACCTGCCAAGTATCATAACAATTGTTAAGGGATTACTAAATAATGAACTATGATTAAAAAAAAAATGCCTATAATCAGCCCTAAAAATATACTTTAGTTAAAATCTGGTTGCTATATTTTAAGTCCTATATTCCCTAAAACCTACTTTGTCCCAAGTCAAAACATTAGCTTTACCATGAAGCAGTCTGGTATTGAAGAAAAACAGTAAACTGTATTCCAAAAAACATGAAGTTTTCAGATTTCTAGTCTGGAGTTATTTCTACTTTATTCACTAGTTATATAATTCTGCATTAGCATTTTATTCTCTAGGCTTTTATTCTCTAGCATTTTAAAAATAAAGGCACTGAACCATACGATCGAAGAAGTGGGTAATTTTTATGAAAAAAAAAATTCAGGTTTCACCATCTTGCACTCTTTCCCCTTCCCATTAACTTTTAGTTAATTGAATTTCAAAATAATTCAGTAGGTAGCATTAGAATATTCAGAATAATTTTGGGGCTTTATGTCTTTCTGAAGAGCCATAGAATCCCATTTCCTCCCCTGCACTCATGAGCAAATTTTGAGCCCTTGGAGGGCATAAGTAAATTCTACTTAATAGAAACATTTCGTATATTTCTCTTAAACTTAGGAGAAATTTCAGCCATTGTAACAGCATAAAACTACATATTAATAGTAAAAATTCAAGGATGAGAAACGTGAAGAGGATCTTGCTTTTCATGTCAAAGCCTTCTGGTAAGTTTTCCTTTTTTTTCTTTTACCTACATACAGGAATTACTTAAATAATTTAAGAAAATAAGCTTTTTCCCCCTAAAAATAGTTGTATCATAAATAAAGTACTATTTATTATCATAAATAAAGCACTAATAAACAAAGTGCAACACACTCACATAACGGAATTCTATGGAACCACTGGAAGGAATAGGAATCTACCTAATAGTGTACTTTTATGGGATGATGTGCAGTGTTCCTAGAAATACTAGTTGCAGTAGTAACATATAAATGATTCCATCTATAGAAAAAAAGTTATATCTCTTCATAAATAGGTGATATATATGTTTAGTTTTACAGATATATGTTTATGTTGAGAATCAGAAAGTGATAAGACTCATTTTTTGTTTCTATTTATCCCTAGTTAAAATTTTATTAGAACCACCATGTACTATTTTCAATTAAAAAGACTTAAGAAATTGTGTTAAATTAATCCAGCGTAAAAATAAGATCATTATTATTGTAACTACTGTGTGTATCATAATTCTGACAACAGAATAATACTCAGCAGTAAAGAAACAAATTACAGATATATGCAATAATATGGATAAATCTCAGGAACATTACAAGGAGTTAAAAAGAAGCCTTGCTCAAAATAATACTCTCATTCCATGGACAGAAAGTTCTACAACAGGCAATACTAACATATAGTGGGAAAAAAAGCAGAACACTGCTTTCTTCTAGAGGTAGGTGGGGGCATGGGAAAGGAAATGAGTAAATTTTCCAGGGTGATGGTAATGTTCTTTATCTTAACAGGGGACTGGGTTACAAAAATGTGTATTTGTCAAAACTATGAAATGGTACACTTAAGATCTGTGCACTTGATTGTATCTAAATTCTAAAATTAAAATAAAACTAAAATACTGAAGTAAAGCATGATACACATGCTTCAGGTGTAAGTGCACTGACATCTGCGATTTACTCTGAAATGAACCAAAGGATTATAGTGACAAGCACACTAAAATGTTAATGGCAGACTCTCAATGATGGATATGTCACTGTAAAATTCTTTCAACTTTTCTGTGTATTCAAAGTTTTCATAATAAAGTTGTGAGGCAAGGGCAGTCAAGCAAAACCAGGCAGGAAAATTCTAAAAATGAACACTATTGACAAGGGGACTAGCATTTTATCACCAAAAATAAGAGAATAATGTAAAAGATGTAGATCAATATATAAAAAGTCTAGAATAAACTCAAATACATATAAGAATTTAGTATCTAATTACGGTTGCATCTCAAATCCTTAGGAAAACATGTATTATGCAGTCAACTTTTATAGATAATTTTCATGCATCTGAATAAAAACACATAAATAAGGCTATATCCACACTTGATACCTGGATTCTTTTAAAAATAAGATAATAAAGGACATGGATGATACTACTGAAGAAAATATAGTGACTGGTTTCCATTTTGCCTCACTGACTTCTTACGGTAAGTCATAGCATGATTTATAGCATGCATATTGTTAATTAGTTAATTGACTGGTAAGTCAATTAGTATGCTGGCATACAGTAAGCACAATTAGTGACAGCTTTTGCTATATTATCATTGGTAGTAACTTCATCTCAAAATAGGGAAAGTTTTTCTCACTATGACTACACCAGAAAATCCAGATTCCAGCAATTGAAATAAAGGATAAATTCAACTACATAAAATAAAGCACTTTTTTTTTTTTTGAGACAGCGTCTTGCTCTGTCACTCAGGCTAAAATGCAGTGGCACCATCTCAGGTCACTGCATCCTCCATGTCCCAGGTTCAAGCGAGTCTCCTGCTTCAGCCTCCCAAATAGCTGAGATTACAGGTGCCCACCACAACACAAGGCTAATTTTTATATTTTTAGTAGAGACAGGGTTTCACCATGTTGGCCAGGCTGGTCTCGAACTCTTGATCTCAAATGATCCACCCACCTCAGTCTCCCAAAGTGCTGGGATTATAGGAGTGAGCCACTGCGCCTGGCCAAAGCATTTCTGTATAAGAAAAATTACCATAAGCAGAATCAAAACATAAATGTCAGTGTAGGAAAGAGAAAGTTGCAGCTCATATCACAATTTCCCTAATACATGAAAAGCTCCTACAAATCAATTTTTTAAGAAACCAACATTGTATCAGAAAAACCAGGGAGTGTGGGAACAATCAACAGAAAAAAAATATATACAATATGTAACATATAATATATAATTATATGTTATTTATATATTATTTATGATGTAACCATTACTTTTTAGGAAAAAAGCTTATTTTCTTAAATTATTAAATTAATAATCTCTGGATTATGTATTATATAGAACATATAACTACAAAACTACAGTAACTATAGCATATATATGTACTCCAGAGATTAAGTTAATATATATTATACATTATTATATGTAATATTATATATAATATATATAATGGTTACATAAATAATAAATATATTCTAATATGTTATATAATTATATATTATACATGTAAATATAACATATAAGCATATTTAAATATATAAAAACCATATTATCTATTTAACTTATACTTTATTTATATATATATATAAAACATAGGAAAAAATTTTCAACTTTTATAAGACAAATGCACATGAAAATTGCACTAGCCGTTCCACCTCTGTCTGGATGTGGAAAATCACAAGAGACCATTGCTCTCACCCGAACAACAAAAAACAAGCCACTTTAACTACAAAACTATTGTATTTTTTAAAACTCAAAGAGCTTAAGGAGACCAAAAAAAAAAAATCCATAAATGAACTAAGTTCCAGAAAGTGGCAAGTCCTTCAGAAGCAAAAAGAAACACATGCTTACTCTCATTCCTAGTGGAAAGTCAGGAAGAAAAATCTGACTCCACAGATGGAGGTAAAGAGAAACCAGCCAAACTTTAAATCATCTTTTAGCAGTCATAGGTACACTCTGTGGAGAGATTAGAATCACAAGTACCACAAGCCACCATAAAGTAAGTCTACAGCCACTCATCAACACTTACTAACCAAAGACTCAGGTGTAATTCTGGGAGCAAGGAAGAACTAGAAGAGATCACCAAGGAACTACCAGCTTCCAACTAACAAGGTCTGAGGTTAGAGCACAAAGGCTGAAACCCCTTTGAGACATTCTTGGGTGGGTTACCATTCAAAAGACAAGGGAAGAAGCAACAATGCTGAAAAACAGTTCCAAAAATCATAAAGGCAGGAAGTAGGCCTGAAGAACAAAGATCTCTCCAGCAAGTCAACAACCTGGAACCCAGGGTACCTTATCTCTCAAGTTGCCCACTTGGTCCTCTTCCAAGTGTACTGTACTTCCTTTCATTCTTGCTGTAAAGCATTTTGTGGTTTGCTTTTTTGTTCTTTTTTTTTCAGACGACCTCTCGCTCTGTTGCCCAGGCTGGAGGGCAATGGCATGATCTTGGCTCATGGCCTCCGCCTCCAGGGTTCAAGTGATTCTCTTGCCTCAGCCTCCCGAGTAGCTGGGATTACAGGTGTCCACCGCCACACCTGGCTGATTTTTTGTATGTTTAGTATAGACGGGTTTTACCATGTTAGGCAGGCTGGTCTCAAACTCCTGACCTCATGATCTGCCTGCCTCGGCCTCCCAAAGTGCTGGGATTACAGGAGTAAGCCACCACCGACCCCTGTAAAGCATTTTAATAAACATTCACTCCTGCTTTAAAACTTGCCTTAGTTTCTCCTTCCGCCTTAGGTCTCCTTGGTGGAATTCTTCTGAGGAGACAAGTGCAGCTGCTGCAGATCTGTACAGATTTGCTGCAGGTAACATACTTTGGTGCTGCCTGATTTGGGTATGTTCCCTACTGGTAAGAGACCTGTACACAGTGCCTTCTTCAGCTAGAGGCGTTCAACCCCCACAGAGTTTTCTTCTCCCATTCCCCGTCTGGCTTACTAATCAAACCTTAGAACAATTCCTCTTGGTCACAAGTGGCTCTGCTCCCCCAGGGTGACCTCTGAGCTCACTCTATTTATTGGGTGGCTCCTGGGGGTGGGAAGTACCTTGGGGTCTGCACCAAGTAGAACTGAGGCACTAATGGCCCTCCTGGACAGGAGGCTCAGGAGAATGTTAGGGCTAAAGCCTAAAACCATATAGTGCTTGGGGTTTCCTGTTTTTTCAACTAAAATCAGCTCTTTCCCAAGAAGCTGCACTGGCTATTCTTTTTCTTTGTGTGTTCTGAAATGGCTTTGTGCACCTGCTGGACTGTTCACCTTAGGGGCAAATCTGCCTCTGTTTTCACTCTGCATGCCATGTGACTTCTTAAACACACACTTCCTGCTTTAAGCACCTACGGCTTTTACTGCGTTTACATGGCAGCAAAGACCCAGGATACCCCACAGATATCCCCTGAGATTTATACCTGTTCTAACCCTACCAGTTCAAATGACCTCCAACCCTTCCCGTGTGCTGGCACACTGCCAGGACAAACACTAACTGGAAATGCGGCTCTGCCAGCTCCTTATGACTTACCATATGCTTTCCATTCCTGTTATGCCCATGGTTGTTTTCTGGTGGCTTTTGAAGCAGTTTGTCAACCTGAGTAAGGTCTCACTCTGAACCTTTAATGATTCTACCTACTTGCTTTTTTTTTTGAGACAGCACCCCTTTGGGAGGAGAAGAAATTATTCTTTTGACATTTATGAGTCCTTACCTCAAGCCCCAAGCCCTCTAAAGGTTACTACTTTGTCAAGAAGGCAAATAAACGTTGCCCTCTGGAATCAAAGCGCTGCTGTTTTTGCAAGCATATGAAGGCTTTCCATGAATATTTCTCTCATTTCCTCCCAAATGCCTTCTGTAGCCTCCATTTCTCTAATCAATTCTGTGCCTTTCTCAACATGCATCAAGACTTTCAAGGTCATATTTGAATGAAAGGAAGTCCAGCCCCTTGTGGCAATTAGCTAAATTTTATTTTATTTTTATTTCTGACATAGAGTCTCGCTCTGTTGCCCAGGCTGGAGTGCAATGGCACCATCTCGACTCACTGCAACCTCCGCCTCCCAGGTTCAAGCAATTCTCCTGCCTCAGACACCTGGGTAGTTGGGACTACAGGTGCCTATCACCACATCGGCTAATTTTTATAGTTTTAGTAGAGATGGGGTTTCACCACATTGGCTAGGCAGGTCTTGAACTCCTGATGTCAGGTGATCCATCCACCTTGGCCTCTCAAAGTGCTAGGATTACAGGTGTGAGCCATAGTGTCCAGCCCCAAAGGGAAAATTCTGATTCTGCCCTCAAAGCCTTTGAAGCCAATGGTGAACTAAATCAAACTAAAGTTGTTATAAAGCCCAGAACCAATCAGACTACAGGGCAACTAAATGACTCAGCCTCCACCAAGTAGCCTAACAAAAAAATAAAAGGTATACCCCTTACTGAAAATAAATCTTACTTCAGTCTCTACAGTCCTTTTACACAAAAGAGACAGAATAAAACCAATTGAAGGGAACACGAAGTAGTAAGAAAATGTGATCTACATGAGAAGAAATAGCCAAGGGAAATATACTCAGAGACTGCCCAGACAATAGAATTATTAGACATGGACTTCACGATAATGGTAAATTGCTAAATAATTTACTGGAAAATGTGGACAACATGCATGGAGAGCTAGGGAACTTCAGTGAATGAATACACAGAAACTATTAAAAAGAACCAAATGGAAAAATCTAGAAATAAAAAATCTGAATCAGAAATAACTCTCCTTTGCAGACTGGAAACCACAGAGGAAAAACAATAGTGAACTTGAAAACAGAAAAAGGGATTCATGTCTATAATCTCAGAACTTTGGGAAGCTGAAGTGGGAGGATTACTTGACACTAAGAGTTCAAGGCAAGTCTAGTTAACATAGTGAGACTCCATCTCTATAAAAAAAAAAAATTAAATTAAAAAATTAGGGGGGTGTGGTGGTGTGTGACCAACATCCTAGCTACTAAAGCACAAGAATCCCTTGAGCCCAGGAGGTCAACGCTGCAATGGCAGCTATAATCATACCACTGCACTCCAGCTTAACCAACAGAGTGAGACACTGTCTCCTTAAAAAAAAAAAAGGAAAATAAAAAATATCCAAACCAAAAGCAAAGGGACAAAAATAATTTTTTAAAACATACATGAGATCTGTAGGATATCATATAATCTAACATACAAGGAACTAAAGTCTCAGAAAAAGAGGAAAGAAAAATGAAGCAGAAAAATTTTTGAAGACATAGTGACCATGAAATTTCCAAATCTGATGAAATACCCAAAACACAGATCCAAATTGGTAAATCCAAGAAGGATAAAACACATGCACACAGTCAGACGAGCCAATCATACTCAAATTGCTGACCAAATCAAAGGAACTGAATCTTAAAGGTACTCAAAGGGGGAAAACAGACACATTACATTCAGGAGAACAAAGACTCAAATGACAGCAGATTTCTCACCAGAAACAACAGAGGATAGTGGCAATGGAAGAATATCATAAAATAGCTGAAAGAAAGGTGTAAAACCCAATGACCTAGGTTCCACCTTAAGAAAAGGACAGCAAATTAAACCCAAAGTGTTTGAAAAGTGAATAATGAAAATAACACAGAGCTGAGATCACATTCACTGCGCTCCAGCATGGGGGACAGAGTAAGACTCTCTTCAAAAAAAAGCAAATAAGTCAAATCCTAGTTATTAAATGAATAGTAAGGTCATAATGCAAGTACCTTTATGTCAATAAATTTGGCAGTTTTGGAAAAATCCTTGAATATCGTAAATTGCCAAGAGTGACATAAGAATAAACAGAAATACCTACACAGCCCTATACCTATTAAAGACATTGATTTTATAATCCAAATATCCTCACAACAAAAATTTCAGTCCCAGATTGCTTTACTGGTGAAGGACCCCAAAAATTTTAAGGAAAAAAAATAGTACTAATCCTAAATAAAATTTTCCAGAAAAAAAGAGGACAGATTACTTCCACTTGTTTTAATATTATCAAATCTAGCATAATATAATATGACCAAGCCTGGTTTATCTCAGGAATACAAGATTGGCTTAACATTTGAAAACCAATCCATGTAATATACTATATTTACAGAAAAAGGGAAATATCTGTATGATTATCTCACAGATGCAAAAAAGAACTGGCCAGACATGGTGGCTCATGACTATAATCCTAGCACTTTGGGAGGCTGAGGCGGGCAAACCACCTGAGGTCAGAAGTTCAGGATCAGCCTGGTCAACGTGGCGAAACCCCAACTCTACCAAAAATGCAAAAAATTAGCCATGGGTGGTGGCACATGCCTCTAGTCCCAGCTACTCAGGAGGCTGAGGCCTGAGAATCATTAGAACCTGGAAGGTGGAGGTTGCAGTGAGCCAAGATGGCACCACTGCACTCGAGTGGGTGACAGAATAAGACTCTGTCTCAAAAAAAAAGAAGAAAAAAAAAACAAAAAGAATTTTCAACAATAGCCTTTATGACAAAAACATTAAGCAAATTAAGAAAACAAAATTCTCAATCTGGTATAAGGCAGTTACAAAAAACCTAGAGCTAATATCAAGTAATACTGAAACATTTAATCTCTTTGCCTTTAGACTGGAAACAAGACAAGGATGCCCACTCTTACCACTTCAACATTATACTGTTGCTTCTAGCCAGTGTAATAAGAAATGAAGGTGTAAAACTCTGAAAAGATTGTAATTACTCATAGATGATGAGATTGGTATAAGAAAATTCCATAGACTTTATAAAATAGCTACTAGTATACTTAGTAAAATTTCAGAATTCAAGTTCAATATACAAGTATATTTCTATATACTAACAATAAAAATTAGAAAATCAAAATTTTAAATACACTTTTAAAACATCACGTTGCAGAAAAAAAATAAATGCTTCTATATCAGTAAAATATCTCAAGAAGAATCACTAAGTAACAGATCTTGAACTTACTCCATTATTTAATACACACATAAAAGATACTAAATAAAACTCTAAATTAAAGATAAACTTTTACCTATTTCAAAGTTACTATATGCAAATTGAAAAGGCTTTTTCCACAGAAATAAGGTAGTAGGACAGTATTAAGTCTAGTAGGAACAGCTTACTATCCATTCATTTCTCTCATTCATTCTTTTTTCTGGCACAAAGGAAGCAAGAAGAGGGAAAAAAAATCTTAGAAGCTACTTAGCTCAAGCTCGGGTTAGTCATTCTCAAGGTTAAGTTATATACATACCTAACATGGGAATACTTTCCATTTTGCTCATAAAACAGTCCCTGTCTCTTGGTTTAAGCATGTAAAATAATTTTGAGAAGCACTGTCAGCCAAAGATAAGGAAGTGCTAAAACATGCAGGAAAAAAAAACTGCATTTTAACCACTCAGCACTCAGATGGAAAGGCCAAGTTAAGATTGCAGCAACAAAATGTGATAATGAAAGTCAATCCATCAAAAGGGGATAAAGAAATAAAGAAAAATGTTTTTACCAATAATTATAGACTGTTAATTCTTCTACCAGCTATAAAATTCATCAGGTTAGAATTACTGTAATTTTTTTTGTGCAGCTCCATGGAAACAGCAATCTTGCACATAGCAACATTCAATAATACTTTAACAAGTAAACATTAATATTCTTCAAAGACCTTTCCCTCTCAAAAAAAAAAAAAAGTCTGAATTAAGCTTTACCTAAACTGAAGGTACTAGGCAGTAAAAATGGAAAGAGAAGTAGACCCAAAGACTAATCTTCAAATAGCTCACATATCTGCTGTTCTGAAGTAGGGTGGATTCTATAGTTTCACCCAAATTACTGCCTCTTCCTTTGGCTTAGGTACACAAACTTGAAATTTCAACTGATGCATTTAATAATCAGGTATATACTACACACAAATTATTGTGCTAAATAATGTACAGAATAGGAAGATAGTTAAATCTTAAAGAGTTGGAGTCTGCTTTCAAGTGCTCAAGACTAATAATAAAGCTAAAACAAAACAACTAAATAATTTAATGTACAAGTGATGAGTGTTAGGACAACTGAAACCAGTGCTGAGGGAGAGGAGTCACGGTGGGAGGAGTCACTTTATCCAGCTGGATAGATCACAGCTTTCTAGAAGAACTGTAACTAGATTTGATATTTGACTTCAACACACAGAAAACATATAAAGACAGTATATCATAACACAACAAGGCTCTGGAATCAAAATGTCTTCTTTTGGATCCCGTCTCTATCACTTACTAGTTATGAATAAAGTACACTATTTCATCTTTCTAAGACTCAATTTTCTTATCTTGAGGAAACAAGAACCTATCTTGCACACAATAAATAATAATAATTAACATACATTAATAGTAAGCACTCAATAAATGGTGCCTACTACTGTTCAGAAAAAAAAAAGCAAAGTTTCAGAAAAAAGGAACAGTAAAAATAGCATGACACTGAATCTCGATGAAAGTTCAGCTTTGCTGAAATTAAGACTCATAAAAAGTAGAAAGATGTAAGTGGAAAGATGATTTAAAGCAAATCATTAGCTTTCTTAAAGTCAAGCTAAAAAGTATGCAATTTATTATCTAGGAATGCTGAAGGTTTTGATCACGCAATGGGATATAAACAAGGCTGGGGATCCATGTCAGAAGAACTGTAAAAAAGGCCTAGAGATAAAGAGATTTGTTAGGAAACAAACTATAATCATTTAGATACAAAGGGTGAGCCCCCTACTAAGCAATGTCAGTAAGAATTATTAAGAGAGAACCTCATGACTAAGTGAATGGGAAGGAGGAGAAGCCAAAATATACAATTTCAAGCCAGCATAATTTGAAGAAATAAAATTAAAATAAGTGAATCCAGAGAACACTTCTTTTCAGAAATTAGTTTGAAGTTGAGCGAGATCCAAGCAGATATACAGCTAGCAATTAGAGATAAAAGCTTAAGACTGAAGAATGGGTAAGTCTAAACATACTTACATGAAAATAAATGCAGAGTAGAGGTTCTAGTTTGGAATCCATTAACAAGCTCAGGCTGAAAAGCTCTGAAATTCAATGCAAATGTGTATGTATTTGCAAATCCTAGGAGGCAGTCTTTAATTAGACTTTCAAAGGATCTACAATACACACTCCCAAAAAAGTTTTTAGGAACCACTGGCATAATTACAAAGAAAACCATTCATGGAAAAGGTCTCAGTCAGTTTGTGCTGCTAAAACAGAATACCATAAGATGGCTAATTTATAAAGAAATTTATTGGCTCACAGTTCTGGGGGCTGGGAAGTCCCCTATCAAGGTACTGGCAGATTTGGCAATTCTGATTCCAAGATAGACCGTGAAAACTACATCCTCCAGAGTTACTCCGGAGGCAGAAGTCTGAAAGGTGGAGGCAAAACCTAATCTTTTATAAAGGCATTAATCCAATCACCAGAGGCAGAGCCCTCTTGACCTAATCACCTCTTAATACTTGATGTAATTAAATTTCAACATGAATTTTGGAGGAGACAAACTTCAAATCATAGCAGTAATTAATTAAATGTCAGAAGTAAAAAATGGATGAAGAAAAAATAGTCATGGTAACAACTCTGAAAAATACAATTACAATTTGAAGAAAAGGAACAAAAGAGGGTAAGACTAAATTTAAGAAAAGGAACCAAAATATTAGGGATTCAAGGCAAATTAAAAAGGCAGCATCAACACTGTTATATATGCATAAGCAAAAAAAAGTAAAACTTTAGGACTTTATATTTAATAAATATAAACTGCTAACAGTGAGGAAAGCAATTTTGGTTGTAATTACATTACAAGGAAGAAATTCTATTACAAGACATTAAGAAGTAAATGGTTGAGGGCAAATGAACAAAATATTAAAGTCTGACTACTACTCCAAGATTTATCAATGACAGGAACAGAAACCTAGCAAGAAAGGGACTAGAAGCATGATATTATTTTTTGTTTTCTGTTTTGCTATTATCGCTGACCTTTCAAAAAGAATGGGAAATTGACTTTTTATGCCAAAAGGAGCAAATTGAAAAGGAAAGGTCAAAGGAAGCAAAAATAATCAAAAGTTCAGGAGTAAAAAGATCATTTAGCAAACCCAAAAGAAAACTCTTCCTATCAGACAGGAATAAAAATAATTTTAATGTGAGAAAGGTACCTGTAGTTACAAGCATGGGTAAAGGGGAATATACTAGAAAAACTTCAAAGATGTTTATTTCTTAAACTCTGTAAAGCACTGATAACCACAACGCTTTAGAACTTTGTACTTTTACAGTAGCAGCCAATACTATGAAAATGTAATAGTATAAAAGTATATAAAGTAACAGAAAACACTAGGATACCACATTGTGTAGTAGTAAATTAAGAAAATGCACTTGGCTCTAGCGTCAAAAAGCCTTAGTTTAAATCACTGTAGGCAAATATCTCAACTTCATGCTTCAGTGCCTCAGTATCATCACCTGCAAAATGGAGATAACAATGCTTACCTTATAAAACTTGTAAGTACAGTAATACAAAATGTTTAAGACAATGCATGCAGTTTAGGTGGCAGCCACAGCAGGAGCTTTGGTGATAATTCTAACAGTAGCAACAGTAGTAATGTAACCTATCTGTGTTTAAATCAACCAATATCTAAGACAGGAGGGAAGGGCAAGGCTCTCAAACATGTGTCCCATTCAACCTTTTCAACTACAGATGGAAACAGTATAATTCTTCCTATCATACCAATAAGGAAAGGGGAGGTTCCTTTGCTTAGACAGCTAATAAATGGCAGAAGTGAGATTTGAATACTGATCTATGTGGACACAGAGCTCTTCTTTCCACCACACAGTTCCTCCACAGCGCTACACAGTAGCAGAAGCACAACATTAAGCATTTTCTTTACTACTCAATTTACAAACCCTGAGTATGTCATTACATCCATCTGCCTCTCAATTTTATTTTCTAAAAAATTAAAGTTTCATTAGTTTTTGAGGTGTCTCTTCAGATTAAGAAGAAAAAAAAATCGGGCTGGGCACGGTGGCTCACGCCTATAATCCCAGCACTTTGGGAGGCCGAGACAGGTGGATCACGAGGTCAAGAGATCGAGACCATCCTGGTCAACATGGTGAAACCCCGTCTCTACTAAAAATACAAAAATTAGCTGGGCATGGTGGCGCACGCCTGTAGTGCCAACTACTCAGGAGGCTGAGCAGGAGAATCGCCTGAACCCAGGAGGCGGAGGTTGTGGTGAGCCGAGATTGCGCCATTGCACTCCAGCCTGGGTAACGAGCGAAACTCAGTCTCAAAAAAAAAAAAAAAAAAAAATCCATGCCTTTGATGTGTAAGTCTACCTAAAAGTTTTAAAATATAATAGAAAATGTTTTCTGGTTTTTTTACGTTTACTACAACAAAAGAGCTTAATTTTTTTTCAAGAGTTAACATCAAAACAAAATGTTAGGCCAGGCACGGTGGCTCATGCCTGTAATCCAAGCACTTTGGAGGCCAAGGCTGGTGGATCACCTAAGGTCGGGAGTTCAAGACCAGCCTGACCAACATGGTGAAACTCTCTCTTTATAAAAAAAATTTAATTAATTAAAAAATCAAAAAACAAACAACAAAAAAAAAAGTTAGAAGAAAAACTAACATTTAGTTTCATATTAGCAAGTATGACTAAGCAAATGTTTGAGATAACAAAATATCAATCTTAAGCATTTCAAGATAACAATTTTAATAAAGTTCAAAATTTTCAATTTATGAAAAAGACATTGAAAATTATTTTCAATTTATGAAACTCAGAACCCTGATACATGTATAGAAGCTATGAAATAGCAAAATACAGATATGCAGATCATGCTGAAAATGCAGCCAGGTTTTTTTTTTTTAAAAAAAAAAAACATCAATCTGAAAACCCTCTTGCCCTAAAACCCTTCACTGGCTTCCCACTATCCTTCAATAACATCCAAAATCTTAAACATGACTCAACAAAGTCCTGTGTGCTCTGGCTCCTTTCTCCAGAGCTTTTCACAGCCATTCTTCTCCCTTGCTTTTTTTATTTCTTTCAATTCCTCCAAGACACCTTTTTGTGTTCATTTTAAGGACCTCCATACAATCTGTTCACCAAACCTACAATGCTTTCACAGATCTCCAATCCCATCCTTTAGTCCCAGCAAAGTGTTCTTCATCCTTCCAAGCTGAGATAAACATTACACCAGGGAAATGTTTCCTGACGTTCCCAGACTTCAACACCTATCTTCCCTGCTAAATGGTAAATAAAATGAAGAGTCTCATTTCACATCTTGTTACCTACTATTTCCCCAATATCTTGCACACTGCTTAGCACAGAGTAGGTAAAGTACTCTTAAAATAAAAGTTTGCTGAATTAACACATTTAAAATGTGTGTAAGTCCAAAACCATGAAGTATTTAACCAGCACAGGTAATTAAAAAGTTCTACGTAAGTTTCAAGTTACAGCTTACCCTTGGTCCTTTTTATGTTCCTCTCTCAAACACAGGAATTCGGCAATTACAATGTTAAAGCCAAAAAAAAAAAATCCTTTCAGATAACAGATCATAAAGTTTCACAAAACCAAGGTTAGAAACCACTGATCTTAAATAATTGGAATCAGCTTTTGTAAGTCAACATACAAAAGAATCCACATTAAATGCAATTAAAGGGACAGGAACTTGGATAAGGGCTCAATTTTACCACAGCTACATACATTAGAAGAGAACCAATTACAATTTCCAGTGTCTAGGCTCTACTAGCAGCGCCTTATTTATGACAACAGTAATGACTGCAGTGCTACAGCCATCCGAGAGTAGGCTTTATAATACATGGATATGTTTTATTAAGACTAAAGAAAAATTACAATCAAACACTCTAAGTGGCTATAGTCTTCTCATTCAGGTAAGGCAGGGGGATATGGCAAGTAAATCTGATATGAAACTGAATGCTTAAGGGAAAGCTATTTCAAACCAAAACATTTTTATAATTGTGTTCAACTAATAACTACTGAATGCTAATTACACATCAGGCAGTATTCTAACATTTCCTTTAAATTCATTATTTTCCTAATTTTGCAGTTGAGAAAATGGAAGCCCTGAGTTAAGTAACTTACCCAATATCATACAGCTGGTTAAGCTGCAGAGGCAGAATTCAAAGCCAGACATTCTGCTCCACAGTTCTCCTCTCACCCCTACATACTATGATGCCCACTCTTCAATACACTGAAATAGGGCTTCATTTGCACAACTTCACTCCAGTGAAACTATTTTGCTAATATAACCAATGACTTCCAGTTTGCTAAATCTAAGGGCTACTTTATTGCCTCCATTTTTTCCATCCATTCTGCAGCATTTCATAAACTCCTCTCTTTTGTCATACACTTGTTCTTTAACGACATAAAGCCCAGTTTTCATCCTGCCTCAGTACTAGGCCCTCTTCTCTTCCCTATCTACACACTGTTCCTAAGAAATGTCCCACAATTTCATGGTTTGCATGACTATCCGATGACTTGATTTCTCTAGTCCTGTTCTGAGTTTTAGACTACTCATATGTTGAATGATATGACATCACACTTAGATGTATCTCACAGACTTCATACATAATAATCAAAACTAGCCACCCCCTTTCTTTCTCCCCTTATCCTGTTCTCTGTCTTCTCTACTATAACCCATTCAGTTGCTTAAGCTAACTTCTTAGGCATCATCCTTGATTTCCCTTTCCCTCATCTCCCACATTTAATCCATTAGCAAATTCTATCAGATTTACTTATGAAACGTATTTGGATCTGCCTAGCTCCACCATGACTCTAATGCAAACTAGCCACATCGCTGCTTACAATACCCTTCTGAATAGTCTCCTTACTTCCATTCTTGCCGTCTCAGTCTCTACAAAAAGGGCAGAGGTAAAACAAAATTAAATCAGTCCTTGTCTGCTTTAAATCATCTCAGGACTTCCCATACATGATGTGGCCCCCACCTACTTGTCCAACCTCACGTCTTTACATTCTCTCCCTCATCACAAGGCTCCTTCCAGCCACTATGGCCTTTTCTTCCTGAAACACACCACAATAATTTCTGCTACAGAGCCTTTCATTTGCTCTTCCTTTTGCAAGAAATGTTCTTTTCCAAGACTTTCACACAGATGGTCCCTTCTCCTCCTTAGATGTTGTTCCAAAGTCACCTTCTCTGAGAGCCCCACTCTTAATCACTCTTTTACATGATTCTCTATTATTACAATAGTCACAGCTCTAATATCTGGATTTATTTATGTCTTGTAGATTTTAGAATTTAAAAGCTCTATCCCAAAGCCTCCCGCAAGAAGTTTATTAAATAAGTGAATTTCCCCATTGCATTATTTATTGTAAACCAATTCTGATAAAGTACTTAGCTCATGATATATTTTGTATTAACAAGTCCTCAAAACACTCCTTAAATTTTCCAATCTAAGACTATATCAGCACTCTAACCACCCCCCAACATAAAATCTATCTATAGCATTCCACTTAAAACTGCTAAATATTCCATATGGATGAAGATTGAATTTTCTTCCTCCTCTCCAAGCTAACGAACGTGTAGGCGGGAAAGGGGAATTTTACTGAGCAACTCAGCACCTGTTACATCTTGAATCAGTGAAGAGAGGTGCAGATGAGCCAGACAGCACAAGGGAGACGTGGCCTTGCTTTCATAGATTGTATTTAGGTGAAACGTGAGTGATTTAAGATAGAACTGCCCGAATCCCTAATAAAGGCTGTTCACTTCATTTAGAAAACGAAGGTAAAACCGTCTGTAGCAAGGAAAAGATATATTCGGTTCCACTAAAAGAAACCGATTTTGAGGCCCTCGGAAAATATTTGGGGGTGGGGTGGGGGCGGTTGGAGTCGGTCTACATATAACGGAAAAATAAGACCAGCTCAGCAATAAAATCAAGCTCGACTCAGGCTCTAAGGGGTATCTTGTACCTGGAAGCGAGGTGGACGAGGAGAAGAAGCCACAGAGCCCTGGTACCTCCGTTCACCGCTTCGGCCTCCACAGCAGGCACCTGGGGAAACTGCACAGATCTGTGGGTCCGCCTATCTCCCACCGCCATCCCTGCATAGAGATATCCCCCGGATACTCACATGGGCTCGAGAGTCTTGCTGAGCCAGGACTTGAGTGCCTCGAAGTTTTCAATGATCATTTTAGAAACCATCCACAGCGGCCCTAAGGCCCGTCACACTCCTCCGCCCGCCCAGGTCGCGGCCGCTACAGCCGCCGTTGCCCCCGCCCCCTCCTCCGCGCGCCGCCCGCGTGGGCCGCGGTGGGAGGCGCCGGTGGCAGGTTACCGCGGGCCCCGGTTGGCGAACTGCTCTGCAGGGACCGCCGCAGGCCTCAAGTCCACGGGGCGCCAGGAGCTCCCAGTCCCCGGACCCCCGTCCAGGCTAAAGCAGCAACGGTTTGCCCGGGCCCTCCCCCTTTCCTCTTCCCCAGCAAATCTACCCTGACCGGAAGCGCGACACGCGCTTAGACCGGGCGTTCTCTCAGCCTCGGGACTAGGTGCTTGTTGGCTACGTCGAAAAGGCAAAAGTAAAGAAAGCGAAGGCGAATGGCAGCTCAATGGGAACGATTCAGGGGGTCTTCCCGGCTCCCAGTACCCCCAAGAAGATGGCTGCTGATAAATCTCGCGATAATTGTTGAAGTCTCGCGGTGGCTCCCGGAGCCTGCTGGGAAAGACGTAAAGTCGGCGGAGAATGCGCGGGTCGAGTTCGATTTTTCGTGTGCGCGTTGCTTGCGGCCTTTTTGCCTTTTTATTTGCTTACCTTTACGATATAAAGACCTTATTTCTTACAAGAAAGGAAAGACCGCTGACTTCAAAAACAGCGGGAGGGGGTATAGCTCAGTGGTAGAGCATTTGACTGCAAAAACAGCGGGAGCCCTAGCTCGTCAGCGGTAAGACGGCCGTGGCATATCAGCTGGAACGAACTACTGGGTGGATTGCTCCTTGAGAGCATCCATACTCGCGTGCGCGACACAGAGCGGCCCGTAGGTTCCAGGTGCCAAGCGCGCTACTTCCTCAGTTTACCTAAGTGCCCTACCAGTACCATATTTTGTGTACCCTGTGATGTGGACGAGATTTGTAAACAGGCTAATTTAATGGAGCCCAGTGAGACCTCCAGAGGATTCGTGTCCTGTCCAATAGTACTCGACTTGTTGGTAGAGCCCTAGTGACTCAGGAATGCCACAAGGGAAAAGTGAGAGAACCGTCATATCTCTCAGGTAGTTTCCAGCCTGCACTTTCCCCCAGCTAAAGATAAGTTTTGTTATTTTTAAAATTATTTAGAACAAATTCAGCTCTATCTCAGATCAGGAAATTATATAGTATCAGAGAATCTTAATATCAGCAACCTAAATAAATAAACTTTTTTATTTATGATCAAATAAGTTTTATTCCTGCCTGAATTCTATTTAGCTACGAAGTGGAATTTTACAAAGGGTTTACGGTGCATGAACTGTAGTGGAATGAAAATATTCACAATCTAAAGACACTTTCAGTAAGTAGATCAATAAAAGCTCTTTATGGGAGACACTGATAGACTATATTGTTCTTAGGAACTCTTGAGTTTATAATTTGCTAGCGTGAAGTATCCTTAAGGATTAAGTGGAAAGATTATAAAGTACAAAGCTAGACATTTGTTTTAAATATAGCATATAGAGTAGAATACAAATTAGAATCCAGCTACTGAATAACCAGAGTGTTGATCAAAGTGATTTAGCTAAGTGAAATAAACCAGACATGAGAGGACAAATATTATGATTCCACTCACATGAAGTATCTAGAGTGGTCAACACTAGAGACAGAAGGTGGAATGGTAGCGGGAACGGGTAAAGAGGGTGCCCAGGAGAAGGGGAAATGAGGAGTTATTTTTCAGTGGATATAGTTACAGTTTGGGATGATTTAGGTTCTGGAGATAAGTGGTGTTGTGGGTTGCAAAATATGAATGTGCTTAATGCCAGTGGACCATATACTTAAAATGATGAAAATAGTAGGTTTTATATGTATTTTGCAATAAAATTTTTTTTTTTTGAGACAGAGTTTCGCTCTTGTTACTGAGGCTGGAGTGCAATGGCGCAATCTCAGCTCACCGCAACCTCCGCCTCCTGGGTTCAGGCAATTCTCCTGCCTCAGCCTCCTGAGTAGCTGGGATTACAGGCACGCGCCACCATGCCCAGCTGATTTTTTTTTGTATTTTTAGTAGAGACGGGGTTTCACCACGTTGATCAGGATGGTCTCGATCTCTTGACCTCGTGATCCACCCGCCTCGGCCTCCAAAAGTGCTGGGGTTACAGGCGTGAGCCACCGCGCCCGGCCCAATAAAAATTATTTATAAATTTAATATTGCTGAAAGGTAAAATCATAATTGTTTAGTCTGTTTGTTGTAACCTTGCCACAGGCTGGCACCACCAATATTTTCAGCTTTATCACCAGCAATTATATGACTCTGGCTCTCCACTTCAACCTTCCAAAGTTTCTATCAAATACTGTATACCCCAAGTAACCTGATTTGCTCATCCCCCTTTCTTCAAACATTTTTCCACATTACTTTCCACAGAGAACACTTCTACTTCTTTCCCTGACTGCTCAAACTTTGCCCATCCATCTCTAATACCACTGTCACAGTCTTATTTAAAGTCTTTTATTCTTCCTAAATAATAGCAAAAGCTTTTTTGTTTTGTTTTGTTTTGAGACAGAGTCTCACTCTGTCACCAGGCTGGAGTGCAGTGGTGTGATCTCGGTTCATTGCAACCTCCACCTCCTAGGCCCAAGTGATTCTCCTGCCTCAGCCTCCCGAGTAGCTGGGACTACAGGTACGTGCCACCATGCCCAACTGATTTTTGTATTTTTTAGTAGAGATGGGTTTTCACCATGTTGGCCAGGATGGTCTTGATCTCCTGACCTTGTGATCTGCCTGCCTTGGCCTCCCAAAGTGCTGGGATTGCAGGCATGAGCCACTGCACCCAGCCGCAAAAGCTTTTTAATATCTTTGCCTTTTATGCTATCCTCCATCTCAGTTGATCTTCACTTGCCCTCATCATCATTGCCTTTAATAGCAATAATTCTAAAATTTGGATCTAATTATGTCGCTTTCTTGCTAAAATCTTCATCAACTTCCACATTATCTTTAGAATAAAACAAATTATTTAGCATCCTATAAAGGGACTTTCATAAATCAGACACCTTCCTTTTTGCCTAGAAACTCCTTTCAGTGCCTTTCAGTCTTTGCTCCAGTCATCCTAAACTATTTTGAGTTTCTTGAAAGAAGCTGTCCCATGAAAAGACCCTTTATGCAAAGTGCCCCCAAATATTGAAGGAGAAATCAAACGAACAAGGCAGACAAATCCAGTTTGGTCAGTAAAGAGTGTTTTGTTGGGAGTAACTTACAGACAGAGCATGGTCTTGAGTGGCAGCAAGACAGGTAAATCTCTGCCCTATTACTCCCCAGACCAATACTTACATGCCATTAGGAAAGGATGTAGTACTCTATAGAGACGTTTAAAGGCCACCCTCCAAACAGGCAAGAATTCTATTTGCATCCTAACCTGTAATTTGTGTGATAACCTCAGGGTTGCTTTGTTCTTACACTAAGGACAGTAAATAAAGTAGTAATCAGGAGGCATTCACAGGATGGGCTAATCAGAAGTCAACATGGCAGATTAGCATTCAAGATGGAGTAAACTTTTGTCTCCACAGAAGTGTGTTCTCTCACTAAACTGAGCCATTGCAAAATGTGTTTCTCTACCTTTAGTTTGATGGATTCCCACTTATCCATCAAAATGCAGTGCATACTGCTGCCTTTGGAAATCTGTCCTTGACCTCCCTTCTCTAAAGCAAGAATCCGTTTGAAATTTTCCAACATCAGCCTGTGCTTGCTTCTTTTATAGTACTTATTTTAAATTTATTTTAAAATAAAGCTTTATTTTTGCAATTATGTGATTATCTGTTCTTTAGTAGATTATGGCTTTGAATCCCCTGCTTCAGGAATAGCTGCTAATATATACAGCCCATTCATATTCAAGGTGGTTGTGTTCTGTAAAAGAGCCACAAATGCTGAATTGCTGAATATGGAACCATTGTTCCTAGGAGTAATACAGGATTAGGTTCCTTCAAGCCTCTTATCAAATTTTTGTCAACCAGTCCATAAATATCTTGTTTTATGTGTGTTTCTTTTTAAAGGCACCTTATGTAGGAAACATAAGAATTTAAAGGCACCTTATTTAATATAGTTGATTTAATAACATTGAACTCATAGCCAATAGCACTGTGATATATGTGTTTTCTCATTAAAAAGAAAGAGGAGCCTTCTGGCATTTAACCTGGATAGCCTCATCACTACATTTGGGTGTCATTTTAAACAGTGAAATCACAAAAAGCTAAAAATGCAGCAAATATGGCACTAAATAGACCATGAAAAGGACACTTGTTTCCAGTGTGAGAGATAAAAGGACACTTGTTTCCAGTGTGAGAGCTAAAACAAAGGTATGATATGCATCTCCTTGTTTGACCAAAGCTGGGAACATGTGCATCAGGTGACTCAAATTTTTTGCCTCTGCTCATGTCTACAAATGACTGTAAAAGCATTGCAAATATTGATTTTGGCATTGCAAATAAATTTTAGCAAGTAGCCAAACTCACAAATACAGAATCTGCAAGTAATAAGGATCAACTATATTTGACTAGGTGAGAGAGCTGGAAGAAACCTGGGGAGGAGTCGAATAGTCTTACTACTTTCAATAGTGCTTTTGAGGTCTTGTTTAAAAACAGTCTGCATTTGCAGATCACAAAGATATTCTGTATTTTCTTTGATTTCTTTTATAGTCCATTACTCTACTTAGAATTACAGTTAAGTCTTTATTCTGTCTGTAATACAGACTGTGGTATAAAGTGAGGACCTAGGCCATTTTTTTCCTATAAGTCTACTCAGTTTATTCCTTCCTGTTGATTTTTGACTCACTGCAACCTCCGCCTCCCAGGTTCAAGCAATTCTGCCTCAGCTTTCCAAGTAGCTGGGACTACAGGTGCACACCACCATGCCCAGCTAATTAGAGATGGGGTTTCACCATGTTGGCTGGGATAGTCTTGAACTCCTGGCCTCAAGTGATCTGCCCACCTCAGCCTCCTAAAGTGTTGGAATTACAGGCATGAGTGCAGCCTTCTTTCTGTTGATTTTTGATGCCACTTATATCTTTGTGTTTTTATTTCATTTGTGTTCTGCTTCTGACCTATTTTTCAATTGGTCAATTTGTCTATTACTACACCAGTACCATGTTGTTTTTATTTACTATTTGTAAGGCCGGCTGCCTCGCCGGGAGCTAAATGGACACACTTATCTCTCCCCGTGCCAGCCTCTCCATGCTGACACACTTATCTCTCCCCGTGCCGGCCTCTCTATGCTGGCTCCCCACACCCACTCCTATCTGGTCTCTCTATGCAGGCTCCATACACCCACTCCTGCATTCCTCACTCGACCCCTTCAGAATTTAAAAAGCCCGCCAAAGATTTATCCAACAGCAGCTTAACATTGACCTCCCCAGCCAGTCAACCCACCAGTAATCCCACCTGGCAACCAATGATAGCTCGCCCCATCGGCACCTTAACTTCCCTTCACCAATGAAACTGTCTGCTCTTTGTTTCCCTAGTGATCAATCAAACCCCCTCACCAATGAAACTCACCAATGAAGCTGTCTGCTCTTTGTTTCCCTAATAATCAGTTAACCCTCCTCACCAATGAAACTGTCTGCTCTTTGTTTCCCTAAAGACCAATCAATTACCTCCACTCCCTATAAAACCCCACACCCTGAGAAGTCCAGTGCGACTTCTCTGGCCCCTTCCCGGACCACAGAACCTCGCCCGGGAGCTGAATAAATTGGATTCTCATTTTCTCACACTGGCCTCAGTTTCCTCATTTTGACTCGGCAATATACCTTACACTATTGTATTACTCAATATTAATATATAATAAGGCAAATCCCTCCTCTTTGCTCTTTTTCAGATTTAGCTTGGTTTCACACAGTGGTTCACACCTCTTATCTCAGCACTTTGGGAAGCCAAGGCAGGCAGATCACTTGAGGTCAGGAGTTCAAGACCAGCCTGGCCAACATAGTGAAACCCCATCTCTACTAAAAATACAAAAATTAGCCAAGTGTGTTGACACACACCTGTAGTCTCAGCTACTTGGGAGGCTGAGGTGGGAGAATCGCTTGAACTTGGGAAGTGAAGGTTGCAGTGAGCCAAGACTATGCCACCGCATTTTAGCCTGGGCGACTGAGTGAAATTATTTATTTATCTAAATAAATAAATAAATGTGAACCTTTAGTTTTCCAAATACATAGAACAAGATTGTCGAACTTGTAAAAAAAAATTCTGGGCCGGGCCCGGTGGCTTACGCCTGTAATCCCAGCACTTTGGGAGGCCGAGGCGGGTGGATCACGAGATCAAGAGATTGAGACCATCCTGGTCAACATGGTGAAACCCCGTCTCTCCTAAAAATACAAAAAATTAGCTGGGCATGGTGACGTGTGCCTGTAATCCCAGCTACTCAGGAGGCTGAGGCAGGAGAATTGCCTGAACCCAGGAGGCGGAGGATGCTGTGAGCCGAGATCGTGCCATTGCACTCCAGCCTGGGTAACAAGAGTGAAACTCCGTCTCAAAAAAAAAAAAAAAAATTCTTCATTGAAGTTATGAATTAATTTGGATTGACTTGATATCCTACACGTATAGCAGTCACAGAGCTCAGATCTCCCTTCAAGAAAGGACTCACTGTCCAACTGCATGGACCATAGTTACCTGACAGCCTCCAGTTGTTAACTTTTTCTAGATTCACTTCAGCTTTCAAGCTGAAGTTACACTATTCTAAAGGCAAACCCTCTCCCCCATGCCCATCCCCAGCTAAAGACTGAGCCAGGGAATAAGGACCTGCTTGATACTGGGATGGCAAAAGTATTGTCAGACCTGCATGGTAATCTGATGGCTCTCCCACCCAATCCTGCTGTAACACAAATTTCATTATCTGATTAATTCTATTTTTGTACACTTTAAAAATCATTGTTAATAATAAAATTATAAGTACTAGGAAAGAGGAAACTGAAGCATTGTAGAATTTAAACTGTAAAGGCTCAAGCATGGTTTCTCTAAGGATATGATATTTAAACGGTTAAGAAAAGTGAATAATGAGTAAAAGCCATGTGAATCAAAGTAGAGACAAGAATTTTCCAGTATACATAATAGTTTGTGGGATGTTCCTGAGGTAAAAAAGAGTCAGAATCTTAAAGACAGAGAGGTGGGAGGGTATTAAATTGGGAACACGAGGAATGGCTGTCAAGTTAGAGGTAAAAAAAAGTTCATGTTAAGATTTTGGAACTGGATTTTATTTAAAATAATGATGTGAAGCCATTGAAAGGTTTTTTGGTGTGGCAGGATGAATTTAAAATATGAACACACCAACGCATACTTCTTTTAAGAGAGAACCTGATTAAATTTGGGAATTTAAAATAAAAACAGGAAGCACATCGTACTCTAATATAATAATTTAAGGGTTTTGATTTTCCCAGAAGATCAAGGTCATGTTAATAAAGGAAATATGGTTTTCTTATCTAAGACTGGACACTGATTACTTGCAAAGAAAAATAATGCTTTCCGTGATAGACTTAGGTAATTCAAGACAAAACACTTTAGCAATTACTGATACTGTAAACTGGGATCAGAAGACATACATAGTGTCGTATCCAAGTCTAGGCGCAGTGGCTCACATCTGTAATTCCAGCACTTTAGGAGGCCAAGGCAGGCGGATCACTTGAGGTTAGGAGTTTGAGACGACCAGCCTGGCTTACATGGTGAAACCCCATCTCTACTAAAAATGCAAAAATTAGCCGGATGTGGTGGTGGGATCCTGTAATCCCAGTTACTTGGGAGGTCGGAAGGCTGAGGCAGAAGAATTGCTTGAACCCAGGAGGCAGAGGTTGCAGTGAACCCAGATTGCACCACTGCACTCCAGCCTGGCAACAGGACAACAGAGTGAGACTCAATCTCAAAAAAAAAAAGGACATACTATCATATCTCCCTAAATTGGACCAGAACACTTTTGGTATAAAAAGCATTTTTAAGGTCGGGTGCAGTAGCTCTTGCCTGTAATCCCAGCACTTCGGGAGGCTGATGGGGGTGGAGCATGAGGTCAGGAGTTTGAGACCAGCCTGGCCAACATGGCAAAATCCCGTTTCTACTATGATATGAAAATTAGCTGGGCATGGTGGCACACACCTATAATCCCAGCTACTTGAGAGGTTGAGGCAGGGGTATCACTTGAACCCAGGAGATGGAGGTTACAGCGAGCTGAGATTGCATTCCAGCCTGGGAAACAGCAGGAGACTGTCTCAAAAAAAAAAAGCTTTTGTTTTTGTTTTTTGAGATTTTTTGTTATGGAGCCTCTCTGTGTTGCCCAGGCTAGAATGCAGTGGCATAATCTCAGGTCACTACAACGTCTGCCTCCTGGGATCAAGCAATCCTCTCACCTCAGCCTCTTGAGTAACTGGGACCATAGGCACACACAACCCATGCCTGGCTAATTTTCTTACTGTATTTTTGGTAGATGGGGTTTCACCATGTTGCCCAGGCTGGTCTCTAACACCTGAGTTCAAGTGATCTACCTGCCTTGGCCTCTCAAAGTGCTGGGATTACAGGCATGAGCCACCACATCTAGCTAAAAAGCTTTGAGAGGCAGCCGGGCGCGGTGGCTCACGCCTGTAATACCAGCACTTTGGGATGCCAAGGCAGGTGGATCACGAGGTCAAGAGATCGAGACCATCCTGGTCAACATGGTGAAACCCCGTCTCTACTAAAAATAGAAAAAAAAAATTGGCCGGGCGCAGTGGCTGACGCCTATAATCCCAGCACTTTGGGAGGCCGAGGCAGGTGGATCACAAGGTCAAGAGATCAAGACTATCCTGGTCAACAAGGTGAAACCCCGACTCTAGTAAAAATACAAAAATTAGCTGGGCATGGTGGTGCGCGCCTGTAGTCCCAGCTACTCCAGAGGCTGAGGCAGGAGAATTGCTTGAACCCAGGAGGCAGAGGTTGCGGTGAGCCGAGATCGTGCCATTGCACTCCAGTCTGGGTAACAACAGCGAAACTCAGTCTCAAAAAAAAAAAAAAAAAACCTATTAAGACAGATCCAGAAAACAAAAAGATCTCTCTGGGAAGGCCTAACAGGCTGGCTACAATGGAAATTTCAGGAAAGCAGAGATTTTGTATCTCTTGTGCTTAGAGAAGTTAATAGCACATGGCTGGTTCTCTATATTTGTTGAATGAATGAACATTGGAGAATAAAACCCATAACCTAGGTGACGGTCTGACAGCTCAGACAGGGTCAAGAATCCTGGGGTTCACTCACTTGTCACACTAAAAATGGCATTCTGTTAGGAAAACCACTCCAAGAGAAAGCAGATTCACAAACTCCCACCATGGATTTTATAAGTAAGTATATACATGCTTTTATATGCATATGATCCCACCTAGAAAGCTGCTATCATTTCATTTCATTCCTTTTTTTTCAACAAATATTTATTGTAGCGGTATCTCTGTCCTTCGTGCCAAAAATCAGGAAAAAAATCAGAAATCTTACTTGCTTATTAACTGAAGTATGGGGAGGCACAGATACTTTTTTGAAGAAAATTCACTTTGGCATATTGTTCATGGTTCTTTACTAGCCTTAGGCCAAAACTGTTAAAAAGGTAATGATGTAGAACTTAACTAGGGCTTTTGAAATTTGAGGCCATCTTTATTAGGGGCCAGAACCTAAGCCAGAACAACAACCAATAACATTGCAATAACATCAGGCACAATGAAATGCCCTTAGGAGACACTCTCTAAAGTTTTAAAGCTTCACTGTTCCATCCTTCAAACAAGAAAGAGAAAAAACTCTGCATCACTCACAAACAATGGTGCATAAGTCAGGAAGAGGCTGGGCTTGGCTGCAGTAATGAACAACAACAAGGGTTCATTTCTCCCACACCCTGCAAGTCCATTACAAGTTAGCTGCACCTCTACTCCTCGTGGTCCTCCCTCCAAGTCCCAGGCTGATGGAGCAGTCTCTGTCTATTTAGGGTGTTGTCAGTCATAAAGGTGGACACAAAAGCGATTATGGCAAACCATGTACTGTCTCCTATAATTTCTACTCACAGAAGTGGAATACGTTACTTCTCTACACATTTCATTGACCAGAGGAAGTCATGTGACCAAGCCTGATTCAAAATAGGCTGGGGCAGGGAGGAGCAGAAACATTAAGTGAGTTTATAATATAATCTGCCATACAAGGTGAACCAGAATTTAGGGATGAGCTCAAAGCCTGCATTTCATGTAACAGTCAAAGTTCACACAAGATTTGATCTTTCCTTCCCAGAAGAAAGTTGACTCCCTTAACAGCATTAGCTGGACCAATTCCTGGCTGTGGAAGCAGCATCCATCACAAAGTGTTTTCACAGTAAATGAACAGTAAACATTCCACTGCGGGGTGAGAGGGGGACACACTATACTGCCACATATCATAGCCGCTACTGATGTGTGGCTGTTGAGTTCTTCTGGCTAGTTAGAATTGTGGTGTGCAATAAGTATAAAATATGCACCAAATTTCAAAGCCTTAGAAAAAACATGTTAGCAATGTTTTTCACATGTTTTTCCTTAACAAACAACAAAGTAAAATATAATTGCACCATAAAAGAATAATATTTTGGATATATTGGGCTATTAATATACTAAATAAAGTGTATTAATAAAATTAATTTCACCTTTTTTTTTTTTTTTTTTGAGATGGAGTCTCACTCTGTTGCCCAGGCTGGAGTACAGTGGCACGATCTCAGGTGACTGCAACCTCCACCTCCTAGGTTCAAGTGATTCTCCTGCCTCAGCCTTCTGAGAAGCTGGGATTACAGGCGCCTGCCACCACGCCTGTCTAATTTTTTTGTATTTTTTGTAGAGACAGGGTGTCACCATGCTGGCCAGGCTGATTTTTGAACTCTTGTCCTAAATGATCTGCCCACCTCGGCCTCTCAAAGTGCTAGGATTACAGACGTGAGCCACCATGCTCGGCCCTCACCTTTTTATTATTATTTTCTTTCACTTTTTAAAAGTGTGGTCCCTAGAAAACTTAAAATTATATATGCAGCTCACATTATATTTTTATTGGACTGTGCTTTCCTAAAATGTAAGAACTTTTTCCTCTCCTTATGTGAAATAAAGGAGAGAAATAAAGATCTCAGTGTGTTAACAGCATAACTCCTAGTCCTCTTACTCTGTACTGCTTTGGTATGTTTTAGAATGCTTCTATGAAACTACTGCCAAAAACACCATTGGCGTTTTGGGAAGTTCAGGTGTGGTAGGACCCAGGGAGGGAAGAGTACCTGCCAGGAGACCGGCCAATACTGAGAACAAAGTGGAGGCCACCACCCTTCCTTTTGTGAATTATTAAGTAAGGATGAACACTTGCCAGCAGATGAATTACTGGATAGAGATTAACACTCACCAGCAGTGTGAGGCCCCATAGCTTCTCTGATCTCTCTCACCAGAGAATATTAAGAGGTATACCCATTCTGGTTCAAGAAGGAAAAGCCTTCTACAACTGGCTTACATGAGTAAGGGAAGATTATAATTAGATTTGTATGGAGAATATATGGGGCTGAAGCAGGGGTAGCCAAGAAAGATACAATTGGGGAGTGGTAGAGGCAGCAATTAGGAGACTATTGTAATGGTCCACGTGAGATGTTGGAAGTTTGAACTAGAGTGTTAATGGTGTTGATCTTTTCAAAATGATAGACATTATGTGTCTATCATTTAAAAAAACAACTATTCAGCTCTATCAATTGCAGATCTCTATCAGCCACCATTCTTTTCTTTTTACAGGCAAACAAGAGTTGTTTGTACTCATTGTCTCAGCTTCCTCTCCACCCACCACTCCAGTTCAATATGAACTAGCTTCTGTCTTCATCATTTTACCACAACACTCCTTGCCAAGGTTATCAGTGACTTGCATTTCACTGACACTGACTAAATGTTAGGTCCACATTTAGTCCTATGTTGTTTGATGAAATATAACATTTGACAACATTGTTCAAAATGTTTTTTTCTTGAAACACTTTTTTTCCCACTATTCTTATTGTATCACAATCTTCTTGGTTTTTTTTTACCCCTGATTTTTCTGGACACTCTAAAGTATCCTTAAACTTCAACCAACTTCACGTGGATGTGCCTTGGAATTCCATTGTTGGTCCTTTTTTCAGTCTAAACATGATCCCCAACCTATCTTATCTGTTTTTAATATTTCAGCTCCTATATCCATGCCGGTGTTTTCCAAAGGTCATTACTTGGATGTCTTCTAGGCATCTCAAATCAGTCTCCAGAACTAAACTCATTATCTTCGCTAACCAATTTTGCCCCTTTCCTGTGATATGTAACTCATAGAAAGCCATCATCATCCAATTGCTCAAGTCAAAAACCTAGGTATCATCCTTCTCCTTTTACCACTATCCAATCAATATCCAAATTACTATCTATTGAGTCTTCCTCCTAGGCATACCTAGACTCATTGTCATTCAACCCAGATGATACACTGCAGCCAAAGAAATCCATTAAAGCACCCTCTAATCATGTAAACCCTTGTTGGCTCCCCATTTCCTAGGCTATAGTACAAATTTATTAATGTAATACTTGTAAGGTTGGCTGCGTCGCTGAGAGCTCGGAAACGCCCCCCCTCCCCTCGCGGGGCGTTCGGACACGCCCCCTCCCCTCGCGGGGCGTTCGGACACGCCCCCTCCCTCGCGGGGCGTTCGGACACGCCCCTTCCCCTCTTGGGGCGTTCGGACACGCCTCCTCCCCTCGCGGGGAGTTCGGACATGCCTCCCTCCCTTACCGGGAGCTCGGACACACTTCCCTCCCTTGCCGGGAGCTCAGACACGCCTCCTCCTCCCCCCCCCCCCCCCCGCCGGGAGCCCGGGGAAAAAAAGCCCCATCAGGACATACCTGATACCATTTTGTCCCATCCAGGCTCCACTCCCTGCCTACTATTTTGTCCTATCTGGGCCCCACTCCCCACCATCCGGGTCCTACTCCCCTCCATTTTGTTTCATCCGGGACACACTCCCCTCCATTTTGTCCCACTCACCTTGGCCACAGCCAATCAGATGCCTCCACTCCCTATAAAACCCCGTGCCTGAGAGGAGTCTGCGTGACTTCTCCGGCCCTTCCTGTCCGGGCCGCAGAACCTCGTCCGGGAGCCTGAATAAAACCCCTTGCATTGGATTATTTTCGTGCTGGCCTCAGTTTCTTCATTTCGTCCTCGGCGAGAACAGACCTTACAATACTTAATTGAAATCAACTGTGTTTTATGGTATTAAGCACTGTTCTAAAATCTTTACATTTATTTATTCTCACAATTTAGCATTCCTAGTTTACAGCTGAGGAATTTAGGCCTTCAAGTTGTCCAAGTGTATAGAATGAGTCAATGGCAGAGATTGAACTCAGGTTCAATTGAATCAACACCACATCCTTAACCACATGCTTTCTTACATCTTTCATTAATTGACAACTGCTTAGCTCTTCAACTTCTCCCATTCTCCACTTTTTACATTCCACAATGGTGCCATACCATATATCTGCAGTTCCCAGAAAAGTACTGCATCATGCAATAGATGAACTGGTATATGATATGCTAAAGAAATCACCAACACAGGGGCATGAATATATTTTTAGACTATTTATTATTTTTTTTAATGATAAGAACATGGGAAAAATCAGAAAGACTTCCCTACATGTAATTTTATAGTTTGCATTAATTTTATTTTGAATTTCAAGTGGGAAAGCACTATAATATCTTGGTGCATAGAGCCTGTAAGTTCCTTAATCTGTTTCTACAAACAAGCCATGGTGTCCTAAATTTTATTCTTTGCACAAAGAGCCCCTTTGGTTTAGAACATTTACCATGTCCAATCCTATCCTTCATCTAACTCCAGGACTTATCTTAAAAATCACTTTCTCCAGGAAAACTTCCCTGACTGGGCTGAGTGTTCACAGTGTTTATCCCTGTTACCATTATATCACATTGCATTATTAACAGATTAGTTTCCTTTAAGGCAAAAGCTTTTTTTCACCCACTGTTTTATTCCCCAAATCTAACACAGAATAGATAATACTTTTTAAAATAGTCATTCATCACTTTTTTCCTGTATTATAATCATCATGCTTGAAATGTTGATTGACACTTGTCTGACTCTCAAGGTGCCATGATGTTAATTATTATTCCACAAGAAAAGTGATTTTGTTTAAAAATGGGCTTTCTTTGATATTTGTAATTCTCCCAAAGAAAGAGGAAAAAATAAAATGAACTAGTTTAAAAAAAAAAAAGAATTACAGGCTTTTTGTTTGTTTTGTATTTTAAGGAGCTAGAAAGGTAGAGGAGGCCAAAAGCCATCTTTACTCATATTTCCAGGCACTTGGCAAATTTCTACAGCAATGTCCTCTCTCGCAATTTGTTCACACTTCCTGTATTCAGGGCTTTGAGTAGTTTCCACTCACACCGATTCTGGATTTGTCTAAGTGACCTGCTTTGCTAGTGAGATTAAGGTAAATATGATGAGATAAAAATAAATGTGATGCAAACAACTCGAAAAGTGCCTGAATGCTGAGGCTGCCATGTGATGAAGTCCCAGTAAGATGCAGCCTGACAACCACCAGGCATGTGAGTGAGACCATCCTAAACCAACCATCTTGCACAGCCAGTGTAAACCAAAAGAACTCCCCATCAACTCACAGAATGGTAAGAAAGAATAAATGTTTTTAAGCCACTAAGCTTGGGGTAGTGAACATTGATATAATGCCTAATAAACACACACTGAGAGACTCATGACCTCTATTGACATCTATTTTTCTGATAACACAGCTTGAACTTTCACTCTATCATCCATTCAACAAATATCCATAGTCAATTTACTTATAAAAAAGAAATTATTTTTAGAAAAATGAAATTAAAGTAACTCACTGCATCAAAGGAAATGCTGAACAGGCTTCCAAGGCAACAGGAACCATCAAATCTCTAGAAATCATAGCTGCCAAAACTTGTTCATTCATGGACTTTTTCTATAGAATGCTTCTGCATTCAGCTGACTCAATAACAATCACCCACACTGGGTATCGAGATACAAATTATCAGGATAGAGAATCTAATTGACTTTGGTTGAGTATATGCCTATCACTTTGAGTAAGGAAGAGGGATTTATTAGAAATAGAAGTTGGGAGATCACTTGGCATGCTAAAAGTTGTGACTTTAATAAAGATAGTACTTAAGAACCAGATTCTAATTCCTTTTCTTCAATAAACTAATAACTTTTTTGCATGTAATTTTCCAGAAGGTAGATATTAATTTATGTTAATTGGAGAGCTGTATGTTCAAAAGACAAATTCAAATCACAAATAAACGTACAAATACACAAAACACCCTAGCAAAACCTAGTGCAAATTATCATTATATAAGACCTTCTGGAAGCTGAAAAGCAATAATGATCTTATGAGGTCTTGCATGGGTTTTTCCATCAATTTCAGGTTCTTTAGATTTACACTGTGTTCTATTTCCTCTGAGTTTCCCTATCCCCTAAAGCCTCTACTCCCCTCTTCCTCTTGAGAGCTCTTCTAATACTTAACTGACCAGCTACTTCTTTATATGAATGTATTGCCAAGAAAATTTTAATCTGCTTCAAATAAGAATTCAGATTTAATTTTTGTATCCTTTTATATAATTAGTATTTTATTCAATAACTGTTTAAAATGATAAAAACTGAATAGGAGTTTAAGGATAACCTAGTTCAGTATCTTCATATTTACAGATGACAGAATTGGGGTCTGGACATGTGCAAATACTTTTCCAACAAAGTCAACTGTAAAGGTAATAGAAGAAACAAGTTACCTGCTGTAAGATCCAGGGCCAGATTTAATTCCAGCTTTGTTAATTGACAGAATGCAATAGCTATTTAATTAAAAATAGGCTGAAAAAAAACACTGAAATCAAAAAAACTAACCACAAAATAGAGATATTAAATCACATTATTTATGCATTAGTTTATTTCTTCAATATTTGTACTATAAATACATGAATGTATCAACAAAAAAATTAAAATGGAATATCTCTAATAAAGAATGCAAATAATGGATACAAATGGCTTTGGATATTTTTGTAATTATGATTTGGTAGGTACAAGAGGCAAAATGCACAAGGCTGTTGGTAAACCTCCTTTTTTTAGTATATTTTTCTATTAAAGTTTAGAAGAAGGTTTTAAAAGGTTTATTGATGGCCCAAAGGCATGAATACAAGAAATGTTGGCCACTATTTGTTCTTTTTCATGAAAAATATTTAAACTGAAAAGGAAATAAATTATTACACGAGATTTGTTGTTCTTTCATTTTCTCAAATAATGGATGTCTTCAAAACCTTTTCACCTTTTATTGACTTTGTTTTATTTTTTGGCAATAATATAAGATTAATATCTCATATATACATAATATATATATACATATATATCATATACATATATATATAATATATACATATATATCATATACATATATATATAATATATATATATATATCATGCAGGAGATTCTTGAAAAATGGCAGCTTAGACATAAATCCCTTTTCCTCTCCTCCAACTCTCAGACATTTGCCTCCCTTGAGCCAAATCCTTGCCAAGTCCTATAGGAAGCTAGGAGAAGGTGGGACCTTGACCTCTGTTGGGGACCCTGCTATGGGAAGTTGGTCCACGACTTGTTCCCCCATGGACTAAGCAAACAAGTGAAGAACAGTGGTGGTGGTAGTTTCTGAATCTCCTTAATCCTGAATAGAGTTTGGTTTTCACAGATCTCTGGAAAGACACCCTCCCTTCAACAAAGTTGGTATAACACCATATAAGAGTCTGAGATTTCATTAACTCCCAAAAGTCCAAGTTTAATGGGGATAACGAGTCATCCCTGCTTATATTAGTTATCTATTGCCATCTAATGAATTACTCCAAACCTTAGGACCTTAAAGCAACAAACATTTATTATGTCACAGTTTCTGTGTGTTAAGGATTTTAGGAGCTGCTTAGCTGAGAGGTTCTGGCTCAAAGTCTCCTGTGAAGTTGCAGTCAAGATATGTGCCGTGACCCCAATCATTTGAAGCCCTGTCTGGGACAGGAAAATCTAGGTGCAAAATGGCAGTTGTAGGAGTCCTCATCCACACCACGTGGGGCCTCTTCATAGGTATTTGAGTGTCCTCATGGCATAGCCACTGGCGTTCCCCAAAGCAAGCAGTCCAAGAGAGAGCAAGACAGAGACCACACTGTCTTTTATAAATCAGCCTTGGAAGTCTAACACGGTTACTTCCACCACATTCATTAGTTGTTGGGTACAGTTCACATTCATGGGGAGGAAAATCAGGGCCTGTCTTTAGATAAGAGATGTAAAACAGAATTTGTGGAAATACTTTAAAATCATAGCACTACTCTTGATGCTGGGCAAGTACTATGTCAGTGACTTCCCAGGAGTCTCACAGAGAATTGACTGCCCACATATATTACCTTTGGGGGCAGAGACTCCAGTAGTGTGCTAGTTAATGTTCAACCAGTAGCTTTCTAGAAAACAAAATGTATAGATGCATATGTATAAGTTTTACTGATACGAAGAATGTATAGCACAGAACTTAAAAATAGTAAAATATACAATATTATTTATTGTAAATTCCATATAACCAACTGTTTTTCACAAAAGATTTTAGTTTATGTTCCCTAAATGTTTGTGGTTGGTAGCATTTCTTTTTCTTTTCTTTTTTTTTTTTTTTGAGACGGAGTTTCGCTCTTGTTACCTAGGCTGGAGTGCAATGGCGCGATCTCGGCTCACCACAACCTCCGCCTCCTGGGTTCAGGCGATTCTCCTGCTCAGCCTCCTGAGTAGCTGGGATTACAGGCATGCGCCACCATGCCCAGCTAATTTTTTTGTATTTTTAGTAGAGACGGGGTTTCACCATGTTGACCAGGATGGTCTCTATCTCTTGACCTCGTGATCCACCTGCCTCGGCCTCCCAAAGTGTTGGGATTACAGGCGTGAGCCACCGCGCCCGGCTACATTTCTTTTCTTTTCTGTTTTTTTTGAGACAGTCTCACTCCAGCCAGGCTGGAGAGCAGTGGCATGATCTCAGCTCACTGTAACCTCTGACTCCCTGGTTCAAGGGGTTCTCCTGCCTCAGCCTCCTGAGTAGCTGGGATTACAGGCACACACCACCAAGCCCAGCTAATTTTTGTGTTTTTAGTAGAGACGGGGTTTCACCATGTTGGCCAGGAAGATCTCAATCTCCTGACCTCATGATCTGCCCGCCTTGGTCTCCCAAAGTCCTGGGATTACAGGCATGTGACACCGTGCCTGGATCAATCGGTAACATTTTCTATATTACTTTATTTTTTAAAAAATCCTCATTATTGATTTCCTCCAGGTTTCATGCCTGACGAGGCAGATGTCTTATGCTGAGAATCCCTTCTGTGCCACCCATCCCCTGAAAAGAATCCCTTTACCGTGACTTCGTCTTCCACTACCACACAACAGGTTTGATTTTATCCACCGTTGGATTACTATATACCTATCCCCATTTTCTATGACCAGATTTTCCCTCTGTTCATTTACGTAGTTTTCTATCCACAATGAAAAGTCAACAGACATGTGAGTCTGATCTTATTTGTTACTCAAAAAATCTTATTTCTCACTGGATTCAGACTCAGAAGTAGAAGCTCACAGAGAGGAAAGTCTGTGTCTCTTCACAGTTTGTTCCTGGCGCCTCTTCTCTTTAGCCTCCTTCATTCTCTTGGCCAAAAGTTTAGCATATTCTGCAGCCTCTTCCTTATTGTTCTTAGTATGCTGCTGCTTCAGAGCAATACGTGCCATTTGTGCTGCAGGACACTTGGAGTAACAAGACGCTGAATCTTGGGTGCTTTGGTCCTAGGTTTCTCACCTTCTTTGTTTAAGGGCTTTCTTACAACATACTGGTGGACATTATCTTCTTTAGAGAGATTGAAAAGTGTGCAGATTCTGCTAGCTTTTGTGGGCTCCAGGCAACGAGGCACCGTGGTATTAGTCAGTCTAGGAATATTCTTCTCTCCTTTTTTTTACAATAATCAAGTTGAGAATGCTCAGAGTGGCATCCACAATGCAACCACGAATTGATTTTCTTTCACCACTTCTCTTTGGTCTGTAACAGGAATGCCCCTTACTCAGTAGCAGGTGGACACGGCCATGGGTCCAGACACTCTGCTTCCAGGGAAACCTTGTTTGTTGTTCCCATCACTGATTTGGACCAATAACCCTTCCATTCTTCACCCAGAGCATCAGCAGCAACTTCTGTGGCCATATGCTTCTCATTAAAAGTATAAAGTTTGCATTCATCTTCCACTTCAATAAGCTTCTGGCAGCCAGTGGCTGGGAAGTTGTTCAGCTTCATCTTGAAGCAGCTGAACGCCTCCGAGGCGCCACAGGAAAGAGGTCTATGTCACTTTTTTATGTCCAGACAATCAGCGAAACAGTAAAAAAGCCCAGCCTTGTAGCATTTTCCAGTTCCATTGTGTAAATGTCCCCACCACAGTGGATTACAAGTTACCACTATGATATCATAGAATGCAGAACTGGAAGGAGATTCATAGGAGCACCCCATTATACTATATGTTCACCATACAAATGCAATTGTTGTAAATTACCTGAGGAGCATAAATAATAATAATACGAAGTTAAATAATTAGGAAATGATGATTTTGAAAATTGTGTTGTTTTTAATATAAGTAATGTAATTTTAAGTTTATATGTCCGCTTTAATAAAATCTATTTTTCACAACTAGCTTGAAGAATTCTTGAAAAATTAACAATCAGCTCTCATAGGCTAGTGACAACTGGGTTCACCCCTGACTAGAAACATCTTTGCCTTCTACAACATGTAGAATTCCCAATATTTCAACAATCAAAATTGAGCTTGTGAATCAATCAAGAAAAATAACATCTTATGTTAGAGACAGCAATTTGAGAGAGGAATATCGGTCAGAAGAAACAAGGGGAAAGTAGAACTTGTAAAAGAGAGATGAAAATTTGAATTGGTTTTTTAAAGGCATCCTTAAGCAGATTTAAGTACAACACAAAAAGTTAAAGAATTTAGTAGATAAACAGAAGAATGAGATGATCACCACTGAGACACAAATCAATGATCTTGAAGATAAAAACAGAAATCATAAAAATAAAAATATCTTGAAATTTTGGAAAGTACATCATAAATCAATGCATCAGAGATTATGTCATGACAAAAAAAATTATACTCAGAATTATATGTCACTGCTTACTATGCAAATATTTTATATTTCTCCCAGCTTCAAAATATGCATATGGGCCGAGTGCAGTGGCTCATGCCAGTAATCCCAACACTTTGGGAAGTCGAGCTGGGCAGATCACTTGAGACCAATAGTTTGAGACCAGCCTGGCCTACATGGCAAAACTTCATCTCTACTAAAAAATACAAAATAATTAGCTGGGTGTGGTGGTGCATACCTGTAATCCCAGCTATTCTGGAGGCTGAGGCATGAGAATCACCTGAACCCAGGTGATTCTGCATTCCACATTGGGCTCTGTCTCAAAAACAAACAAAAAACTATGGTATTTTTAATGAACTAAATATTAACATGCTAACACAACACATAGGCTTTATGATTACTGCAATTCAAAAGTCATAATAAATTTTAAAACTAAAATCCTCCTATACCTATTGAGATGCATGCAGAAGGTTTTCCTGTTCAACACACTTATGTGGCACTATTTAGGGATATACCAAATGGCTCAGACACATAATGAAAACCACTTTAACATTTATATTAAAATGCTAATCTTACTTGTGAATATTAGTGGAATATTAGTATAATTTAACTTTTATAAAATTAGAGAAACTGCAGTTTAAAATTATTCTCCTTAATATTAGCAAATTGAATTCATGACTTGTACCATGTGCCACTTTTGTTTCCGAATAAACAAAATGTACCTTGATATGCCACTATAGAGCCAGCAGAGGGAGCTCATACTTTTTTGTTGTTTACAACTTACTAAAGAAAATTTTCTTTTAAAAGCTACTGTGTCATCTGGAACAGAAAACCAAACACTCCATGTTCTCATTTATAAGTGGGAGTTGAACAATGAGAACACATGGACATAGGGAGGGAAACATCACACACCAGGGCCTGTCGGAGGGTGGGGCAGGGGGTAGGGGAGGAATAGCATTAGGAAAAATACCTAATGTAGATGACTGATTGATGGGTGCAGCCAACTGCCATAGCCTGTATACCTGTGTAACACACCTGCACGCTCTGTGCATATATCCCAGAACTTAAATTATAAAAATAAAAATAAAAAAAAAAAGCTACTGTGTTTTAACCAATGAGTACCAAGAAAAAAGAAAAAAAAAGCTACTGGATTCTGAAAAATAATGTAGTTATTATTTAAATAATAAAAATATATTAGTAAACAAAAAGAACTCCATACTTTAGGTTGAAATAAGATACTATTTATTTTATGTAAAAATGCCAATTAAAATGATATTCTTTCAAGTTATCTTTCTTTTACTATAATTTTTTTAGAGACAGGGTGTCACTCTGTCACCCAGGCTGAAGTGCAGTGGTGTGAGCTCACTGCAGCCTCAAACTCCTGGACTAAAGCAATCCTCCTGCCTCAGCTTTCTGAGTAGCTAGAACTACAGGTGCATGCCACTATGCCTGGCTAATTTTTAAAATTTTTTGTAGAGACAGGGTCTTGCTTTGTTGCCCAGACTTGTCTCAAACTCTTGGCTTCAAGCAATCCTCCCACCTCAGCCTCCTGAGTTGTTGGGGTTACACATGTGAGCCACTGCACTCGTCTGCACTCAGCTATTCAATTTATTTTTCTAATAGCCTTTACTCAAAAACAAATGTTTGTAACAGATTTCTGGAGTAAACTAAAATGGAAACCTTCCAGCTACAAGCATAAAACATAATATATAAAAAATGACAAATATAACACACTTCAAATTTAATTCTTACACATAAAATTAAACACATAATTTAAACATATTCCCATTCACTCAATTTTCAGCCCCTTCAAAGACACAGATAAACACCATTATTAGTTTCTTATGTATCCTTTCAGAATTTCTTTATGAATATACAGACATATATGAAAATAAATCTTATTCTAATTGATTTTTTCTTATGCAAAAATAGCATATCATACACACTATTCTGGATCTTGCTCTCTTTACTAATATATCTTGGAAACCTTTGCATACGTCTATAGTAGAGGCTTTACACCTTTTTTTTAGATATGTGTAGTTTACAGCAAGCAAATTGTAAGAATACATAATTTATCCATTCTCATTTAATAAATTTTTGAGTTGTTTCCAACCATTTTCAATTTCTTCAAAATGACCTTATATATATTTGCCATTTTCTACATGTGAAGACTATATGTCTGAAGGATAAAGTCCCAAAAGTGGGATTGCTAGGCAAAAGGACATAAGCATTTGTAATAATGATGGATATTGCCAAATTACTTACTATGAGAGTTATAGCTACTTATATTCCCTCAGGAGCAATATGTCTATTTCCTCACAATATTTCCAACTGAGTCTTATCTAACTTTTGATGTTTGCCAGTCTGATAGATGAAATACGTATCCTCTGAGTATAATGTACTATTCTTATTATGAATTGAACATCTTTTAAATGTGTCAAAGCCATTTATATTTCCTTTCTGTTAACTTTCTGCTCATATTTTTTGCTCACTTTTGGGATCCTTTCCTAGTAAATTTGCAGAAGACCTTTATTGAGTAGGGAGATTACCCTTTGTGATATGTGTTGCCACTTTGTTAAGTCATTTGTCTTATTGTATTTATTTGGCATGAAAAAGTTTTCATATTTACGTAGCCAAATTTATCAATTTTCCTTAATGCCTTTTAGATTTGGGAGTCATAGAAAAGCCATCCCCACTCCTATAGTATAAAGAATTCTCTCACGTTTTCTTCTAGTATTTTCATGTTTTTTAAATTTTTCATTGAAATATTTAGATTTGGACTTTACTCACAAATAAAGTACAGTGTGAGTTAAGGATCCAATTCTGTTTTTCCAAATGGTTACCAAAATGTTCCAATACCACCTATGTCAAATAGTAAATTTTCTTATGATTTTAATTCTATTTATTTACTTTTTACCTGATTATTGGTGCTTATATAATATGTTTTATTATTCTGTAATTCTGGACACTCCTCATTGCTTTTCCTTTTCAGAGTTTTCGTGGCTATTGGACTGTTTAATTTTCCATATGAGTTTTAGGATCAAACTGTGTACTGAAAACAAAGTTATTTGTTATTTGCTTTTCATTAATATTTTAAATAAAATTTGTAAATATATATATATATAAAATACTAATTCTTGCTTTTCAGTTTTTAAATGCCTTTCAGAAGCAGTTTACAGTTGTTTATATTGCATTCTTTTTCATTTTAATTTTTTGTTCCTATTATAAATTGGATTTTTAAAATTATATATTATGTTGTCGTATGTATATTTTCTACCTCACTACCCTACTGAATTTTTCTATTTTTAAGTTTTCTATGTACTAATAGTAATACTAATAGTGATAGTTTTAAATTCTTTCCAATTTTGTATCTCAACTTTATTTCTCTTGTATTATTTATTTTTTCAGTAGCAAGACTACAATAATAATTAAAGCGATCAGAGTTCGCAGACTTGTCTTGTCCCTGGCTTTAATGAGAAATGCTTGTAAAGTTTGATCATAATTATGATGTTAACTTTTGGACATATATAGGTATAATTTTCATTGAAAGGAAATATCAATGTATTTCTATTTCATTAAAATTTTTTCAATAATAAGTAGTTGAATTTTGTCAAATGCCTGTTCACCATCTGTGGAGGTCATTATATGATTCAGGATTATATGATTCAGGATCATATGATTTTTCACTGTGTATGTATTAACATTATTATATGTACTAATAAAGATCTGTGAAAGTTGTCAGAATCAAAGTGGAGTTATTTATGTTAAAAATCCTGACAAATGGAGCCAGGAAGGCCATGAAGGGAGGGTTGTCATGCATGAATGCCTGATAACAATAACAAGAACTATCACAAAAGACTGCAAAAACCACAACCTTGCACAAAGGGCATTGCAGCCTTACACACACACAAAAAAATACTTCTTCGAGGTCGTCTGCCCAGCAACTGCCTGTCCAGCCTCAGACTGGTGTCACTCTTGTTATTGATCTTTGTAGCCAAATATAATTATCTCAAAACAATTAGTTAATCCTCCTTGTTTTTCCTTTAAAAAAATTTTTTTTCTTTTTTTAACTCCTTGAATATACACATAGTTTACTGTGGCACATGTATTCCCATTGCAATATCCATTCTCAAACAAATACCGTTTTTTAAAGAAAGCCTCTCTCTATGTTATTTAGGTTGACAATTCTAATATTGAAGTTTTCCTGCATTATTGAAATAAATCCCAAATCGTGATAGTTTATTTTTTTATTGCCATGCTGGGTTCTCTTTGATATCACGTGTTTAATATTTTTTGCACCAATATTCAAATAGATCAGTATACAGGTTTCTGTGCATGTTTTTCAGATAGTGAATCACTATTTACTCACTTTATAAAAATGAACTCAGTAATTTTTTTTCCTCTTGCTCTGGAACATTTTAAAACAGCACTGGAATTATAAGATCTTGAAAGGTTTAGTTACATTCCCCTAGAGCTGTCTGGATCTGGGCCTTTTGAAGAGTTAGCTCTTTACTTCCTTTATTTCTCTTATGGTAGTTGATCTCTTTAAAAGTTTTCTGTCTTCAGAGTTTAGCTTTCATCAATAATTTTCCTAGAAAATTATACTTCTGTTTTAGTTTTTCTAATGTTTTGGTGCAGTTTTAAGCAAAATAGTCTCATGATTCTAAGTTCTTCTGTTTCTTATTTTCCTCTTTATTTTGTATTCTTTTTCTTGATTATCTTAGCTAGTTTATTTACCTGATTTTTCAAATTACTAACTCTATAATTGTATTCTTGAGCTCTACTTTTTCTTTTAGATTTCTAACTCACCAATTTTTGTTTTTATCTGTGTTAATTCCTTTCTTTTGCTTTCCTTTGCTTATTTTGTAATTCCTTGTCAATCTTTTGAGAAAGATGCGTGATTCACTTATTTTCACTTTTATTCCTGTAACTATTAAAATGCTAGAAATTTTTCTTCTCGGAATTGCTTGAGAAAATTGTTTTAAAATCCTAGTTAAGGCTGAATGCGGTGGCTAACGCCTGTAATCCCGGCACTTTGGGAGGCTGAGGCAGGTGGATCACAAGGTCAGGAGATCAAGACCACCCTGGCTAACGCGGTGAAACCCCGTATCTACTAAAAATACAAAAAATTAGCTGAGCATGGTGGTACATGCCTGTAGTCCCAGCTAGTCGAGAGGCTGAGGCAGGAGAATCGCTTGAACCCGGGAGGCAGAGGTTGCAGTGAGCCAAGATCACACCACTGCACTCCAGCCTGGGTGACAGAGTAGACTCTGTCTCAAAAAAAAAAAAAAAAAAGAAAAAGAAAAAGAAAAAGAAAAATCCTAGTTAAGCGAAAATACTATCCCAATAGTAACAGAAATGAAAAAGAAAATTCAAATCAGAGTCACAAGCTGAGGCTTCTGCCAGTCATGGTTGGGAGGAGGGAACATCTCATAAGTAGAAACCTCAAGCCTTTACTTATGTAGGTTTTTAGTCTTTATTTATACTATTTGTGTATATGTGTTATGAAAACTCATTCCAAAAAACTGAACTAAAACTAGGTTGATGATATATCTGGCCTGGATACTTCCAACATTTCAAAATCAGGACACAATGGAATTCCAACAGAGAAAATGTGATTCAACCAGGATTGCCTCCTACTTTAAAAAATTACCTTGCTATAAATACAATAGAGATTTAAAACAGCATAAAAAGAATCTTACCTCATGCCAAGATATTTGAAAATTTAGGTGAAAAGGACAATTTCCTAGAAAAACTAATAAGGAAAAATTAGAATTCTGAATAGAAATGGCTAAAAGATTGAGTTCGTAATTAGAAATCTACCTACCAACTTACTCTCTGTGACACAAATGCGATTTATCCAATATTCACTTTACCATCGATAAAATACCATTCTTTCATGGTAATGGAATGTTTAGTTGAGCACATTACACTTAATAAGTGTGACAAAAGAGTGAATAAGTCACTATGATATGTAGTAGTAGTATAATAGTTTTGTTATTAACATGAGTTCCTTATTTGTTTACAGTATGTCTTTATAAAATTTACATATAGTGACATGCACAGATCTTAAGTGTGCTATTGCATGAGTCTGAACAAATGACCTACCTGAGAAAGAAAATACAGAAAAATACCATCACCACAAAGTTGCCTCATGCTCTCTTCACAGTGAATGCCCACCCCTCCACCCAGAGACAACCACTGTTCTAGTACTGTGTAAATAGAATCACAGGGCATGTACTCTTTCGCATAAGCTTTCTTTCACTCAGCATTGTTTTAGAGATTCATCCATGTTGTTGTATATATCTGTATCACATTCATTTTTATTTTTGAGTAGTATTCCATTGCATGAATATACCAACATTTTATCCATGCTCTTGTTGATACTGTTTTGTTTAAAGGATTAAGAATAAAGCTGCTACAAGCATTCTTGTACATGTCTATTTCCAGATACACATTTTTATTTCTTTGGAGCAAAGTTTAGCTTATATTTATGTAAAAATATGTGTATTTCTTATTTTTGAAGGATCTTTTCCGTGGATATAAGTTTGTAGATTTACAGTACTTTTCTTCCAGCCCTTTAAAAATGTTGTGCCACTGTCTTTTGGGTCTCCATTGTTTTTGAAGAAAAGTTGGCAGTCATATCATGGTTCTTCTGTATGTGATGTGTCATTTTACTCTGGTTGCATTCAAGATTTTCTCTTTCTCTTTGATTTGCAGCAATTTGATTATGATATTATTTTCTTCATATTTTTCTAGTTGGGTTGTCTGAGGTTCTTGATTTCGTTCATTTATGTTTTTAACAAATGATTAAGTCCAATATTTTTTAGGGTTTATTCCCCACTTGCTTCTCTTTCTAGAAACCTAATTTATGTATATTATATTTTTTTTCAGTTGTCTCACAGGACCCCAAGGGATTTTTTTTTTAGTTTAATTTCCATCTTTTTTCTCCTGTTTCTCAGAGTAGATAATTTTGATTGCTGTATCCTCAAGTTGAGTGACTCTTTCATAATCTCTAAATGGCTGTTAAGCCCACACATTATTTTTTTTAATTGCAGATATTATTTTTTCATTTTTTCTCTGATATTTCCTATTTTTTCAATCACTAAGAGCATATTTTCTTTTATATCCTTGAGCACAGCATAATAGCTGCTTTAAAATCCTCGCTAATCCCAACATTTGAATCATCACAAGGTTGGTCTTCATTGATTGTCTTTTCTTATAAGTATGGGCCATATGTAGTCATTGTCTATGTGTTATAAAAATCATATTGTGGAGACTTTGGATTCTGTAACATTTCTTGGAAGATTATAGAATTTTTAAATTAATAAACTTTATTTTTTAGAGTAGTTCACAGCTGAATTGATCAGAAAGTTCAGACTTCCCATATACTCCTGTCCCCACACATACACGATCTCCTCAACTATGGACGTTTCACACAACATTGGAATATTTGTTATAATTGAACTTATACTGACACATTGTTATCATCCAAAATGCATAGTTTACACTAGAACTCACTTTTGGTGTCGTACATTCTATGGATTTTGACAAATATATAACGACATCTATTCACCATTGTAGTATCATACAGAATAGTTTCACTGCTCTAAAAATCTTCTGTGTTCTGTCAATTCATCCTTCCCTCTCTGCAACTTTTGGCAACCATTGACCTTTTTTGCTGTCTCTAATTTTGCCTGTCTCAGAGAGTCATATATTTGGAATCATACAGTATATAGCCTTGTCAGATTGGCTTCTCTCACTTAGTAATATGCATTTAAAGGTTTCTCTATGTCTTTTGATGACTTGATAGCTCATTTCTTTCTAGTGCTGTACCTTTCTAGTGCCACTTTTTTCCTTAAATGTTGACTTATATCTAGCTTCTGCCTGATTTTACTCTCCAGTTCATTCAGGTATTTATTTTTTTAAGCAATTTTAAAAATCAGAATCTATATTGAATGGTTATTCTGATGTAGATAATGGAGTTTAGTGAAAAAGATTAGATACAGGAAGCCCCAAGTAACTGACTAAATGATGATGGCCTGAAACGGGACAATAATAACATAACCAGGTCAAAAGCTAAGGATATCTACAAGCTCATTTTGGCAAAGTTTTGTGATTCTAAGCTGTCGCACATTGACCTATCCAAATTTTTTGTCAGAATATGGAAAAGATGAGATTAAAAAGTTGAGGTAGTAGTGGCCAGCATTATTGATTGCTTTTCACCTATAATTCATAAATGAGGAAAAAAATAAAAAGAAATGCTTATCATTTTAAGATATTCGTATACAATTTCTCCTTATATTACATCTACACGAAATAAACCAAAGCATTTCCGGAGGTACCATTGATGTCTGATTGCAGAGATGTATCACATTAGCTAGAAATTTTGTCAGCTACTAGAAATAGAGACCTAACTACAATGACTTAAATGCCTAATAGTTTATTATTTTACATAAAAAATGTTCAGAAATGGGTGAATATGGAGTTCCATAAAGACAACAGGAATCTAGGCCTTTCTATCTTTCTACCATGCCTTTCTTAATACATGCCTTTCATCTTCAAAGTCATAAGATGGCCACTGGTGACCCATCTGGAGTGGCTGCTGCCATGACGCTGGCTGGAGTAGGGGAGGCGCAGCCATGGCTTCAGGTTCCCCAGAGCTTGCAGGAGCCAGCAACATGCAGAAGCCCCACCCACTTGTGAGTCAGCAGGGTGGGAGCTTTGTGCTCCCCAGTGCGGCTGTGGACCTAGGTATCTCTGCACTCTTGGGGGTGGGAAGCTCCTATACCCCCACAGACTCGGAAGTGCCTGCTCCTGCTGCCTGGCCTTTCCCTACTCCTGATGCCTGCTCCAATTTTGGAGCAAGGTTGTGACCTAGCCCAGGCACTGTCATGACCTGGCTGCGTGTGTGTGCACTTTGGGCAGTGCTGACACCAGCCCCCTGCCACTTCGGCTTCCTCTGGACTTTGGGCTCCTACAAGCATGAAAGGAAGTCCAAGGAGAGTTAAGGGCAGCTCTGTATGGGCCTCTAGGCACCCCTAAGCATGAACAGCAACTGCTGTTAATAGATGGCAGGTTGACAACAGCAGGAGGCAGGCAGGCTCCTGGGAGGAAAGGGGCAGGTTCCTGGTGAAGCCCCACTTTCAAGCCAGGGATGACCTGAAGCCTGGGGGCCTGGCTGCGACTTCTGTGAACTGGAGTGAGAATTTATGGTACATGCCCACCTATGGCCCAATCAGCATGCACTTTTTCCCTTCTGAAGCCCATACAAACTTTGGCCTACACCAGAGTTGACAGATGATGGAATAACCTGCCTGTGGAGAGGAGCTAGCCACTGAGGGTCTCCTCTGAACTGTTTTGGCAGGCAGTAAAGTACCTTTTTGCCTTGCTCATTGTCTGCATACCTAATTCTTCCTGAAGGCAGACAAGAACTAGGGAACCGTTAACCGTGGGATTAAAAGAGCTGTAACACAAATAGAGCTGAAACATGCCCCTCCACTCGCCATGTTGTGGGTGATGAGGAGAGAAGAGAGAAGAGCAGAGCTGTGGCCCTTAGGGGAGCCCAGACCTAGGGTTTCCCTGAGCCAGGGCTGTGACAACCCGTCTTTGGGGTTCTGTGGTTCCTGGCATCTCCAAGCTTCCAGGTGCCACTGTGTTCCCCTTGTCCAGATGCAGGTGCCTGCTGCAGAAGCCATGTGCAGTGTTTCATCCAGCTGCAGCCTTGCACAGAGCTGGCACCTATGCCAGTGCCTGGAGCTGCCTGCCTCGCTGCAGCAGCCAATGTTCCTGGGTGTGCACAGTGGCTAAACCCCACACTTGCTCGCCCACACACCCCTTGCCACTCTGTGCCTGGCTCACACTTGTCAGATGTGGGATCTGGGCTGGTAGCGCGAGCTGAGAGCAGCCTGCCAGGCCGAGTGGGTGGATGAGCCCAATGGGCACAAGTAATACTCAGGCAGAAGGCATTGCTAGCCACAGAGGTTTCTGGCTGGTGAAGCGACAGCCTAAGGATCCCATGACACAACCATTATATGTTCATTCCAGGCAGAATTAAGCAGAAGAGCAAGGAGCAAATGGACTCATCCGAGCTTCTGTTAATAAGAGCTTTCTAATAAATCCCATCCTATACCTTCTGCTTATATCTCTTTGGCCTGTATCTAGTTACATGGTCATGCCTATCTATGAAAGAGGCTGTGAAGTGCATTTTTAAAGTGGGGACCATTGACATCTTGAATAAAACTTATGTTACTGAGAATAAGGGGAAAATGGAATTGAATAAGCAACGAGCTATCTCTACCACACGCACCAAATGATTTAGGCAGAGCTCTATTCACAAACTTAAGTGAAAAGAGAAGGAGACAGAGGAGGAGGCAGGAGGGCAGAAGAAAGGAAAGAAATATTAGCAAACCTCAGTTATCTCTATACAGGCATACCCAAATCTAGGTGTTTAAATAATCATTAAATAAAAAGAAACTGCTTCTTTTTATTCCTCATCTCTGCTTTCAACAGAGTTTGAAACAGGCTTAGACATATTCCTTCTTCATGTTAGGGAGATAGCTGCTAGAAAGACCAGGCTTCCATTTTTTCAGTTTAGCAATCCCAGTGGAAAGAGATCACCCATTTCTTAATAATTTTGGTATGAGTTATGAGGGCGACTCATGGTCCTCGGTATCACATTTCATTTCTTTAGATAGACCATGCACTGCTTTGATTGGTCATACCTGTTTCATGGACCCCCATCCCCCTGGGTTAGTCCCAATTATATCAGATAAACTAAGTTGGAGGAGGCATGGTTCCCTAAAAGAAACTCAGCATGCTGACGCCAGAAAAAGGTGAATAGACGCCAGGAAGGCAAAAATAGTATGCCTGATGCAGAGGGTAAAAACCTAGAAGAAAAAAATTATAATTTAGGCACTTCCAGTCTAGAAATGAAAAGGCAAACTAGGAAACATATTGGAGATTTAATAAATTCCTTGTATGATTTTCTATTGTCTTTAATAATATTCAATGATACATTATCCACAGGGAGAAAGTATACCACAAGCCAATGCTGGTAATACTTTCAGTTTTCTGAAAAGCCTTTACAGTTTTAAAACAACCAGTGAAATGCCAAGAAGCGGATTTGCATAAGCACACTATTTTTAGGGATATTTATTTGTGGCAACTATTTTAATACCTAAATCATGAAGATTCAAAGAGATGCACAATCATAAGTTAATCCTGTCAACACTCTGTAATATAAGCTCTGGGGAAAAGATTATGAGGAGAATAGGGCACAAAGCAATGACGTGGTTTTTTCCAAGGTCATGAATTGAATCAGTAGCCAACCAAAGCTGCTGACTCCCAAAATACGTGACTCATTCTTTTCCACATTTTCCATACCTTATTTTAGTTTATCACAACGATTGGTCTTTCTTAGCATTTTTTTGTAGCTGATTGGCAGGAAATAAAAATGGTCATATGTTTGAAACTCAGCATCATCTGCCCTAGGGAAATAATAAACAAAACAGGAGAGCAAAATACTCAAATAAAGAAGCAAAACAGGGGCACATCAAAAAAAAGTCTACGGAGAAAATTTACCCTAGTAGCTAAGGATAATTGATAGTAGAGCATAAATTGAGATATCAGAACTCTCAGTGTTCAGTATGACAGTGAGTACACTTAAGACTAACTGCCTTTTTTTCTCAGTTAACATAATTTCATACTTACAGAAGTTTCAAGAACTGTACAAAGAATTCCAGAAGAATCTTTACCCAAATTCCCCAAATGTTAACTTTTATTTCTTCTCCTCCTCCTTCTCTCTCTCTCTCTAAACCCACACATACACACACACACACACACACACACACACACTACAAATACATCTTTGTAGCCATTTAAAAGTAAGTTGTAGACATTTTTCCAAAGAAGACACAAAAATGGCCAACAGGTGCTCAACCTCTCTAATAATAAGGGAAATGCAAATTAAAACCACTATGTGTTATCACCTCACACCCATAAAGATGGCTGTTATCAAAAAGACAAGAGATAATAAGGATATGAACAAAAGGGAACACTGACACACAGTTGGTGGGAATGAAGATTGGCATAGCCATTACAAAAAACAGTGAGAGGTTCCTAAATAAATTAAAAATAGAACTACCATATAACCAAGCAATTCCTCTTCTGTGTATACACCCAAAAGAGATGAAATCACTATCTCATAAAGATACCTGCACTCTAATGTTTATGGCAGCATTAGTCACAATGGTCAAGATATGAAAACAATCTACGTGTCCATTGACAAATGAATGGATAAAGAAAATGCGTGTGTATATGTATACATATACATATGTATACAAACACACACACATGTGCCCACACACACACAGGAATATTATTTGGCCTTAAAAAAAGGAAAGCCTGCTATTTTACACAATTTGGAACAACCTGAAGAACATTATGTTAAGTAAATATTACATGACCTCACTTACATGTAGAATTTTTTAAAACAGACCTCAGGCTGGGCACAGTGCCTCACGCTGGTAATCCCATCACTTTGGGAGGCTGAGGTGGGCAGATCACGAGGTGAGGAGATCAAGACCATCCTGGCTAACACGGTGAAAACCAGTCTGTACTGAAAATACAAAAAATTAGCCATGCGTGGTGGTGCGCACCTATAGTCCCAGCTACTCGGGAGACTGAGGCAGAAGAATCACTTGAACACGAGAGGCAGAGGGTGCAGCGAGCCAAGATTGCGCCACTGCACTCCAGCCTGGGTGACAGAGCAAGACTCCATCTCAAAAAAAAAGAAAGGAAAAAAAAGACCTCAAATATACGCAGCTAGAAAATGAAACAGTAGTTACTATGGCATGGGAGGCAGAGTGAAGAAGAAATGGGGAGATGTATGTCAGAAGATACCAAACAGAAGATACGTAGGATGAACAAGTCTAGAGATCTAATGTACAACATGAGGACTAAAGTCAATAAAATTATATTGCATTATAAATTTTTTTTCTTTTTTCTTTTTTTTTTTTTGAGACGAGTCTCTCTCTGTTGCCAGGCGCCAGGCTGGAGTGCAGTGGTGCAATCTCGGTTCACTGGAACCTCTGTCTCCTGGGTTCAAGCAATTCTCCTGCCTCAGCCTCCCAAGTAGCTGGGACTACAGGCGCGTGCCATCACGCCTAGCTAATTTTTGTATTTTCTAGTAGAGATGGGGTTTCACCATGTTGGCCAGGATGGTCTGGATCTCCTGACCTCGTGATCCGCCTGCCTCGGCCTCCCAAAGTGCTGGGATTACAGGCGTGAGCCACCACGCCTGTCTGTATTATAAATTTTTAAGTAGATCTTAGCTGATCTTACCATGAAAACAGAAACTATGTGAGATAATACATATGTTAATCACGTTCATCAAAGTAACCATTTTACTTACTATATGTATACCATAACATGTTGTAACTCTTAAATAAATAACATAAAATTTATTTTTTAAAAGATAAGTTGTAGATATAATGACTTTTTCCTGCTATACACTTCAGTGTGTATTGCCTAAAACCAAGGACATTTTCTTACATCACAGTGTAATTATAAAAATTAGAAAATTAACTCTCGTATAATACTATTACTTAGTATACAGTCCTTATTTCTTTTTTTTTTAATTGTATTTTAGGTTTTGGGGTACATGTGAAGAACATGCAAGATTGTTGCATAGGTACACATGTGGCAGTGTGATTTGCTGCCTTCCCCCCTTCACCTATATGTGGCATTTCTCCCCATGCTATCTCTCCCCAACTCCCCACCCCCCACTGTCCCCTCCCCTATTTCCCCCCAACAGACCCCAGTGTGTGATGCTCCCCTCCCTGTGTTCATGTGTTCTCATTGTTCAACACCCGCCTATGAGTGAGAACATGTGGTGTTTGATTTTCTGTTCTTGTGTCAGTTCGCTGAGAATGATGGTTTCCAGGTACATCCATGTCCCTACAAAGGACACGAACTCATCATTTTTGATGGCTGCATAATATTCCATGGTGTATATGTGCCACATTTTCCCTGTCCAGTCTGTTATCAATGGGCATTTGGGTTGGTTCCAGGTCTTTGCTATTGTAAACAGTGCTGCAATGAACATTCATGTGCATGTGTCCTTATAGTAGAACGATTTATAATCCTTTGGATATATACCCAGTAATGGGATTGCTGGGTCAAATGGAATTTCTATTTCTAGGTCCTTGAGGAATTGCCACACTGTCTTCCACAATGGTTGGACTAATTTACACTCCCACCAACAGTGTAAAAGTGTTCCTATTTCTCCACATCCTCTCCAGCATCTGTTGTCTCCAGATTTTTTAATGATCGCCATTCTAACTGGCATGAGATGGTATCTCAATGTAGTTTTGATTTGCATTTCTCTAATGATCAGTGATGATGAGCATTTTTTCATATGTTTGTTGGCCTCATGTATGTCTTCTTTTGTAAAGTGTCTGTTCATATCCTTCACCCACTTTTGAATGGGCTTGTTTGCTTTTTTCTTGTAAATCTGCTTTAGTTTGTGGTAAATTCTAGATATTAGCCCTTTGTCAGATGGGTAAACTGCAAAAATTTTTTCCCATTCTGTTGGTTGCCGATTCACTCTAATGACTGTTTCTTTTGCCATGCAGAAGCTGTGGAGTTTGATCAGGTCTCATTTGTCTATTTTGGCTTTTGTTGTCAATGTTTTTGGTGTTTTGGTCATGAAGGCCTTGCCTATGCCTATGTCCTGAATGGTTTTGCCTAGATTTTCTTCTAGAGTTTTTATGGTGTTAGGTCTTATGCTAAAGTCTTTAATCCATCTGGAGTTAATTTTAGTGTAAGGTGTCAGGAAGGGGTCCAGTTTCTGCTTTCTGCACATGGCTAGCCAGTTTTCCCAACACCATTTATTAAACAGGGAATCCTTTTCCCATTGCTTGTTTTTGTCAGGTTTGTCAAAGATCAGATGGTTGTAGATATGTTGTGTTGCCTCTGAGGCCTCTGTTCTGTTCCATTGGTCTATATCTCTGTTTTGGTACCAGTACCATGCTGTTTTGATTACTGTAGCCTTGTAGTATGGTTTGAAGTCCAGTAGTGTGATGCCTCCAGCTTTGTTCTTTTTGCTTAGAATTGACTTGGCTATGCGGGCTCTCTTTTGGTGCCATATGAAGTTTCAGGTGGTTTTTTCAAGTTCTGTTAAGAAGGTCATTGGTAGCTTGATGGGGATAGTGTTGAATCTGTAAATTACTTTGGGCAATATGGCCATTTTCACGATATTGATTCTTCCTAACCATGAACATGGAATGTTTCTCCATCTGTTTGTGTCCTCTCTTATTTCGTTGAGCAGTGGTTTGTAGTTCTCCTTGAAGAGGTCCTTTACGTTCCTTGTTAGTTGTATTCCTAGGTATTTTATTCTCTTTGTAGCAATTGTGAATGGCAGTTCGTTCTTGATTTGGCTCTCTTTAAGTCTGTTATTGGTGTATAGGAATGCTTGTGATTTTTGCACATTGATTTTGTATCCTGAGACTTTGCTGAAGTTGCTTATCGGTTTCAGGAGATTTTGGGCTAAGACGATGGGATCTTCTAGATATACAATCATGTCATCTGCAAATAGAGACAATTTGACTTCCTCCTTTCCTAATTGAATACCCTTTATTTCTTTTTCTTGCCTGATTGCTCTGGCTAGAACTTCCAATACTATATTGAATAGGAGTGGTGAGAGAGAGGATCCTTGTCTAGTGCCAGATTTCAAAGGGAATGCTTCCAGTTTTTGCCCATTCAGTATGATATTGGCTGTTGGTTTGTCATAAATAGCTTTTATTATTTTGAGATACGTTCCATCAATACCTAGTTCATTGAGGGTTTCTAGCATAAAGGGCTGTTGGATTTTGTCAAAGGCCTTCTCTGCGATTGAGATAATCATGTGGTTTTTCTCTTTGATTCTGTTTATGTGGTGAATTATGTTTATAGACTTGCGTATGTTGAACCAGCCTTGCATCCCCGGGATGAATCCTACTTGATCATGGTGGATAAGCCTTTTGATGTGCTGTTGCAATCGGCTTGCCAGTATTTTATTGAAGATTTTTTGCATCTATGTTCATCATGGATATTGGCCTGAAGTTTTCTTTTCTTGTTGAGTCTCTGTGGGGTTTTGGTATCAGGATGATGTTGGTCTCATAAAATGATTTGGGAAGGACTCCCTCTTTTTGGATTATCTGGAATAGTTTCAGAAGGAATGGTACCAGCTCCTCTTTGCATGTCTGGTAGAATTCAGCTGTGAACCCATCTGGACCTGGGCTTTTTATGGATGGTAGGCTCTTAATTGCTGCCTCAACTTCAGACCTTGTTATTGGTCTATTCAGGGTTTCGGCTTCTTCCTGGTTTAGGCTTGGGAGGAGGCAACTGTCCAGGAATTTATCCATTTCTTCCAGGTTTACTAGTTTATGAGCATAGAGTTGTTTGTAATAATCTCTGATGATGGTTTGAATTTCTGTGGAATCTGTGGTGATATCACCTTTATCGTTTTTTATTGCATCTATTTGATTATTCTCTCTTTTCTTTTTTATTAATCTGGCTAGTAGTCTGTCTATTTTGTTGATCTTTTCAAAAGAAAAGATTTTTTGAAGGGTTTTCTGTGTCTCTATCTCCTTCAGTTCTGCTCTGATCTTAGTTATTTCTTGTCTTCTGCTAGGTTTTGAGTTTTTTTTATCTTGCTCCTCTAGCTCTTTCAATTTTGATGATAGAGTGTCAATTTTAGATCTCTCCTTGCTTCTCTTGTGGGCACTTATTGCTATATATTTTCCTCCAGAGACTGCTTTAAATGTGTCCCAGAGATTCTGGTATGTTGTGTCTTCGTTCTTGTTGGTTTCGAAGAACATCTTTATTTCTGCCTTCATTTCATTGTTTATCCAGTCAACATTCAAGAGCCAGTTGTTCAGCTTCCATGATGCTGTGCGGTTCTGAGTTAGTTTCTGAATTCTGAGTTCTAACTTGATTGCACTGTGGTCTGAGAGACTGTTTGTTATGATTTCCGTTCTTTTGCATTTGCTGAGGAGTGATTTACACCAATCAAGCGTAGATTAGGTCTTTTCACATAATCCCATATTTCTTGGAGGCTTTGTTCATTTCTTTGAGTTTTTTCTCTTGTCTTGCCTTCTCTTTTTATTTCATTGAGTTGATCTTCAGTCTCTGATATCCTTTCTTCTCCTTGATCAATATGGCTATTAAAAGTTTGTTTGCTTCACGTAGTTCTTGTGCTGGGGTTTTCAACTCTATCAAGTCGTTTATGTTCTTCTCTAACCTGGTTATTCCAGTTAGCATTTTGTCTAACTTTTTTCCAAGGTTTTTGGTTTCCTTGCATTGAGTTAGAACATGTTCCTTTAGCTCAGAAACGTTTGTTATTAGCCACCTTCTGAAGCCTGTTTCTGTCAATTCGTCACACTCCTTGGTCAAGTTGTGATCCTGTGTTGTTGAGGAGTTGTGATGCCTTGAAGGAGAAGAGGTGTTCTGGTCTTTGATGGTTTCATCTTTTTTGTGCTGTTTTTTTCCCATCTTTGTGGATTTACCTGGCTGTGCTGTCAGGGAGCTGCTTGATGGGGTTGCTTGTCTGCCCAGGAAGGCCAGGTTTCTGTAGTTTTCTAACATCACATTCCTATATAAATTCTGCTGTGCAGTGTCCAGGCATTGACACTCCTCCAGAGAGAATTCTATGGCCACATCCCTAAATGTCAACAGTTCCATTTCTAGGCTTCCAGGGGATCCTGGCGTCTTAGCTGTGGATCTCAAAGGTCACAGGGCCACACAAGCTAGGCGTCTAGGAGAAGAGGACACAGAGAAGTGAAGATGAGACCCGGAGCTGCGGCTGTAGGGAAAGACAAAGGCCCCGCCATCCAGTCCTTATTTCTTTACTTGCCTATATTATGGAATTCCTGAGGCTTTCTTTATAGAAAGCCTTTTGTGTATTTCATGATGCCGACTTTTTTTTTTTTTGAGATGGAGTCTCACTCTGTTGCCAGGCTGGAGTGTCGTGCACCATCTTGGCTCACTGCAACCTCCACCTCCCAGGTTGAAGCGATTCTCCTGCCTCAGCCTCCAGAGTAGCTGGGACCACAGGCACGTGCCACCACACCCAGTTAATTTTTGTATTTTTAGTAGAGACAGGGTTTCATGTTGGCCAGTATGGTCTCGATCTCTTGATCTGGTGATCTGCCCACCTCCCAAAGTGTTGGGATTACAGGCATGAGCCACTGCACCCAGCCATTTTTTTTTTTTTTTTTTTTTTTTTCAAAATCTCACTGTGTTGCCCAGTAGCTGGAACCACAGGCAGGTGCCTTCATGCCTGGCTAATTAAAAAAAATTTTTTTTGTAGAGACAAGATCTTGCCATGTTGCCTAAGCTGGTCTTAAACTCCTGGGCTCAAGTGGTCCTCCCATTCTGGCCTCACCAAACTGCTCAAATTACAGGCATGAGTCATGGTGCCCACCGAAGCTGATGTTTTTAAGAGTATGGGACAATTATTTTGCACACTATTCTTCACATTGAGGTTTGTCTGATGTTTTCTCCTGATTAGATTCAAGTTACATATTTTTGGCAGGAATACCACAGAAGAGATGCTATGGTCTTCTCAGTACACCATTTTAGATGGCATTCGTTGTTAATTTGTCCTATTATTGGTGATGCTAATCTTGAAGATTTGGCTAAGTTCATGCCTGTCATGCTTCTCCACTTTAACATTATTTTACCCATTATAATTAACAAATGCCTCATGGAAAGATATTTTGAGACTATGTAACTATAGTTACTCCTCAAACACTCTCACACTAGTTTTTGTACCCATTGATGAGTCCTGCCTGAATCAATTGGAATGAGTATTTTTAAATTTTATTTATACATAATATTTGTACATATTTATAGTGTACATGTGTAATATTTTGATACATGCATAGAATGTATAATGATCAATTCAGGGTATTTAGGATATCCACCACCTTGAACATTTATCATTTTTTTGTGTTAGAAACATTTCAAATCTTCTCTTCTAGATATTTTGAAGCATACAGTATAGTGTTGTTAATTATAGTCAAACTACCATACTATCAAACACTGAACATGTGTCTTCTAACTGCAGGTTTGTAACCATTAACCTAGAATGAATATTTTTAAATTATTTTTGTTTCTAAAATGTCATGCTATAGTAAGTGTCAGCATTGTTCCCAAATTTTTATTATAGACTCACTTTTATAATATAAAACTATTTATTATCAATTGCATCCTAGATGGAATACAATTTCAATATGCCTAATAATGAGCTAAAGACCGTAAATGGGCATGCAAAATCTGGCTGCGGAGATGAAAATGTTCTAAAGGTGACTTATGGTAATGGTTGTACTACTTGATAAAGTTATTACAATTATAGAATTTTACACAAGAAATGGGTAAATTTTATAATATAAAAGATATATTTTGTTAAAGGTATAAAAATAGGGAAAAATTGAGTTGAAAATAATAGAATCATTTATGTGAAAACATAAAAGCAAAGGCCAGTGAATGTCATTATTTACACAGATAGAAAATAATTTATACTTAACCAGGATTTCTTAACTTTCTTTTATATCATGGAGCCCTTGGCAGTCTAGTAAAGCCAATGTGCTCCTATTAAGAAAATGTTTGAAATATATGTGTGAAATATATAAGAAACATAAAAGATTACAAGGAAAATCAATTGAAAAAACTACAATTTTTTTTTTGAGACAGAGTTTCACTCTTGTTGCCCAGGCTGGAGTGCAGTGGTGTGATCTTGGCTCATTGCAACCTTCGTCTCCCGGGTTCAAGCAATTCTCCTGCTTCAGCCTCCCCAGTAGCTGGGATTATAAGCATGTGCCACCATGCCCAGCTAATTTTTATTTTTTTATTTTTTAGAGATGGGTTTTCACCATGTTGGCCAGGCTGGTCTTGAACTCCTGACCTCAGGTGATCCACCCACCTGGGTCTCCCAAAATGCTGGGATTACAGGTGTGAGCCACTGCGCCCAGCCCTAAAATATTTTTATAAGAGAGCAAAATATGAGCTTTTAAAATGTATTAAATAACAATAGGTTTAAAATATTGGCAAGTCAAAGTTAAATTTTATTTTTACAACATTCATCAATGTGAGGCTGTTGTTGCTAAGCATGAATAAGAATAGACTTTGATAAGGCAATGTGCATGTCATGTAAAAAACCAGTTGACTTCTAACTTTTGCTTTTGGGATTTTTAGTTCAATTATTGATAATCTAGTTTTTTTTTATTTTTTTGAGACAGGGTCTTGCTGTGTCACCAAGACTGGAGTATAGTGCTGTGATCATGGCTCACTGCAACCTCCGCCTCTTGGGATTAAGCCATCCTCCTACTCAACCTCCCGAGTATCTGGGACTACAGGAGTGTGCCACCAAGCCTGGCTAATTTTTGTATTTTTGGTAGAGATGGCATTTTGCCATGTTGGCCAGGCTGGTCTCAAACTTCTGGCCTCAAGCAATGCACCCAGTTTGGCCTTCCAAAGCACTGGGATTACAGGCATAAGCTACCATATCTGGCCTCCTGATTCTTAAAAATATATTACCATAAATGTAATTAAAGTTTCCATAGTTTGCTTAACAAGAATGGACAGGTTCCCTCATGAAATACTGTCTTAGTCAGTTTGGACTGCTATAGCAAATTACCATAGACTAAGTGATGTTAACAACAGAAACATATTTCTCCCAGTTCAGGAGGCTGGAAGTCCAAGACCAAGGTGCCAGCATGGTCAGGTTCTGGTGAGGGTCCTTGTCTGGATTGCAGACCACTGACTTCTTCATGTATTCTCACATGGTGGAGAACAGAGAGAGAGGAAGAATATTCTCTCCTGTAATTTTATAAGGCCACTACTTCCATTAGTGAGGGCTCTACCCTCATGACCTAGTTACCTCCCTAAAGCCCCACCTCCTAAAACCATCACAATGGGGGTTATTATTTCAACATATAAATTTTTTGGGTGGGACATAAACATTCAGTCCATTGTAAAAATGAAAATTCTCCAAATGCACTGAGTTAAACTTCTATCATGAAGTTATACAGCTTCACCATTTGCAGGCCCAGCATTGCACTCTGGTTGGCCAGCTCCAGTGCATGACAAGAAGGCCAAGATCTAATGCACTGGTGCATTCACTGTGATAGAAAAGTATCTGTAATATCTATCGGTGGCAAGGTCATAGGGACTAAGATTCTTGCCAGCATTCATACCTGAAGGATTTTCTACACTTCAGTTAAATGTTACTGAAAATAAAGATGTAATTTTTTTCCTCACTCAATTTCAAGGACCCTCTGAATTCTATCCATGTAGACCTTTGTACATCCAAGGACTCCAGGTTAAGAATTCCTGATATAAACAGATAAATTAAGACTCTCATATTTTGGCTATTTGGTATAGTTGTAGAATCCTTAAAGACAGCAAAAAATATACCTATAAAGTCAGGACATTTTAAGAAAAAAGAAAAATTCCTAGTTTTGTCTATGTCAAGTCTAAAGCTTTGAAAATAGAATCCCCACTCAGTTTTTTTCAAGATACTACTGCATAAAATGTGGTCAAAATACTTAATGCTGTTTAAAAAAAAATTGGTGATGAGATATCTCTTTCAGCTCTTCCATTTCTAGGCATTATTCCAGCCCTAGGGTTTTTCTGCCTTGTCACTTAGGATAGAAAGAAATTGATCTCTTGTTTCTTATTCTTATGTCCAGTTTGGGGCTCTATTATTATTATTTTTTGCATTTTCATATAAACTGTGATGCTGAATTCTTAAACTCAGTGTAGAAAGAAGTCATCCAGTTTCCTGTTTGTGAGCAGTTAATTATTTTCCTATCACAACACTTAGTCCCAAATATGTTATCTAGTCCTTTAGTTCTCTGAAACATTAATATTAGAGATAAGATTTCTGTTACCTATATATTGATCAAAAGTTTCTGGAAGTAAACAGGAATTACAATATAACAAAAATTACATTTGCTGGAAATGAGATTTGTGCTTTAATCCAAATTATGCCAAACTGGGTGCTTCTAGGGCTGCTTCTGAGCCTCAGTTGTCCTTACGTGAAAAAGGAGCGATAATTTCTTATACGATCTCTATGGTACTTTCTACCTGTAAAATTTAATAAGTCATTATCATATCTAACACAGTCATCTAGTGCAGCTGTCCCCAACCTTACTGACACCAGGAAGCAGTTTTGTGGAAGACAATTTTTCCATGGACCAAGGTAAGAGGGATGGTTGCAGGATGATTCAAGCGCATTACATGTATTGTGCACTTTATTTCTATTATTATTACATTGTAATATAATGAAACAATTATACAATTTACCATAATGTAGAATCAGTGGGTGCCCTGAGCTTGTTTTCCTGCACCTAGATGGTTCTATCTGGGGGTGATGGGAGACAGTGACAGATTACCAGGCACTAGATTCTCAGAAGGAGTGTGCAACCTAGATCCCTTGTATGAGCAATTCCCAATAAGGTTTGCACTCCTAGGAGAATCTAATGCTGCTGCTGATCCATCAGGAGGCAAAACTCAGGCTAGGTAATGTGAGTGATGGGGAGTGGCTGTAAATAAAGATGAAGCCCTCCACTCACCTCCTGCCCAGTACTGGTCCATGGCCTGGGAATTGGAGACCCCCTGATCTAGTGGACACTGTTGGTGCCCACTCCCCTGGCCTTGGCTTAATCCTTAGCTGTTATCAGTGTTGCTGTTAACAGTTCACAACTGTCTCCATCTCAGGAGAATTTGTCTCTTCTCAGTATAACAGGAAACTAGAGCAGCCACACCTTTAAGGATTATAACCCCATCCAATAATTGACTGACATGAGGCACAAAAGGTGACCCTCTTCCCTGAAGGTGGTCACCCTGAAGGTGACCCTCTTCCCTGAAAGGCCTTTCATGGGACCAGTCTGAAAGCTGTGTCCTAATGAGACTACAGTCTTGCTAAGCTTTTTCGTCCTGCACTCTCCTGACTCCCACCCCAACTTCTCCTGAGACCATTTTTCCAATTAATCACTTAAACAAGAATCCCCATTTTGGGTTGGGTACAGTGGCTTACACCTGTAATCCTAGCACTTTGGGAGGCCAAAGCAGGCAGTTCACTCAAGCCCAGGAGTTCAAGACAAGCCTGGCCAATGTAGTGAAACTCTGTCCTACTACAACTACAAAAATTAGCCAGGCATGGGTAGAACATGTCTGTAATCCCAGCAACTTGGGAGGCTGAGGCAGGAGAATTGCTTGAACCTGGGAGGCGGAGGTTGCAGTGAGCTGAGATTAAGCCACTGTACTCCAGCCTGGGCAACAAAGCAAGACTCAATCTCAAAAAAAAAAAAAAAAAAAGGAATCCCCATCTCACGATCTGCTACTAGGGAACTTATGTTGATAATATCTTCCCACAGGCATTTATCAAATGTTTGTGGACTAACTGACTGACTGACTGAATGAATGGAGTTAATCTTGTTTAAATTAATTGTAAAAGGTAGAGAGACAACCTAAGATTGCTTCATATTCAGCAATAAGTATGTGTTTGGGACATTTCTTAGCAAGTACTATAAATAAACATGTCTGTAAATCTGCCTCTGTCCCTTTATGATAAAATTAATTAGTTCATTTACAGAAGAAGCTTCACCCAAATGCTTATTTAATATTCAGCAGAGAATGGGCTAACTCTAATCACTGGCTCAAGTAATAAAAGTAATGAACTCAATATTTAGGGAGGAAAGCAAAACTGACTGCTCATATTCCCAGAGTTTAGCACCTTCGATTAATTATTTATTCCTAATATAAGGGGGTACATTATCAACTTATTAGCAATACAGTATTAAGAATGTATGAGAAGACAATACAGTAAGTGCCCAAAAGTGAGGCTAACTTTCAATTATTCAGTGATAGAGATGAGTAATGTAGATGAGTGGGTTGGAACAGATTATACAGCTTGTTCCAATCCACAGAGAACAGACAAAACTCTCATTTACTAACATATCTTCTTTTAAGTAATACCCCAGGTTTTTCTTTCCTTTTTTGTTTTAAGTGGATAAAAGCAGCTGTGTAAGCTTTAAAACTCCTTACTGGAGAAAAATTCTCTGTAATTACTCCTCAGAACAATAACAAATACCAGAGCCATTCCTGTTTTATAAGAACAGAAAATTCCTGGCTACCACAGATACGAAGATAGCTCCATTGGTGCTTGGGCCCTGTTCTCCATTCGGTTCTAGTTATCAGTCCTTTGACCCCAAATTATTATTTTTAAGTGGGTGTTCAGTTGGTAATAACCACCTGTTTGGAAATACTAGGACATTCTCAGTTAAAGGCAGTATAACTTTCACTACTTCTGCTTTTGCATTTCTTCTGATAGCTCAGTTGAACTGAAAAAAAATCTTGTTTTTCATTAACACTTTTTCTGTGAATAAACTATATACACATGTTATTGAGAGATTATATGTATTAGAGTTCAAACAAACAGTATCAGATGTATTTTAGCCATCACAAAGGAAAAAAAATCTTCAATTTTCTCATCTGTTTATTAGAAAATACAAGATCTACAAAAGTGGTCTTCAACCCCAATAAGTATGAATATGCTAAACGTGAGTGAAACAATCATTTCTTAAAACATTTGTGTTTCTCACAGTGTGCAGCATATAGTAGGCATTTTCAACATAGGTTGAGAAAAATGTCAAAAACTCCTTGTACTAGTTTGCTATGGCTGTCGTAACAAAGTAATACAGACTGACGCTTAAACAAGAGAAATGTATTTCTCACAATTCTGGAGGCTGTAAGTCCAAGATCAAGGTGTCCACAGGGTTGGCTGGTTTCTTCTGTGGCCTCTCCTTGGGTTACAGATGGTCTCTTTCTCACTATGTCCTCACCTGGTCTTTCTTCCCTGGTGTATGTGCACATGCCTGTCTCCTAACCTCCTTTTTAAAAATATAAGAACATTATTCATATTGGATTAGGGCTCACCCATATGACCTTATTTCAGTTACCTCTTTAAAGGCCCTATTGCTACAGTCGAATTCTAAGATACTGGTGCTTAGGGCTTCAATATATGAATTTTAGGGGCAGACACATTCAGTACGTAATATTTCTTTATATTGGTCTTATAGTTTTGACTTTGACCAAGTTTATATGCTAAAAGAAAATAAAAATACAAATTATTTTAAAATAAGAGATATGAATTATAAAATCATCCTTTTTCTAGCTATTGTTTGGAAAATTGTATATACTAAATACAATTCAGTAGTTGTTATAAGCTATATTAGCATTCCATCTGGGTAAAAGCAAATATTAATGAGGCTGATGAGATAAACTGAGCTTTCATTTCCTAAATTCTCCATAAAAATAGAATATAGAACTCTCCAATTAAAATAAATCTGGACTTTTTCTCTTTTAGAATGGAAACATTTAATAATGTTTGAAACAGGTATTTAGAATGGCAATACATCATGTGTTACATAAACAAGTAAGATAATTATATATTCAGCATAAATATAGATTTATAGAAATAATAAATCATATTTCAGCCTAAATATTAAGCATTACCAAATCAAAACTACATTGAGATGCCATCTCATGCCAGTTAGAATGGCGATCATTAAAAAATCTGGAGACAACAGATGCTGGAGAGGATGTGGAGAAATAGGAACACTTTTACACTGCTGGTGGGAGTGTAAATTAGTCCAACCATTGTGGAAGACAGTGTGGCGATTCCTCAAGGACCTAGAAATAGAAATTCCATTTGACCCAGCAATCCCATTACTGGGTATATATCCAAAGGATTATAAATTGTTCTACTATTAGGACACATGCACATCAATGTTCATTGCAGCACAGTTTACAATAGCAAAGACCTGGAACCAACCCAAATACCCAGCGATGATAGACTGGACAGGGAAAATGTGGCACATATACACCATGGAATATTATGCAGCCATTAAAAATGATGAGTTCGTGTCCTTTGTAGGGACATGGATGTACCTGGAAACCATCATTCTCAGCAAACTGACGCAAGAACAGAAAATCAAACACCGCATATTCTCACTCACAGGCGGGTGTTGAACAATGAGAACACATGGACACAGGAAGGGGAGCATAACACACTGGGGTCTGTCGGGGAGAAATAGGGGAGGGACAGAAGGGGGGAGTTGGGGAGAGATATCATGGGGAGAAATGCCAGATATAGGTGAAGGGGAGGAAGGTAGCAAATCACACTACCATGTGTGTACCTATGCAACAATCTTGCATGTTCTTCAGATGGACTCCAAAACCTAAAATGCAATAAAAAAATTAAAAAATTAAAAAAAGAAAAAAATATTAAGCATTACTATTAAATAACAATAAATATTAAATATAAAATAAAATAATAAATATTGAATTATAAAATTACATTGTGATATTAGTAAGAAAAATCCTAGAAGTGTTTTCACAGGACTAAGTTTTATTGTTGTAATTATAATAAAAGCCATTTCATTTATATGAGAAACTTTCACCTTATAACTAGTGAAAAAATAAAATGTTAGGATGAAGTATGTAGAAAGTTTGGTGTTCTTTTGTAAACAAAAAAGATTAGGATCATCAGAAGTTAATGTCATAACATTCCGGGAAAAAGGAGAGAAAGGAAATATTTGTTTACTTTATGTATTATATATGCAAATATGTGATCTGTGTCATCTATTAGAAAAAGATTTTATATCAACTTTATAAAATATGAATATCTTATCCATGATTTTGGGTTATTACACCAGGTGAAGAGACTCAGCCAGTTGATATTTTTCCTGAAAGTAAGGGAAATATGGAAAGGATAATTGAAGAAGGACACAGATATCAATTACAGCCTCATGGCCTATTCCAGAAACAAGGACTGTAGAGGTTTTGCATATTTTGTTTGCTTGGTATGTGTATGCATTTATTTATATATATTAGTGATTTTCTTCTCTTTCTTTCATTTAATATTTTACATACAAGTTTCTGAAGGTTACATTTACAATTAATCTTTAGATAACAGAGTATTTGGTGGGACTTTGAATGACCATAACCCTTAGAATAGTGTGTCCTGTCATTTTGGGAACGTTAGAACTTCACATGTAAGAAGGTTAGCTACATCTGGTTAGGTGGAAAACCTGAGTAGTTTTGTTGTTGAGTAGAAGTCTAAATGTGTGTAGAAAAGTGTATGTGGAAACTAAGAAGCCAAAGGGTGGGCTGTGCAGTTATCAGTTTATTATCTCTCAGCACCAAATGCACCATTCTTTGCCCTGTTTTATGGTAGTGCTGCTGGACTCAACAGTTCCCACTTGCCTGCTAGGGGAATGTTAGACTGTGCCAGTAGGGGACACTGGTGTAACCATGCCAGGCAATAGCAGCAGGAAGACTCTTTCCTTCCAGATTCCAGTCCTTAAATAGTATTATTCAGAGCAGGAGACCAGTAGCCAGCCATGCAGATGAGCTCTTGTTGTACCCTGAAGCCAAGATCTCTTTACCAGAAGCCACTCTGAGCAGCACTATTGTGCTCACTCCTTCTGGCAACTGTGAGTCTTTTTTTTTTTTTTTTTGAGACAGAGTCTGTCTCTGTCTCCCAAGCTGGAGTGCAATGGTGTGATCTCAGCTCACTGCAAACTCTGCCTCCCGGGTACAAGCAATTCTCCCACCTCAGCTTTCTGTTTTTGTTTTTGTTTTTTTTGAGACGGAGTTTCGCTCGTTACCCAGGCTGGAGTGCAATGGCGCGATCTCGGCTCACCGCAACCTCCGCCTCCTGGGTTCAGGCAATTCTCCTGCCTCAGCCTCCTGAGTAGCTGCGATTACAGGCACGCGCCACCATGCCCAGCTAATTTTTTGTATTAGTAGAGACGGGGTTTCACCATGTTGACCAGGATGGTCTCGATCTCTTGACCTCGTGATCCACCCGCCTCGGCCTCCCAAAGTGCTGGGATTACAGGCTTGAGCCACCGCGCCCGGCTTCAGCTTTCTGAATAGCTGTGATCACAGGTGCCTGCCACCAAATCCGGCTAATTTTTTTTTTTTTTTTTTTTCAGTAGAGACAGGGTTTCATCATGTTGGTCGGGCTGGTCTCTAACTCCTGACCTTAGGTGATCCGCCCACTTCTGCCTCCCAAAGTGCTGGGATTACAGGCATGAGCCACCACGTCTGGCCTGTAAGCCTCTTCTACAGACTCAAGTCAACTTTGACTCTGGGAACCTCATTCATCACCAGCAGGCTGTGTCTTAGGATGCAGCTCCCCCTCTGAAGAATCAGAATCTCAGCCTGGGCTCAGGAGGCAGCCTTCTCTTGGCACTCAGTTCCTTTGTTGTCTGTTTTCACAGGCAAGAGGTTGGTAGTAGCTGCGTTTTACACCTGATACTTCTGTATTCCTTTTACCCATGTTCACAGATTGCCACCTTGGACTAACAATTTTTTATATTAAACTTTAGCTTTTAAATAACTGCTGTGGTTCTGTTTCCTGCCTGAACCCTAACTCATAAACCCCATGAAAAGGAAATCATGTGGGAGGCCGAGACGGGTGGATCACGAGGTCAAGAGATCGAGACCATCCTGGTCAACATGGTGAAACCCCGTCTCTACTAAAAATACAAAAATTAGCTGGGCATGGTGGTGCACGCCTGTAGCCCCAGCTACTTGGGAGGCTGAGGCAGGAGAATTGCTCGAACCCAGGAGATGGAGGTTGTGGTGAGCCGAGATCGTTGCACTCCAGCCTGGGTAACAAGAGCAAAACTCCATCTCAAAAAAAAAAAAAGAAAAAAAAGAAAAGGAAATCATGTATTTTTTTTTTTTCCCAAGTAAATTGTCTTTTGCTCATTTGATTTATTAGGATAAAGATACAGGTCCTAAACCAGATTGCATTTTGTTTTATAGTGTATAGTTTTTTCTCTAAGCTCCTATCTCCAGAAGAAGAAGATATGCTATGGAACCTGACTTTATTATGAAATACACAATAGGAACTGAATTAGCATTAAGATTTTATGAAATATTATTGTAAATAATTGCCAAAGTCATAATACAATAGCTGGAGTGAAAATTGATGATGGTTCATAAATTTTACTGGTTAGTCAATAAAATTTGATGCAGCAGGTTCACTAAATTTTCATACAAATGAATCAGCAGCAAGTTCACTGAATTTTCTCTTTTTAGATCTTTTATTTTCAGAACTATAAAATGCACCGTAACTCTCAGTGGTTAGGAAAAAACTGGCATTTTTTTGTGCAGCAGATCTTTTTAGCAAAAGGATTTGCGATTGATCCCTGTCTAAATGCAAGGGAAAGATTTTGGATAGCTTTTAAAAAAAAAAAAAAACAAAAAAAAAAACAATTTTAACATATAACAGGGCAGAAACTGGTGTTGGAATTACACTGAGCTCCCTAATCCTATTAAAACAAGCTGCAAACTCTAACTGATACTCTAGGGAAGCAGTTGTCTAACTTCAGTGTGTACTAGAATCACCTAGTGAGCTTAACAAGTCACAGATTTCTAGTTTAAACTCTGTTTCTAATTCAGTAGAATTTTCATTCCTACCAAATTTTCATGTAATGCTTGTCCAGGGACCAAACTTTAAGAACCAATGTTTTAGAGCAAGAGTTTATCTTCTCCCATTTTCACCCTTTCCTCCTATTTGATCCCAAGCTGTTTGCATGTGCTATTATTTTCCTGGGATCTATATTTTTGGTAGCACATTCTATCTTCAATGCCTGCAACTCTTTTTCTAGTATTTTTGAAACTTGGCAGTTTTTTAAATTTTTCTTTTCTTAATCATCTGGCCTAAACATCTCTCATTGCTATAGGCTTTCTGTTGCCTGCTTCAATCCCCAGTGTCATGTTGCACTAACTTTCATTGTAGCCCCTTAGTCAATGTCCCTCTTCTGCTTCTCTCCTCCCTACCATTCCCTCTGCAAGCACACAGACACACTTTATAATGCCAGTAATGAATGGTAGAAGCGGGATTTGGAGCGATTAGGATGTGTTGATCTTATCAAATTAATCCATCCTGGGAACTAGAAGACTTTGAAGCATTCTTTAATAATCCAATTTAGAATCCTCCTTGGGAAATGTCTGGAAGGATCTTCTTATCTCTTTTGATTATTAGATAATCTTTATTTTATTCCTGCTCTGCATCCATCTTTCACAGCCTCTCAAGCACACTGATAAACATACAAGTTCTTATTAACATCACTTTGTTGTCCTTACCCTGCTTAATCTATCCTGAAATGTTCTATTCATCTCTGAGATTCATCTTAAGCATTGCCATTTCTAAGAATCCCTCCTGGATGCCCTTGTCCCATTGGTATAGCTAATATGCATCTGGCAACTGACGTGGACTTTATGCAAGTCAGCAGACTTCATTTAGATTACAGATATGCTCTTTGCAACCTGTTTTTTGTGACTTTCTACTCTGACTAATATTAATTTCAAGATTGTTCATTAAAAGATTGTTCTTCTTTTTTTGGAAAACATGAGAATAAGTAATAAGGAGTATCCTTTCTCTGTGTCAGCACACCACTGACTCTCATTTGGGAACCATCCTGTGTTCAGGATTTTGCCATGAGACTCACACTTGTTAAAAACTTGTTTGCGACATTTCTTCCTTGTTTAGACTTGATACTTTTTTTTCCTGACCACCATGGTTCTGCTGCTTTTCCTCACTTCCTGTTTATGACCTCATCTTTGCTTCTTGGCCCAGTGACTGACATTGCTCTTCTAGTACTAACTAGAGGATTATATCTGCCTATATGTGCCCACACTGAATAAGCCCTATTCCTGGGACCATAGTCTAGGGTGACAAATTAGTCTCACAGAAATTGGCTTAAAGAGTATTACTGGTCAGTACTCTAACATATATATTTTATACAATTGATTGTGTAACTTCCAGTGATATATTTTCAACAAAGAATAACAAGATATGAGAATAAAGGCGCTTTCTCAACAAGTTCCATAAGAGAATTAGGCCTTATTGCACTAATACATCCATGATATACAAAGAAGTAACTTCTATCCTATATGACTGGAGTGGTATTAGTTATGTAACCATCTTGGGATAATAGAAAAGTTTGTTACTCAAATCATTTTTTATGTTGTGTAGCTCAGATGAGCAGAGAATGTGGCTTCTCAAGTACCCCAGAGGACATGTGTTTAGGTGGTGCTACAGTCTGAAGGTTTGTGTCCTCTAAAATTCATATGTTGAACACTAATCACAAGGGTGATGATTATAAGGGGGTAGGGCTTTTAGGAAGTTATTAATGCCTTTATAAAAGATACCTCAGAAACCTGCCTTGCCTCATCCCTCATGCAAGGACACAGAGAGAAGATGCCATCTATGACCCAGAAAGTGAGCTGGCACCTGAGTCTTGGTCTTCTCAGCCTCCAAAACTGTGAGAAATAAATTGCTGTTGCATTTGAGTCACTCAATCTAAGGTATCTTCTTATAGCAGCCCGAATGGATGAAAACAGTTGATAGTAATAGTTTTATAATTGTCCATAGGAAGGTTGTGTCACATCTAAAAAAGTGCCCCATTGGAGCAGAGGAGTATTTAAGCTTAAGCTTTAGGATCCCTCACTTGCATGAGCCTTTCCCAAAGCCTTGGGAGAGGTCACAGAAATGTTGAACTTGTCAGTTTTTGTTTCTTGTCAAGTAGGGCTCTCCGAAGTAGGGCTCTCCCAACAAACTGTATGAGGCCTTATATGGCATCTAAACTGGTCTTAAACAAACTATGTTATCTGGATCATCATCCCGGTTCTAGGTACAGTTTTTTAATGTCATAGACACAATCTTGCTACATAGTCCATAAAAATGATTGACCTTATCCATATACATTGGCACTGCAATCATTTCTCATTGGCAGTATGCGACAATGACCAGTCTGCAAACATGCTCAAGGGGTGGTGGGCTGGGACCAACCACCTGCACATGCCAGCCTTGAGAATGCGTATTTGATTTCTCTCTTGAAGTTCATCTCCCTCCCTCCCTCTTATCTTCCTTTTTTCCTTTCTTCCTACCTTCCTGTTGTCACATGTAACAGAAAAGGAAGAAGAGAGGAAAAGAGGGAATGAAGGAGGCAAACAGGAAGAAAAGAAACAATTTTCTATGTACAGTATTTAAAAATTAACCTCAGTTTATTATTTAGGCAGGTGGTTTCCCAGGACTCCTAGGATTGCCTTAGTTATGTGCTTTTTATTTTCACTATGATTACGTGTGTGTGTTTGTGTGTGTGTATACATAATAAAACTATGAAGTTTTAAATGTGAGATTACCAAAAAGTACATTCTGAATCATATTGTTTCTTTAGATATTTCCCCATTCACTCTCACACTCACATGTAGGCTAAACCAATAATCCTTGAGCATAGAGCATCTACTTAGCATCTACTCAGTATTAGTGTGATTACTGTGCCATTTGAATTATATAATGAGAAATATATTTCTGTAGTTTTTAACTCTCTTGAATTATATAAAAGTCTTATACTTTTTCCTCTGAACTTTACAAATTTCCTAAATTTAAGAATATAAACTTCGAAATGAAATGACAAAAATGTAAGCTCCTTAATGCTGTCTCTCTTATGTCATTGGCCATTCTCACCTTCAGACTTTATATTCCAACACAAGTGGGCTGCTTATACTTCTCTAGCCCAGTTGTTTTCTAGGGATGACTTAAGTGCATAGCAAAAGCACATCTTCCATATCCCATCCATCTATGTTCTCCACTGTATGAGGGGTTAAATTGCTAACTGGCATGCCAAGAATTGTGACTCATGAAATATTGGCAAGGGGGTTTTCAATTCTAAAAGGTGGGGGATATTTAACTATGATAACATCTTTATAACAATAAAATAAAACAAAGAAACAAATATACTAGGATTACATTCTTAGGTAAAACAAGTCAAATTTTGCTTGTTCTTACTTATAAGTGGGAACTAAATAATGTGTACCCATGGACATAGAGCGTGGAGTAAAAGATCTTAGAGATCTGGAAGGGTGGGAGACTGAAGAGAGATGATGGGTGAGAAATTACTTAGTGGACACAATGTACATTATTCAGGTGATCATTACACTAAAAGCCCAGATTTCATCACTACGCAATAGATCCGTGTAATGAAGCTGCACTTGTACCCCTTACATTTATACAAATTTTTAAAAAAGATTAAAAAAAATATTACTTACTGTTGCATAACAGTGCAAAACATTGAATGCTTCAACTTTGCTTGCACTGGCAATCCTACTCATTCCAGATAAGATATTGTATGTAAAGCTAGGAATAAACAGGTTCTAAACAAGACTCCTAGGATTGTGGCTCTTTATCTTGTTTTGGACTGATAACATTATTGGGAAATATAATCTTGACTGTCCCATAGGAAATAAGATCATCCTGCACTATTTTTTCCCTAATGGAAAGTAAATATTTTATCTGAAGCAGAATAGAAAGTCAATCTTATATAAATGGTATGCAAAATGAATTTATTGGTTTTAGAGCACTATAGCTTGTGTTCAAATAAATAAAAAGAGCCCTACAAGAGAAATGACATTTAAAAGGTCACTAAAGAGAAAAGAAGATGAGTCACACACCACCTCAGCAGAGCTGAAAAATGGGGCAATTCCCCAGAACTCTGTGTGTGGGAGGTGGTGGCGGAGAGTGTTATCACGCAGCTAACAAGCCCCTAGTAACAATAGGACAGTGACTCAGGTCAGTGAGTCTTTTCAACAAGAGAGGAAGTGGCTCAGCCACTGCAAAAGACAGACCTGAGATCTGCATCTACATCCATTGTCTTCAAAGGAAAAGGTCGGACTGCTTCTTTCTTATTCTCCTTAAACAACACTCCAGTTGCCACTGATCTTCATGTTAACGCAATTCCACCTGTATAAAAACTTTGGTTGATTAGCTGGAATGAAGCATGAGTGTGTGATATTTGTCCTAGCTCAAGCTGGTCTAGAACTTCATAAAGGGAAATTAATATAGCTAGATCACTTGGGGGAAGAGAAAGAGAGCGATACTAATCATGTTTAACTTGATGGTCGATAAGGTACAGAGTTTTGCCTACTTGTCTGTTCTTTTAAGACAGATACGAAAACAAAACAAAACTAAACCCTAAGCAAACTACAGTGTCAGATTTACTCAGTTATAAGAGTCATAAACAGGAAACTGAGGAAAATCATTCAGTGTGATGAAGTTTGTGAATCTCAATTATTATTGTGCTTTTAGGTGTCTTGAAACTGAGAAAATTGAGCAAATATCTATTATCTCTGTGACATTGTTGGGTCTCAGGACATACCATCCCAAAATATGACTGGAGGAGACAAGAATATGCCATGCCAAAATATGCTGCTTTGGCATATTTTGAGCTGGTTATTTTGAGAATCTGCAGACACAGGAGTAGCTCTGAAAAGCTCCCCTCGTGTTAGAGAAATTTACATCTATAAAACAATCTAAGTTATCAAAAGTATTTGTATCAGGAAGAGAGCTGCTCCAAATAACTTTTATTACTTGAGAGGCTTCTATCTGCATAACAAGACAAACTTCATTTACCACACATTTTCCCCCATCACCCTTCCATAACTTGGTGCCTCCTCCCACAAGAAGCCCCAGGATGCTATATAAGCTTCAATCATCTGGCCTTTCTTTGAGTCTCATGTGTTTTGTGGGGCTCCCATGCATATGCACATAACTAAAATGTTTTTTCTTCTGTTAATCTGCCTTATGTCAAGTTAATTTGTAGCTCAGCCAAAGAACCTACAAGAATGGAGGGGAGCCATTTTTCTCTCCTCTACAAAGCTGTCTGAATTATTTCTGAACCTAAGGAATCCTGCAGCCAGAAAATTGGAAGACAAACTGAAATCTAACTGGATCGTTTGGTATTGGTGAGAGCCCAATACTAAGAAAATAATCTTATTTGGTTAGAAATAAATCTCCAGTCCATTAGAGTATCTAATGCCTTTTGTTACCTAATCTATAGATTTGACTTATATCTAAATGAAAAACATATTATTCCATAGCATTAAACAAGCACAGTCCTGAAGCCACTTTGAGAACTAAGAAGTCTGATCCTGTTATTCCTGGTATCTTCATAGAAAGTGTTTTAGTGTATTAAGTCCTCAGATTTCTCTAAAGAAGGCTGCCAACCATCTTTTCCTAACCTGACCCCAAATATTGATATCCTGGCATATACCTTTCCTTCCATAAGATATTGCATTCATAAAAAACAAAGGCAAACATAGGATAAAATGAAAAATAACAAAGAAGAGCTCTTAGAAATTACAAGTATAATAGATAAAAGAAAACCTTTCAGAGAAGAGATTAAAGTTAAGAAAATCTCCCAGAGAATCAGGAGAAAAAAACAAATAAAAAGGCATTAGTAGAGAAAATATAATAGATTCTAATGATCAAACTGTAAGAACATATGAAGTAAGAGGTGTCCAGAAAAGAAGAATAAAATTCTTGAAACTGAGGCCATGAGCCTGCAGATTGAAAGGATACTGATATCAGCAGAGTAAATTTTAAAAGATGCATACCAAGGCATACTGTCATGAAATCTCAGAACATCAAAGATGAACAAATCTTAAAAGTGACTTTAAAATTAGTCCACATGCAAGGGAATAGAAATCCACATGGCATCAGACTTGCTAGCAGCAATTTAGCATCCTAGAGGATGCTAGAGGAAAATGAAGCCATACTTCAAATGTTTGTGAGACAATTATTTTCTCCCAGACAAATTAATGGTCAAGTATGAGGGTAAATAAAGACATCCCAAGGCACATAATTCAAACATATAACTTTTGTAGGAAACAATTGGAGAATATATACCAACAGAAGAGGGAGTATCCATGACAGAGGACTTCAGGATCCACAAGAAGGAAGAGATACAATGCAGGCAGGAGGCAAATGACAGTCCTGCGTAATAGCGAAAGAACATCCTGCAAGACTACTGTGTAACAAACCAGAAATCAATAACTCAAGATTGGAGCAGGAGGACTGGGAAGAGCCTCCAGGAAAAAACAGAATTGACAGATTATCTGGTACATCTAAGTACTTGAAAAATATTGATAAATATATGAGAGATGTGATGGAGCATGTATAAAAATGTTTTGAGAAATTGAGAAATCAGGCAGTTATTAATGCTAAGAAATGACAAAATGTGGCAATTATTATCACTAGGAAAATCAGTGTTTTATATGAAAAAACTTGACTCTGAAAGGTCAACATTTACCAATCATAAAAATGTCAACACTGAATACTGACATAACTAAAAATACCAAAGATGGGATATGTCTTATTCATTTCTACATAATCAGCTTCTATTAACAAGCAAGGTTCATAATAAATGCTCAATGACAGTTTCACAAATGAATGATCTATTAAACATTGTAAAATCTTCTTTGTTTTCTGTCACTAAAAATGTTATTCCTTCTACTTCTGAGAAGTATTGAATTAACTGTCTTGGGAGAGTGAGAGATATAAGGAAACTGGGGTTGGTGGTATAAGACATGTACATCCATATTTATTATTAATTGGATATTAATAAATAAATTTGAAATTGATAAACAAGACATACCAGTATAAGCAGATTGTTTGGAAATATGGAGGCAAATACTGAAACAACCCTATAGGAGTTGTGTCATCAAATAGCAGAAAGAAGAGCTTTACAAGCAATATCAATTTGCAGTCCAGGAAGAGATAGTCTCTGGCATGTACTAAAGGTGGTCTCTCTTTGAGGAGGAAAGGGTTGGTTTGTTTTTGATGCCTCACAGTGCTCATATTACACAATAGAGCCAAATATATTTAGCAGGTTTGGGGGAAAAGCTATACATATCTATGAGAGGAGCCAAACACATGTGCACCGGGTAAATATACATGTAACATACATCCCATATTCACTTTGGGTGGAGTTTTAGCATTAAAATGAAGTTTGGCTGTTTATGTCAAAAGGTGAACTATTAGACACAAAGACAGTTTGTGCTCAGCCTCTAAGCTGGCTGAAACTGGATCAAGGTTTGCAGTTTCTTATTAGAAAATATTGTTTGTTAGGCCAGTCCTCTGTCCAATCTGTGTTGTAGTGGTCTGTGTTGTAAATTGTAGTTAGGAGGGGTCTGATAGGAGCTATACAGAATTTAACAAGAATGTGGCTCTTCTTGTAGCACTAGGAATTTAGAAATCTGCCATGCCAGAGGGTCCCTGAAATCTTCTACCCATAGGTAACTTACATTTCCTTAACCTTAGAGTACATCTTAGTTGATAAAGGGGCTTCTATTTTAGCCTCTCAGATCACAGTTGAAATTACTTTCATCGGGGAATGAGATGGAATTGGGCAAGGGATTACAGGAGTACTATAATTTCAAAATTTTTATTACATTACTTCACTAAGAGTCTCTCTCTCTCTCTCTCTCTCTCTCTCTCTCTCTCTCTCTCTTAGACACACACCCCTCTGAATTAAGACTTTGAGTATACAAATGTGTCTTGACAAGAGAGAAAACCAAGAATACAGACTAATTTTTATTTTTATTGTAATTGACTTTATGGACTTCATAGACTTGTCAGATGAGAGAGTTAATTCCAGTACATTGTAAGCTCTCTGAAACAGAGCTTGTTGGCTTAAGGTTGGAATGGGACTGGGGTTAGGGATGTTGGAGTGCTTTCATTGGAAGATCACAAGCCAAGATGCCTGAAGTGGGAAGCAGAAGCACATAACCAGACTTGCTACTAGTCCAAAGAGTGTCCCTGTGCAAATTAGGGACAAAAAAAATTCCCTTTCTCAAGACATTTTACTGCCAGCAGCCAGAAAATCACAGTGATAAATACCAAAATTCAATGAAGACAATGGATGTGAACAGATTTCTCCAGAATCCAGCATTGCATAATCTTGCAGAACTGTAAGCAATAGCCCTGCCTATAACTAAAGGTGGGGATAAGACTGATGAGGGTTGTGAGGGCCCTGAAGAAAAACTTTCTCTATCTCATAATTTGCTTAAGATTATTAAAGGAGAATTTAAGGGATATTCAGTAGTTTTTCTTTTTTTTTTTTTTTTTTTACTTTTCCTATGATGCTGAGGTCGATGCTAGTGATATAAGAAATATTTCCTAACCATTCTCTCCCCTAAACCAGGAGCTACAATAATGGGAAAAGTGTCTTATCCATTTCTACATAATCAACTTATACTAACAAGTAAGGCTCATTAAAAATACTCGGTGACATTTTGACAAATTAATGACTGATCTATTAAACATTGTAAAATGTGCTTTGCTTTCTGTCACTGAAAATGTTATTCCTTCCACCTCTGAGAAGTTAAGAGCCAGGGCTATTGTGGAAACCTGTCTGGGTTTGAGTTCAACACCACCACCTGCTAGTGATATAGCCATGAGGAAGTTACTTAACATTCCTAAGGCTCAGTTTTCTCATATGAAAGATAACTAAATATAATATCTACTTTATGGAGTTATTGTGATGATTAAATGAGATAATCTTTAGAAAGTATGTCAGAGATTGGCACACAGTAAGCACTCAATAAGCTTTACAGCTATTACTAAGCCAAGCAATACTCATCTTTTAAAATATTTACCATTAACAGCTGTATCAGTTGGAACTTGCATTTGGTAGCTATTAACGAACAACAAAAATAACATGATCTTTAATGGTTTTTGTCTCAAGTAAAATAAATTTGAGGGTTAATGGATCTGTACCCCATTGGATGGTGCCATACTTACCAGAGACCCAGTCTCTTCTTATATTTCTACTGTGTAATTTATAGCATGCTTCTGTTTTCATGGTTTTCTTATGGTCCAAGGTGGTTGCTGGAGCTCCAGCTACCATGTTTGAGTTCCAGGCAAGAAGCAAAGGAGGAGGGCAAAAGTAACAAAGAGGTTGTGCAATCTGGCTATGCTTCTCTAAGAAGGCTTTCTGGAAGTTTTGTGTTCAGCTGCCATGGAGGCTGTGAAAAGGAGTAGTTTAGCTGATCATATTGCTACCTGGTAAGAAGAGAATCAATACTGGCTTGACAGCTTGTCTCTTTCATAACTGTAAATTAGGACTCTAACATTGCCATCACAATGATGGTTTAATTGATCAAAGCATGGCTCCAAAGTTAAGTTATCTTTGGTTTTTCCCCTGTGAAAGATATGCCAAAGCCAATAGAATGCAGGTTTCCTTAAAGTTTGTTTGTATGAGGGCAATTAACTTTAAGGTACAAAACTAAGATTTTTGAGTTCTGAAAGTAAAACAGGTTGTCAGTCATTTATGTTTTGCATTTAGTACACAAATACGTACAATATATATGTATTCCATCATTCTGTAAGTTCATGGATCATAGGATATCTCCAAATTGGTACAATATATATAAGGAATGAAACAAGACTATCTATAAGGATCAACTCTTTCTTTCATCCAATCATTTAAAAATTATATCACTAATAATTAGCCTAGAAAAAATATAATCTGATAATTAACATATGTTTCCCATGAGAATGTTCTAAGGACTAAAATGTGATAGACAATAAAATATGAAAAGCATACCTTTTCCTCTATATCTCATTTACTTCTCTTACATAAAAAAGAGAGAATTTAAGTCATGAAGATGAGGTTGTTTTGGAGAGAAATATTATAATTCTTCTATGAGAATTAAAGCTTAATGATAAACACAGAGATATCATGGGCTTGAAGGACTCCAGCACGGTCAAGGCAGATTGGGATAGGAAACGCTAATTTCTGGGGTCAGAGGTGAAGGTTGATGTCTTGGGAAATGAGACAGAAATAGGAGGAAAGATGCAGCTCAGCTTTCATGATCTAATTAGTCCTGCTTGTGTTTATTGCCTTGTTATGAGTGTCTGCTCATGGCCCTGTCTGCTACTAGCAATCAATTATGCTTGCAAACAAATAAACATTAATAAATAAAGATGATTTGCATAGTAAACTCCAACTTTAAGTATTAAGTCATAATCCTCACACCTGATTTTTCAAATTCTCCTATAAAGTTGCCAGATAAAATACAGCATGCTCAGTTAAATTTGAATTTCAAATAACTACAGAATTTTTTTTTAGTTTATGTCTGCAGTATTGCATAGAATATACTTATACTAAAAAATTATTCATCATTTATCTGAAATTCAAATTTAGCTGGTGAACTGAATTTTTATCTGCTAAATTGGGTGAACTTACATGAAGAAAATCACACAATTGTGCCCACTGGTAGCAGGACTAATATAAAGTTCCTTACCTGAATAGGACATTACCCAACCTTTTTTTTTTCTCTCTCTCTGCCTTTTTTCCTCCTTTTTTTTTTAAATTGTACTTTAGGTTCTAGGGTACATGTGCAGATCATGCAGGATTGTTGCATAGGTACATACATGGCAAGGTGGTTTCATCTTCATCTCCCTATCACCACCTTCATCCCCCCATCACCACCTTCATCCCCCCCATCACCACCTTCATCCCCCCAATCACCTATATCTGGTATTTCTCCCCACGTTATCCCTCCCCACCCTCCCCACTCCCCACTGTCCCTCTCCTAGCCCTGCCAGCTGACCACAGTGTGTGATGCTCCCCTCCCTGTGTCCATGTGTTCTCATTGTTCAACATCCGCCTATGAGTAAGAACACGCGGTGTTTTGCTTTCTGTACTTGTGTCAGTTTGCTGAGAATGATGGTTTCCAGATTCATCCATGTCCCTATTAAGGCCATGAACTTACTGTTTTTTATGGCTGCGTAGTATTCCATGTTGTATATGTGCCACATTTTCTTTATCCAGTCTATTGCTGTCAGACATTTGGGTTGGTTCCAAGTCTTTGCTATTGTAAAGGTGTGCATGTGTCTTTATAATAGAACAATTTATAATTCTTTGGGTATATACCCAGTAATGGGATTGCTGGGTCAAATGGAATTTCTATTTCTAGGTCCTTGAGGAATTGCCACACTGTCTTCCACAATGGTTGAACTAACTTACACTCCCACCAACAGTGTAAAAGTGTTCCTATTTCTCCACATCCTCTCCAGCATCTGTTGTCTCCAGATTTTTTTTTTTTTTTTTTTGAGACGGAGTTTCGCTCTTGTTACCCAGGCTGGAGTGCAATGGTGCCATCTCGGCTCACCGCAACCTCCGCCTCCTGGGTTCAGGCAATTCTCCTGCCTCAGCCTCCCGAGTAGCTGGGATTACAGGCACGCACCACCATGCCCAGCTAATTTTTTGTATTTTTAGTAGAGATGGGGTTTCACCATGTTGACCAGGATGGTCTTGATCTCTTGACCTCGTGATCCACCCGCCTCGGCCTCCCAAAGTGCTAGGATTACAGGCGTGAGCCACCGCGCCCAGCATCTCCAGATTTTTTAACGATCACCATTTTAACTGGCGTGAGATGGTATCTAAATGTGGTTTTGATTTGCATTTCTCTAATGACCAGTGATGATGAGTACTTTTTTACATGTTTGTTGGCCTCATATATGTCTTCTTTTGAAAAGCGTCTGTTCATATCCTTCTCCCACTTTCGAATGGGTTTTCTTCTTGTAAATCTGTTTTAGTTCTTTGTAGATTCTGGCTATTAGCCCTTTGTCAGATGGATAGATTGCAAAAATTTTTTCCTACTTGGTTGCTGGTTCGCTCTAGTGATTGTTCCTTTTGCTGTGCAGAAGCTCTGGAGTTTAATTAGATCCCATTTATCTATTTTCGCTTTTGTTGCCATTGCTTTTGGTGTTTTAGCCATGAAGTCCTTGCCTGTGCCTATGTCCTGAATGGTTTTGCCTAGGTTTTCTTCTAGGGTTTTTATGGTGTTAGGTCTTATGTTTAGATCGTTAATCCATCTGGAGTTAATTTTAGTGTAGGGTGTCAGAAAGGGGTCCAGTTTCTGCTTTCTGCACATGGCTAGCCAGTTTTCCCAACACCATTTATTGAACAGGGAATCCTTTGCCCCATTGCTTGTTTTTGTCAGGTTTGTCAAAGATCAGGTGATTGTAGATGTGTGCTGTTGCTTCTGAGGCCTCTGCTCTGTTCCATTGGTCTATGTCTCTGTTTTGGTACCAGTACCATGTTGTTTTGATTACTGTGACCTTGTAGTATAGTTTGAAGTCAGGCAGCGTGATGCCTCCAGCTTTGTTCTTTCTGCTTAGGATTGTTTTGGCTATTCGGGCTCCCTTTTGGCTCCATATGAAGTTTGAAGGAGTTTTTTTCCAGTTCTGTGAAGAAGGTCATTGGTAGCTTGATGGGGATAGCATTGAATCTATAGATTACTTCGGGCAATATGGCCACTTTCATGATATTGATTCTTCCTAACTATGAGCATGGAATGTTTTTCCATCTGTTTGTGTCCTCTCTCATTTCCCTGAGCAGTGGTTTGTAGTTCTCCTTGAAGAGGTCCTTTACATATTTTGTTAGTTGTATTCCTAGATATCTTATTCTCTTTGTAGCAATTGTGAATGGGAGTTCGCTTTTGATTTGTCTCTCTGTTTGTCTGTTATTAGTGTATAGGAATGCTTGTAATTTCTGCACATTGATTTTGTATCCTGAGGCTTTGATGAAGTTGCTTAACAGTTTTAGGAGATTTTGGGTTGAGATGATGGGGTCTTCTAAGTATACAATCATGTTGTCTGCAAATAGAGATGATTTGACTTCCTCTTTTCCTAACTGAATATCCTTTTTCTTTTTCTTGCCTGATTGCTCTGGCTAGAACTCCCAAAAATATATTGAATAGGAGTGGTGAGAGAGGGCATCCTTGTCTTGTGCCAGATTTCAAAGGGAGTGCTTCCAGTTTCTGCCCATTCAGTATGATACTGGCTGTGGGTTTGTCATAAATAACTTTTATTATTTTGTGATATGTTCCATCGATACTTAGTTTATTGGTAGTTTTTAGCATAAAGGCCTGTTGAATTTTGTTGAAGGCCTTCTCTGCATCTATTGAGATAATCACATGGTTTTTGTCTTTGGTTCTGTTTATGTGATGGATTACGTTTATAGACTTGTATATGTTGAACCAGCCTTGCATCACTGGGATGAAGCCTACTTGATCATAGTGGATAAGCTTTTTGATTTGCTGTTGCATTCGGTTTGCCAGTATTTTATTGAAGATTTTTGCATCTATGTTCATCATGGATATTGGCCTGAAGTTTTCTTTTCTTGTTGAGTCTCTGCCAGGTTTTGGTATCAGGATGATGTTGGTCTCATAAAATGAGTTGGCTAGGATTCCCTCTTTTTGTACTGTTTGGAATAGTTTCAGAAGGTATGGTACCAGCTCCTCTTTGTATGTCTGGTGGAATTCAGCTGTAAACCTGTCTAGACCTGGACTTTTTTTGATTGGTAGGCTATTAATTGCTGCCTTGACTTCAGCCCTTGATATTGGTCTATTCAGGGTTTCAACTTCTTCCTGGTTTAGTCTTGAGAGAGTGCAAGTGTCCAGGAATTTGTCCATTTCTTCCAGATTTACTGGTTTGTGTGCATAGAGTTGTTTGTGGTAATCTCTGATAGTAGTTTGTATTTCTGTGGAATTGGTGGTGATGTCCCCTTTGTCAGTTTTTATTGCATCTATTTGATTATTCTCTCTTTGTCTTTTATTAGTCTGGCTAGTGGCCTATCTATTTTGTTGATCTTTTCAAAAACCCAGCTCTTGGATTTATTGATTTTTTGAAGGGATTTTTGTGTCTCTATGTCCTTCAGTTCTGCTCTGATCTTAGTTATTTCTTGTCTTCTGCTAGCTTTTGAGTTTCTTTGATCATGCTTCCTCTAACTCTTTCAATTTTGATGATAGGGTGTCGATTTTAGATCTTTCCTTGCTCTTCATGTGGGCTTTTATTGCTATGAATTTCCCTCTAGACACTGCTTTAAATGTGTCCTAGAGATTCTGGTACATTGTGTCTTCATTCTCATTGGTTTCGAAGAACATCTTTATTTCTGCCTTCATTTCATTGTTTATCCAGCCGACATTCAGGAGCCAGTTGTTCAGTTTCCATGAAGTTGTGCGGTTTTGAGTGATTTTCTTGATCCTGAGTTCAAATTTGATTGCCCTGTGGTCTGAGAGACTGTTTGTTATGATTTCTGTTCTTTTGCATTTGCTGAGGAGTGATTTACTTCCAATTATATGGTCGACTTTAGAGTAAGTGTGATGTGGTGCTGAGTAGAATGTATGTTCTGTTTATTTGGGGTTGAGAGTTTTGTAAATGTCTATTATGTTCGCTTGGTCCAGATCTGTGTTCAAGTCCTGGATTTCCTTGTCAATTTCCTGTCTTGTTCATCTGTCTAATATTGACAGTAGAGTGTTAAAATCTCCCACTATTATTCTGCGGGAGTCTAATTCTCTTTGTAGGTCATTAAGGACTTGTTTTATGTATCTGGGTGCTCCTCTTGGGTGCATATATATTTAGAATAGTTAGCTTTTCTTGTTGGATTGATCCTTTTACCATTATGTAATGCCCTTCTTTGTCTCTTTTGATTTTTGTTGGTTTAAAGTCCATTTTATCAGAGACTAGGATTGCCACCCCTGCTTTTTTTTGCTCTCCATTTGCTTGGTAAATCTTCTTCCATCCCTTTATTTTGAGGCTATGTGTGTCTTTGCACGTGAGATGGGTCTCCTGAATACAGCACACCAATGGTTCTTGTCTTTTTATCCAATTTGCCAGTCTGTGTCTTTTGATTGGGGCATTTAGTCCATTTACATTTAATTTTAATATTGTTATGTGTGAATTTGATCCTGCCATTTTGTTACTGGTTGGTTGTTCTGCCCTTTGGTTGGTGTAATTTCTTCATTGCATCATTGGTCTTTACCATTTGGTCCTTTTTTGCAGTGGCTGGAACTGGTTTTTCCTTTCTGTGTTTAGCACTTCCTTCAGGAGCTCTTGTAAGGGAGGTCTGGTAGTGACAAAATCTCTCAGGAATTACTTGTCCATAAAGGATTATATTTCTCCATCACTTATGAAGCTTAGTTTGGCCGGATATGAAATTCTGGGTTGAAAGTTCTTTTCTTTAACAGTGTTGAATATTGGCCCCCACTCTCTTCAGGCTTGTATGGTTTCTGCCGAAAGATCCACTGTGAGTCTGATGGGCTTCCCTTTGTGGGTGACCTGACCTCTCTCTCTGGCTGCCCTTAGCATTTTTTCCTTCACTTCAACCCTGGTGAATCTGATGATTATGTGCCTTGGGGTTGTTCTTCTAGAGGAGTATTGTTGTGGTGTTCTCTGTATTTCCTGTATTTGAATGTTGGCCTGCCTTGCTAGGCTGGGAAAGTTCTCCTGGATAATATCCTGAAGAGTGTTTTCCAGCTTGGATTCATTCTCCTTGTCTTCTTCCGATATACTGATCAAGCGTAGATTAGATCTTTTCACATAATCCCATATTTCTTGGAGGCTTTCTTCATGTCTTTTCAGTCTTTTTTCTCTTTGCTTGACTTCTCATTTTGTTTCATTGAGTTGATCTTCAATCTCTGATATCCTTTCTTCTGCTTGATCTGTTTGGCTATTGAAATTGTGTATGCTTCATGAAGTTCTTGTGCTGTGTTTTTCAGCTCCATCAAGTCGTTCATGTTCTTCTCTAAACTGGTTATTCTAGTTAGCATTTTGTCTAACCTTTTTTCAAGGTTTTTAGTTTCTTTGTATTGGTTAGAACATGTTCCTTTAACTCAGAGAAGTTTTACCCACCTTCTGAAGCCTGCTTCTGTCAGTTCATCAAATTCATTCTCCATCCTGCTTTGTTCCCTTGCCAGTGAGGAGTTGTGATCTCATGGTGGGGGAGAGCCTTTCTGGTTTTTGATATTTTCATCCTTCTTGTGCTAGTTTCTTCCCATCTTGTTGAATTTATATAGGTTTGATCTCAGGTAGCTGCTTGGGGAGGCAGCCTTTCCTTTGTCTGCCTGCAGAGGCGCTAATGGGCTGCCTCAGATTCAGTGCAGGTGCTGCATATTTTTCCTGTGTCTTATATTTGCTCAGGAAAATTAGGCCAGCTTCTGCAATGGTGGCTGCCCTTCCCCCACTGCCAATCTTATTCGTTCCTGGTCACTCTCTAACTGATGCTCTGGGTACGAAACTCTGAAGTGAGAGTTTTTTAGCCTGCTAGGCTTTGTGTGGGGAGACACATCCTGCCATATGGCCTGTTTCCCTGCGTTCAGTTCCCCTTCTTTCTGGGGGGGGCGGGTAGCTCTGTCCTGCCGGCTTTTTGGCTTTCCCAGTGTCAGCCAGTGCTTCTACCTAGATCTATGCTGACAGTCCCGGCACAGGCTGAAGTTGCTGTTCTGCCCTGTTCAGGCAGCTCGCTGAGGCTTTTCAGCCCGGCAAATATCTCCTGTTCTGTGGGCTCTAGAGGTCTCAGGTGGAGTGTTGTATCTGAACCGAAGTCTCAGAGAGGGAGATCCCCCGGTCCTCTGGTCAGCTGTACACACCACCTGGGTGGGGCTGTGCCCCACCTTGCCTCAACTTGCCCTATTTGGTTTATACCCACTGTCCAACCAGACCCACGAAATGAACCTGGCACCTCATTTGGAACTGTGGAGACTTTTGCATCTCTCTCACTGGGAGCTGCATTCTGGAGCTGCCTCTTCCCTTTTTTTTTTTTTTTTTTTTGAAGAGACAGAGATCTTGCTATGTTGCTCCAGCTGGACTCAAACTCTTGGCCTCAAGAGATCCTTCTTGCCTCAGGCTCTGGAGTAGCTGGGACTATAGGCATGTGCCACTCTGCTGGCTTAGCAATAGCACTTTTATCTCTCTTTTATGAGCGCCCCTCTCATCTTCTCCATGACCTTTATAGTTTTCTCAAACATCTTAGCTTTCTCAGAAAAAAGAAAAGGGGAAGCTGGGTGAGCTTAGGTAGAATTCCTTCAGCCTGCTCCCAATCCCTCCCTCCTCAAATGTCTATGCCTGTTTTCCTATCTCTGAGTCATTTGTTCTTGTCTCAGATCTGAAATCCTCTTCCTGTTGAAAATCTTCCCCTTGCATGGATTCCAGAAACTCAGCTACTCAGGGTTCTAGCTCCACCTCCAACTTCTCACTCCCTGCTGCTTCTCTTTCTTTGGCACATGAACAATCCAGGATCTTTGATGGATTGTTCAACCAAAGGCCCTTTTGGCTTTCTGTCACCTTCTCCCCTTTTTTTGGACACTCAAGCTCTTTGAGAAGCAGTCTGCACTGGTGGGTCTCAAACCTGACTAATCATCAGCATTACCTGGGAAATTGTATTTAAACTATTCATTCAAGATCTCTCTTCAGACCTACTAAATCTCAGGGTAGAACCCTCCTATGCCTAGCCAGTTGTACCTCTTCAATCCATTTGGGTTCTGTCTCTGCCTTGAGTGCCCACTGGCTCTGCTGTGGCCCAGGCAAGCATGACTCCTGCTAAGGAGATTGTAGCTCTCGCTCAGTTGCCCTACATGCCTTATGTGCCTCTACTCTCCTGCAACACATTTCCAACTGATCCTCAATTTAAATGTCATAAATTCATACATCTTGTCACATTCCTAATTTGAGTCCTTAAAGAATTTCTCTTTGCCTTCAGGATAAAATCCAAATTCCTTAGCATGCCAACCAGAGCTCCTATTTATGTCGCCACTCCTAACTGTGCACCCCAATCATTCACCACTCTTCTCACCCCACAAGAATACTTAATCACCTGCAATTTCTCCAGGCACTGTGGCTTCTCAGTTTCCAGGTTTTACTTGTACAACGTCAAAGCTGCTTCTACTTGGAGCACCTTTAGTCCGTCTCTTAACCCCACTCCTCCTTATCCTTTAAGACACAGGAATTACTCATATGCCTGTCTGCCCTTACTACCAATAGTGAGCTCCTTAAGAACAGACAAGGTATCTGATTCATTTTTGTGGCCCTCACTGTATACCACAAGGTCATAATATTTAATAGATTGTTGTAGGTGCTTATTAAAAGAATGCTGAGATGAACCACTGAATGATTACATTAAAAAATATTTAAAGCCAACAAGTTATTTCTGAGGGAAGAAGTGTTGGAACGTAAATTAAAATTTCAAAAGGCAACTAAAACTTAGGATATAGATTTAGTGGTGGACAGGATTTCAGAGTTCATATAATCAATTTTACAAATACTTGCACTTAAAAAAAAAAATATATATAAAATGTAACTCAGGGCAGGGTGCGGTGGCTCATGCCTGTAATCCCAGCACTTTGGGAGACTGAGGCAGGCAGATCATCTGAAGTCAGGAGTTCGAGATCAGCCTGGCTAACATGGTAAAACCCCATTTCTACTAAAAAAACAAAAATTATCCAGGCACGGTGGTGGGTGCCTGTAATCCCAGCTACTCTAGAGGCTGAGGCAGGAGAATTGTTTGAACCTGAGAGGTGGAGGCTGCAGTGAGCCGAGATGGCACCATTGCACACCAGCCTGGGCAACAGAGTGAGACTCTGTCTCAAAAAAAAAAAAAAAAATGTAACTCAGGTTTACACACACACCTCATGAAAAACAACTAGGAGTGTATTTAACGGTTTTCTGTTTTGTTTTGTACCCTTGACTCTCTCACCTTTCCTTTGTTTATCTTCATCTTCTCTTTAAGTCCTACAATGGCTACAAAATTTTCCTTTTTTTAAAAAAGATTTACTTTAAGTTCTGGAATACATGTGCAGAACGTGCAGGTTTGTTACACAGGTATACATGTGCATGGTTTGCTGCACCTATCAATCTGTCATCTTGTCATCTAGATTTTAAATCCCACATGCATTAGGTATTTGTCCTAATGCTCTCCCTTCCCTTGCCACCGACCCCCTGACAGGCCCTGGTAAGTGATGTTTCCCTCCCTGTGTCCATGTGTCCTCATTGTTCAACTTCCACTTATGAGTGAGAACATGTGGTGTTTGGTTTTCTGTTCCTCTGTTAGTTTGCTGAAAATGATGGCTTCCAGCTTCATCTATGTCCCTTCAAAGGACAAGAACTCATTCTTTTTTATGGCTGCACAGCATTCCATGGTGTATATAAGCCACACTTTCTTTATCCAGTCTATCATTGATAGGCATTTGGGTTGGTCCCAAGTCTTTGCTATTATAAAGAGTGCTGCAATAAACATACGTGTGCATGTGTATTTATAGTAGAATGATTTATAATCCTTCGGTTATTTACCCAGTAATGGGATGGCTGGGTCAAATAGTATTTCTGGTTCTAGATCCTTGAGAAATCATCACATTGTCTTCCACAATGGATGAACTAATTTACACTCCCACCAACAGTGTAAAAGCGTTCCTATTTCTCCACAGCCTCACCAGCATCTGTTGTTTCCTGACTTCAATAATTGCCATTCTGACTGGTGTGAGATGGTACCTCAATCTTGTTTTGATTTGCATTTCTCTAATGACCAGTGATGATGACATTTTATCATGTTTGTTGGTCGCATAAATGTCTTCTTTTGAGAAGTGTCTGTTCATATCCTTCATCAACTTTTTGATGGAGTTGTTGTTTTCTTGTAAATTTGTTTAAGTTCCTTATAGATCCTAGATAGTAGACCTTTGTCAGATGGGTAGATTGCAAACATTTTCTCCCATTCTGTAGGTTGCCTGTTCCCTTTGATGACAAGTTTCTTTTGCTGTACAGAAACTCTTTAGTTTAATTAGATCACATTTGTCAATTTTGGCTTTTGTTGCAATTGTTTTTGGTGTTTCAGTCATGACGTCTTTGCCTATGCCTATGTCCTAAATGGTATTGCCTAGGTTTTCTTCTAGGGTTTTTATGGTTTTGGGTTTTACATTTAAGTCTTTAATCCATCTTGAGTTAATTTTTGTATAAGGTGTAAGGAAGGTGTCCAGTTTCAGTTTTCTGCATATGGCTAGCCAGTTTTCCCAGAACCACTTATTAAATAGGGAATCCCTTCCACATTGCTTATTTTTGTCAGGTTTGTCAAAGAGCAGATGGTTGTTGGTGTGTGGTGTCATTTCTGAGGTCTCTGTTCTGTTCCATTGGTCTATATATCTGTTTTTGTACCAGTACCATGTTGTTTTGGTTACTGGGCTAGCAAATTTTCCAATGCATCTAGTAACTCCAACTAGTAACCTCGATTCAAATGATAATACGCTTGTCTATTTGCCTCTGTGCTTAATAGGTAAAATGTTTCACAATCCATTGTCCAGCTCTTACTTCTGGGCTGGGAGTAGGATGTTTCAACAGAGTAAAACAGTGTATTTCCTCCTACCTGTGCAAGACATTTATCATCCACCTTTTATGTTTTTGCAATCATTTTTACTATTAATATCTCCATATTAACTAGAAATTATTAAATATTAAAGCAAAAATGATGTAAACAATATTATCTTTCTTCAAGGTATACAGGGATTACTTGTGTATGGTATATGTATGCTGGATTTGCAAACACATGTGCAAAATATTAATCTATCTTGTATCAACCTTGATGCACAAGATTTGTCTTCTGTTGCAAATAGGACAGTATTGTTTTTTCCCTGCAATTATTTTTACTGTGTTAATTCACATAACATAAAATTTATCATCTTAACTATTTTTAAGTGTACAGTTCAATAGTATTAGGTACATTCATATTATTGTACAACTGTCATCGCCATCCATCTCAGAACTACTTTCATCTTGCAAAACAGAAACTCTACTCATTAAATAATAACCCTCCATCTTCCCTACCCTACAGCCCCTGGCAATCACCCTTTTACTTTCTGTCTCTATGATTTTGACTAAGTACCTCATATAAGTGGAATCATTTGTCTGTAATTGAATTATTTCACTTATGATCTTGTTCTCAATGTTCATCCATCTTGTAGCATGTCATAGAATTTCCTTCTAAGTAATATTGTTATAGTATATACATTTTGCTTATTCATTCATCCATGAAAGACACTAGTTTTTTCCCCCGTATTTTAGCTATTTTGAATACTACTACTATGAATATGGGTGTACAAATATCTCTTCTAGACCCTGCTTTCATTTTTGGGGGAATATACCCAAAAGTTATTAAAAAATTGCTAGATTATATGGTAATTCTATTATTCAGTTTTTGAGAAATGGCCATATATTTCCACAATGGCTGTACCATTTTGCATTTCCAACAACGCACAAGTGTTCTAATTTCTCCAAATCCTTGTTAATGCTTGTTATTTTTCTGTTTTTTTTTTTTTCAGTTGTTATCCTAATAGGTGTGAGCGGGGTGACTTGTTTTTATTATTAGAATTATTTTGCCTAAATTGATTAACTGAGAAGCTTACTTTTGTTTCTACTGATAATTTTTTTGGTTTGCTTCTGAAGCTTTTTGTTGTTGTTAGCAAATGATAGATAAAACATACTGCTTTCATTTCCTGAGTACTGATCTATAGTGTTTCTTTTTTCTCCCTTCAACTTTTAAGTTCCAGATCATCAGATCATCAGTGACCCTAGATTGATGACATAATCACAGGTACTTCCCAACCTTGAAATTCTGTGGGTAGAGTCAGAAAAGCTAAGTGTTTCTGTTTTTTAAAAAAGTCACATTTAATGACTATATATTTGATAATATTAAGAATTACTATTTATGCCTTTTTAAGCTATGTTAATGGATATTATGATTATGTTTAAAAATGTTCTCATATTTTAGTGATATGTGCTGTTTTAGTTTGGGCTGTGTAACAAAGTACCATATACTGAGTAGTTTAAACCAGCAGTCTCCAACCTTTTTGGCACTAGGGACCAGTTTCGTGGAAGACAATGTTTTCACAGACGGTGGCAGGTGAGGAGATGGTTGGGGATGAAACTGCTCCACCTGAGATCATCCCAGCATTAGATTCTCATAAGGAATGTGAAACCTAGATCTTTTGTATGCACAGTTCACAATAGGGTTTGTGATCTTATGAGAATCTAATGCCACCTCTGATCTTACCAGGAGGCAGAGTTCAGGTGGTAATGCTCACTTGCCCACTGCTCACCTCAGGCTATGTGGCCTGGTTCCTAACAGGCCATGGACCAGTACCAGTCCGAGGCCTAGGGTTTAGGGGTCCCTGGTTTAAACAACGTATATTTATTTCTCATGGTTCCGGAGCCTGGAAATACAAAATCAGACTGCCAGCATGGTTGGGTTCTGGTGAGGGAACTCTTCCTGGTTCCAGAATTTTCATTATATTATCACATGGCAGAAAGAGAGTAAAAGAGCTGTCTAGGGCTCCTTTGATAAGGGCACTAATCCAATTCATGAGAGCTCAGCCATGATCTAATCACCTTCCAAAGGTCTTAGTTCCTAATATCATCACACTCGGTGTTAGGATATCAGCATAGGAATTCTGGGGAGGCACAACTATTCAGATGATAATGTATACAAAATATTTACAGACAAAATAATATCATATCTTAGATATGCAGTGGAGGGTAGAGGGTGAGAAGAGGGAGGTTATAGATGAAACAAGATTGGTAATCAATTGATAATTGTTGAAACTGAGTGATAGATTCATGGAGGTTTATTATGCTGGTTTTTCTACTTCTGAACAAATTATAATTTTTTTTTTTTTTCAGACGGAGTCTTGGTCTGTCACCCAGGCTGGAGTGCAGTGGCATGATCTTGGTTGACTGCAACCTCTGCCTCCCGAGTTCAAGTGATTCTCCTGCCTCAGCCTCCTGAGTAGCTGGGGCAAATTATAATTTTTAATTTTAAAGACTTTTTAAAAAAGCTGTATTTAATCTGTTTAATTATTAAGTATTTGAAAAGATCACATTGGTGAGTATATTGAGAGTTGTTTTTCACTTAATGCAGAAAAGAAAAATGTCAAATAAGACATGTATATTATATTCAGATATTGCTTTTCTTGTATTTCATTCTTACCATAGATGATTGATCATTCTCAAATGATATTGTTTGGATCATACTAGAAACAATTTTTTCCTCTTCCCTGCCTCTCCCTCCTTCTTTCTTCCCTTTCCTTTTTCCTTCCTTCCCTCCTTCCCTCTTTCCCTCCCTCCCTCCCTCCTTCCTGTCTTCCTTCCCCAGAATAGACTTGAACTCTGGGCTTAAGCAATTCTTCCGCCTCTGCCTCCCAAGTAGCTGGGACTACTGGTGTGCACCACCATGCCCATCTAGAAACAATTTTTAATGTCTAAATATTGCATAATGAGTTGCATAAAATTGTGGCAAAAACAAACCACTCTTGAATTGATGCATAATCCAAGCATGCCACTCTCTGGCTACAGATATAGTACAGTTCTGTACAATAGAACTTTCTGCAATGATGGAAATGTACTATATCTGCTCTGTCTAACATGGTAGCCACTAATCATACATGGCTATTGAACTGACCAGTGTAACCAAGTGGCTAGTACAACTGTTGAGTAGCTAACGCAACTGGGAAATGAACATTTAAATTTACTGATTATCATTTATATGTTTAAGCACTTTTCTTTAGGAGATTTGACAAATTATGCTTTTCAGTTAAGATTTGCATCCCTGGGCTGGGCGCGGTGGCTCACGCCTATAATCCCAGCACTTTGAGAGGCCGAAGTGGGTGGATCACGAGGTCAAGAGATCAAGACCATCCTGGTCAACAAGATGAAACTCCGGCTCTACTGAAAAATACAAAAATTAGCTGGGCATGGTGGTGCACGTCTGTAGTCCCAGCTACTTGGGAGGCTGAGGCAGGAGAATTGCTTGAACCCAGGAGGCGGAGGTTGCAGTGAGCCGAGATCGCGCCATTGCACTCCAGCCTGGGTAACAAGAGCGAAACTCCAGCTCAAAAAAAAAAAAAAAAAAAAAAAGATTTGCATCCCTTTGACATTTGAAAAATAAAATCACATCCTTCAGATATTGAGTGTCGTTTATCCTCAGAACTGAAATCAGGCAACCTTCTTATATGGTGACCTTATTGTTGATGTCATAATACGTTGCTAATGGTGAAGCAGTGTACTGACATAAGACTGTATTAAACAAATGAGGCCTGGTTTCTGTTATGAAAGAAAGAAAGCAAATGCTCATTAACATGTTAAGAAGATCTGGATGTGTAGGAGACATTTCTCTTTCCTAATATTTTACACAGACACGCACACACCACAGACACACATGTACCCCCCCACACACACACAGTGTTTGTCTTCTTACACAATAATCACATATTAGTCAGTCAAGGATACCTGTCATAACAGCCCTATACTCAGTGACAGTCCTGCTCTTCTGTGGCTTACAGAGTAAAAAGCAGATAATAACATAGAAAGTCCTGCTTTAGTATGGTCAAACAACAGCCTTCCATATCCAAGGTAAAACAAAGATTATTTTAATAACTTATGAGTTAGTCCAAGTTCAAATATGAATTCCCTAAAGCGAAATAGCTAGTGATTTGCTCACATTTGTTGCCTGTTACCAAACAAAGGAAAAATGAAAATGCTAAATAAAAATATTGTTAGGACTGAGATGTGGCTTATCAGAATTCAGATCTTTTTCAAGTGTTTACTGGTGACGCCATCATATATAACTATATATGTTATACACAGCTGATAGGAAAACTTAAATTTAGGAAATTCATTTAAATTTTTAAGCTAACTCTCTGGTACTTCCTTTCTTTCTCCTGTTCCCTCCTCTATCTTTTATCTTTATTATATAGATACCATATTAGTCTGCTATATTTAGGTAAACAGGGAATGTCAGCTTTCTGTATCAACTTGGCTAGATTATAGTCCCAATTATTCAAACACTGACATAGGCATTGTGGTGATTTAATAGATGTAATTAAAGTCTTCAATCAGTTGACTTTAAGTAAAGAGGATTATCCTCAATAATCTGGGTGGGTCTGATTGAGTCAGTTAAATGTACTTAAGAGCAGAATTGAGGATTCCCTGAGGAAGAAGAAATTCTGCCTGTAGACAGCAGCTTCAGCTCCAACCCTAGAGTTCCAGGGTCTGCTCAGTGGATTCTGGATTTGCCAGACTAGCCCACACAACTGTGTAAGCCAATTCCTTGCAATAAATCTCTTAGGATATGTCTTCTACTGACTCTGTTTCTCTAGTTGAATCCTGACTGATAAAAAGTTTTATTTCAAATTCTTACAACATACTGGAGGAGAATATAGAGAGGGAAAAGAAGTAGATATTTGATTGTAAAATTGCTCACTTAGATATCTTCTCTAAAATTATAGAGCTGAACAGATGACAGGAATCTCAGAACCAGTTAAATAAGAAACACTACGTGAAGGTAAACTGACATTTAACCCTACAAACTGATTAAAAGATACATATACATGATACAAGATAAAGAGATAAAACTGGAGTCATTATTGTGCTAATTTTCATCAATAAGTGAAAAGCAATAGTTTCTTATATTTTCTAAAGTGTACTTTAAACTTTAATGTCCAGAAAATAATTGCTAGTGAATTTTCATTAGATAGAGGAATTTTCAGATAATGGAATTTTACCTCTTTCTAGTCATTCTACAGGTAAATATACAAAAACTATACATATTCCAAATGCAGTTAATTACTAAGATCTGTGATCACAGTAATCATCAATAGCTACTTTGAGTAGTTCTATGTACTAGAGGAAGTGATAAAAAAACTAAAAATCAGTGAAATAGTAAGGAAAACTTGGAACATTTGCCTACCTGTGATTTAGGCCAGTGTAGATGGCTTTCTGTAGGCAATGGCATGTCTTACTGCACTTTAACTGGTGGGAATCCCAATGAAGAATCCTGGCATTTGGGTGTACAGCCCAATATATCTGACGATATAAGAAAGAGGATGATGAATGTTAAGTTGCTAGCTCACCTCTGGAGGGAATGGCCCTGCTTCTGAGAAGGTGGGAGGGGTTCCCAGTGAGAAGCACGTCCCAGGCAAAGAGGTCCCCATGACCTCTATATAGTATCACCCTATAGAACAACATCAAAGTCATTCTTAGCAGAAAGGCTTATAGATACATTACATTCACATGAGAAAATGCTAACAATGTAGAGTACTGAGGGTTATTCTGAAGATGAAACATCAACTGTGTAAAATGATAGTTGTAACTAACACAATTTTGATAACACTGCTCTATCACTATACATCTTGGTACTTGTCTTAGTTGGGTTCTCCAGGATGCAGATGCTGATATAAAATTTTAAGTGCAAGAGATTCATTGGGGAGCAACATCTGTGAAAAGAAAAAGGATTGGGCAGGGGGAGCTGTCACAATATGCTGCAGAGCTGGAAAAGTCTCTGCCAGCTTCACAGGGAGCTCTGAAGCAAAGTCTGTCCCTTAAAGGGCTTCAATGTCTCGCAAAAACAGCCAGAGCCTTGTACAACTGCCTTGCTCAGTCAGTGGCTGGGTGCCACCCTGAAAATAGCACCTCCTTAGGTTGAAAGCTGAGGGAGACTCTGACAAAGCTACCAAATGGAAGTTGTCTGCCAGCCACATTCCTTCCAGCTGGGCAGAGTGTGCTTTCTTGAAAGGGGATCTGGGAAGCTTATCTCCATGTCTGCCCCAGTACTGCAGAGCAGCACTAGTAAAATTTTGGTTGGCTGTGTGTTTGGAGATGAAAATTGATCAGGCCAGAATGAGAGGTGTTAGTGAAGTGCACTAAAATTCTACACTTCTAGTGAAGTGCACTAAAAACTACAGGAGGTAGTTTATAGTGTGGCACCACCACAAATTCCTTAGATAACTAGAGTTGTCACCATAATACCAGGGATTGAAAATATTATTGGATGTTGCCCAAGGTCTGTAAAATGGTAAAGAATATTGTTATTCCTGTTGTATCCCGAGTAAGTTTCTCCTAGTGGGACAACTCAGTGACTCTGCTTGTAATGGTCCATTATAGGTCACATGGGCTTAGTTGTAAAGTGAGCAAAAGAAGCTCAGAATGGCTCTTTTGGGGATGATGAATAAGAACCATTATTTTACGTAGATCAGGAAGGTGGGAATTAAAGAAGTTAGATTGGCTCTTTGTGATACATCACCATCTTTTTACGTCTTCTACACGTTTCACAGTAGTGGTGGCCAGGAAGAGGAAAGAGACAAGGACTCTTTTCCTCTTTTCTTTATTAGGGTACATTATGCTTAATATAAGCTTAATATAGTGCTTAATATGGTGGAGGCTCTGATGTCTGTTACCACCTACTAGTGATCTGGCATTAGACTAGTTGATGAAACTCTTCGTGCTTTATTTTCCTTCATCATCTGTTAACCTAGGAGTGCAATTTTGCCTATATCATGAAGTTACAATAAGGATAAAATAATAGATGCATAGTACTGGCTTAGAAAGGGCTCTATACTAGTAAGCTGTTGTTCTACTTCTCTTTCCCCTCTTTCTCTTCCTCATTAAAAATATTATTTCCTGTTGAAATTGTTACTCCACTAGATTAGCAAAACGTTCAGAGAATCTGGGAGGAGGGTAAAATAGAAAGAATCTGTTACTCTATCAGGATTCAAGATGTCTGTTTTTGGTCAGTCTTTGACTTTTACTGTTATATTCTCAGTGCTGAGTTGGGTGTTAAGAAATTGTCTCTGCTCTGAGCAGCTGTCTATTTGAGAAACAAGTGAATACATAAATGATTAATGAAAACAATATGCATATAAAATTCAGTGCTAAATAATTCCTCTTATAGATCGTAAGTGATATAGGGATCTAATTTCATTTTGCTGACACTAGCTGTTGTTTTGGTCATCGAGAGGCAATACCATTTGGAGTGAAATTGTGAGAGTGAGCGCTTATACCAGTAATATCAATAAAATGGCATATGTTTATTGGCTTAGAAACTAAAATACATTAAGATGAAAACAAGGCAAGTTTAAAAATATTTAAGTATGAGATATTAATGCCTCTTATTGTCAGCACAGTAATGCTCTCTATTATTAGACATGTCAAAATGGCAGAAATAGGAAGAGTTGATGAAGATTTTAAAAAGAACTATGAGGAAGGCTTACATTTTTAGTTGCCAATCTATCAAAGAGTTTCTGTCTTTATCTTATCTTGCTATTTTAACCAGTTGATTAGGCTCACACAGTGGCAGTCTTCATTCCAAGGATCTCCTCTGGAGATTCATGAAGGAAATTAATAGGGCTCCAGATCCCTTTCCTTCCCTTTGGAGGCTCCACTGTAAGATCATTTAGGGAAAAAGTGGTGTTATCTTAAAAACATAGCCGGGCCACATCAAGCAACATCATAGTTTTTAGGGTATAGAAAGTTGGTCTTTGAGTTAAAAGGTACTTTTTGCTGCCCTGTCATACTCTTCTACTTACTAGAGAAATATGCTTTATACCCTGTATGAGAAACACACATAGTATGTCATGCGTGGTTAACCAGACTATGAGATACTATTAACAATGCTCCCAAGTGATTCCTTGCTGTTAAATCCATTGGAATTATTACCACAAAATAATTCTATCTGATTTTACTACTTTCTTCTAAAGTCCTCCAAAGTAACCTAGAACTCTAGAGGCCTCTGAGAGTTGTCTGAAGGCCTCTTTCTTTGAGAGTTGTCTGGTGACTCCATTGGATTCTTAAATCTCTTATTACCAAAAAGTGGAAAAAAGATTTAAAAAGTAACCAAAGAGCTGGTGCCTGTAGTCTTAGCTACTCCAGAGGCTGAGGCAGGTGAATAGCTTGAGCGGAGGAGTTCAAGGCTGCAGTGAGCCACGATTGCAACTGTGAACACCCACTGCACTGGAGTCTGGTCAACACAGTGAGACCCCATTTCTAAAAAAACAACAAACAACAAACAAAAAACAAAAATTATCCCACAGAGGAATTTCAGAGCAGTGGAAACACTCTGTAGGATACTATTATGATGGATACCTGTCATTACACATTTGTCCTAACTCGAGGAATATACAAGACCCTGAGTGAACCCTGAGGTGAACTATGGACTTTGATGAAGACGCGTGTCAATGTGGGTTCATATTGTCATACATGTACTACTTTAGTGGGGGATATTGATAATGGGGGTGCGGCGTTTATGCTTGTGTAGGAGCAAAGTCTATATGGGATATCTCTGTAACTTCTCAATTTTGCTGTAAACTAGAATTGCTCTATATTAAAAATAGTCTTAAAAAATCCCTTATCTCACGAATGATTTTGAATGATCGTTTTAGGAATGTCCTAGAGATGAATCTCCTCGCCACGTCCTAGGCTGGGTGAGTAATACAAGGAAGTGTCGGGTACCCGGGAGACCTGTCCTCAGGTGTTCTAGGAACGCGTTCCATCCCGGTCAGCTTCTATCTCTATATGGTGAGAAGGCGCACTGGCTCGTGCCTGCGCAAAACTAGAGCACACCAAAAAGACCAATCAAGGACGGGTCATTCCCCCCTCCCACGCGCCTTTTGCGACCGCCTACTCGACAGGTTGACAATCTAGACTGCTCCCCCGGACTTGCCTTACTTTTCCATCTCCACCCACCCAGCTACACCCTCCCACTGGCAGCGCGGATGGGACGCCGGCGGAGCCAGCGAGTCTGCGCGAGCTGTCCGAGCATGCTCAATAGCGAGCGCGGCGTCCCGGAGCTCCTCCGCGGAACCGCAACCGACGCGGAGGTCTCGGCGGCCGCCGCCGAAGCCACAGGAAGTGAAGCGCTTCCGCCTGGAGACCGCGGCGGCAGGAACAGAGGCGGAAGGGGTCCTGCGGCGACGACGACATTGTCCGCGGGGGTGGCCGAGGGAGCTGAGAACCGAGGGGACTCGCCCGCTCGGAAGCCGGATCCCGAGCCGGGCAGGATGGATCACCACCAGCCGGGGACTGGGCGCTACCAGGTGGTGAGTTCCCGGCCTCCTGTGCCTTCCGGGACTACTTCCCGCCGCGGCGTCCCGAGAGTCCCTTTCCTCAGGTTATTCCCGGAGGAAACGCTCTGGCTTTTTCTTAAATCTTCTGGCTGGAGCTGCTTCACTCGCCTCTCCTGCGCACCCCTGCCTAGGACTCCTTCGAGACCCTCCCTCTCGCCCCAAGTCTCCTCCTAGCTCCTCACCCACACCCTTAGCCCCTTGTGAGACACCCTTCCCCCTCACACCTTACAACTGATATGTTTTAATTTCTCACTTTATCATTTTCTTATTCTCTGACTCAGTCACTCCTGAGACATTCTAGTCGATTGTCTACAGGAAATGGGGCTGACTTCAAATACCTGCGCGGAAGGTGATCGCTGTCCTAAATGGGGTGGGTGGGTGAGTGGGTGGAGGTGTAAGTACCGCGTAGGGTGGGATGTGGATTTGGCAGAAATGTGGGTTAGGAATTGTGGATCCGTAGGGAAAGGCTAGCCGTAATGCTGATCCTGTCTCTTGCTCGTTAACCTTGTCATTTTGTCCTTTTCCATTATGTTAGTATTAAAAATGACTATATATTTTTTTGTAATTCCCCCCCTCGTCCTTTTTTGGCTACAGGGGAAACAGAGGTAGGTTTTAGTAGAACAGATTCTAATCTTGTTTGAAAAATTATTTTTCGTTAAATATAAGGTTTTCCAGCTTAACTGTATAAACTTGGGTAACTGTATGTTGAAAAAAGTGAAATGTGTTCCTCTATATTTTCAGTGTCAATTTTTAAATATATTTTTCTTTATGTATTCTGGTGGTGACGTCGGAGATTACTGTTGTAAACCTTACTTAAAAATGGAATGAGCAATAGTTAACTGTGTGGTTGCAGCTAGGTAGCATGTCATTCCACAAACTTTCAGCCCATTTACTGAGGGAAGAGGAGAAAATCAATACACAGCACTGGTGGTGCAGTTTATGGTTTATAAAATTTTACAGATTTAGGTATATTAGTTACAGGTTTCAACTTTCAAATCTGTTTGCACATGTAAGATTTAGTTATAAGTCAAGACTTTCTATTAATAAGTACATTTTGGCAAATATAAAGGACACTGTAAGATGAGATTCCAATGTATGTAATTTTGCGTTTTTTCTAACATGAAAGCTTATGAGGCTTCCATTTTCAACTGGTTTGCATTCTTTACAATCTCCAAAAGGTCCATATTCTGAATTCTTTGAAAATTTATCAGCCTTTCTCAGAACAACTTGGGAAATACTGTTTCTCCCAGTGTGGAAAGCATTTTTCAGGTTGTCAGTGTACACCCTTTTGATGATTTGAAAGGCATTTCTAGCCTTGGGAATGTTAGCAAAAATAAAATGATGTAGATAAATATTGAGTAATATTAGAAGTGGAACTTGTTTCATTTTTCTGATCTTTCTATTAGATTCGAAACGTCAACCATATTCTCCTACATAAGTCACTACTCAAAACACTGTTTATTTATGTAGCTCTCAGTTTTAAGATATTTGTTTTTCCTGTAACTTCTTTCAAAATAAATGGACATATTTTATTGCTGCTCCTTCCTTCGTTGTTTTTTTTCCAAACTGACGACGTGTCCTACATAGACTCTGAATGTTCCTTGAGAACAGAGGACAAAAATCAATTCTAAAGATAATGCCTCCCAGTCCCTCTGAAGATAATACTTTAAGTAGGTAGGACATGGATTTGTTTTCCTTGTAATGCAAAAGTGTTAGAGTTACACAAATTACATAGTCATTTAATCTAGTATAACTACTCTGGGTTTTGTGTATAATGGCCTGATTAATAACATCTAAGTATATGTCAGAGAAGCAGTTGAACTGACGTTTTCGGTAGACTTTTTAAACTAGGGATCAACCCAACTCTGGCTTATGTGATGAACACAACTATTTTGTGGTTACTTTTAGCTCAGTTTTTGGGAAAACTCTGGAATGATTAGTAAACTGGAGCAATAAACAACTTGAGTTGTTGAATGTTAAGGGATGACTAAATCAGGAGATAGGCAAGTATATATAGGGGTGAGATGGTATGCAGTGTTAACTTTTCACTTATTTAAAGAGTTTAAATGCAGCTTTTCTTACTGGAAAGCTAACAGTGATGCCCAGGGTCATCAGAATGAGCTACTACCATTAGCTAATATACAGCTTTTATCTAGAAACTGCTTTTTCTGTGATCTTTCCTTTGATTGTTAAAAAGGCCCAACATTTATTAAGTAAAGCAGTAGATAACAGTTTAGAGCTATAAAAATTCTTTGTCGTTACCCATTAATTTCAGAAAAAGCCAAGTACAATATGTAATTTTATTGTGTCATGTGAAAATCAGTTTGGTTAGTAAATGAGCAGTGTTGCCAACTGTGATGAAGTTGACTTGGCTTGCAGCTGTTAGACCACGTTCTAACTTTGATGTTCTCATTTTATTTTATTATTTATTTATTTTTTGAGACCGAGTCTCTATTGCTCAGGCTAGAGTGCAGTGACGTGATCTCAGCTCGCTGCAACATCCACCTCCTGGGTTTACGCGATTCTCCTGCCCCAGCCTCTTGAGTAGCTGGGACTACAGTTGTGCTCCACCACGCCTGGCTAATTTTTGTATTTTTAGTAGTGATGGGGTTTCACCATGTTCACTAGGCTGGTCTCGAACTCTTGACCTTAAATGATCTGTCCCTCGGCTTCTTAAAGTGCTGGGATTACAGGCATCAGACATGGAGCCCAGCTGAAGTTTTCTATTTTATGGGCCATATTTAAGGATTATGGGCTGAGTGAGGTGCCTCACACCTGTAATCCCAGCACTTTGGGAGGCCAAGGTGGGTGGATCTCATGAGGTCAGGAGATCGAGACCAGCCTGGCCAACATGGTAAAACCCCGTCTCTACTAAAAATACAACAATTAGCTGGACATGGTGGTGGGTGCCCGTATTCCCAGCTACTTGGGAGGCTGAGGCAGGAGAATTGCTTGAACAAGGGAGTTCGGGGTTGCAGTGAGCCGAGATTGTGCCACTGCACTCCAGCCTGGTGACAGAGCAAGACTCTGTCTCAAAATAAAAAGGATTATGTACCTATACCAAGCTGACTTCTAAGATTGTACCTGTACCAAGCTAACTACTTACTCGGTGTACAAGTTAAATTGGCAGTGTTGATTGTAGCAGTAATTTCCTGAACTGTATTTCAGAATGATGATAATAAGTGTAACTGAAAGATTTATAAGACATTAGCATATTAAAACATATATTAGCATATTAAAACAATGAATAATTCTGGAGTAAGGACAGTGATTTGGATTTGTTTAACCAAGCTCTTCCTAATCTTTGTTTTGTTTTGTTATTTGTTTTTAAAATTTTAAGATTATGTTAACATTTCCAAAATATTAATTTTCTATGGAACATAATTTGAAGTATTTATTCTACAAAGATCTGAGTTCTTTGCTCTTGTATCTGGGGAATTAGAGTTGCCCTTGATAAGTCAGCTGGGAAAGAGCCTTGACTATTAGTGGGTAAAAATCCCACAGGTTTTAAAACCATCTGGGCTTATATATTAGATTGTGCTGTTTGCAGTTTGTGAGACCTTGGTTTACTTTACATCTTGAAGCCTCAGTTTCCTCATATTAGTACCTACCTGACTAGGATTATTATGAGAAATAATATAATATATGTAAAACATATAAAGACTGATAAATGAAATAAATAAGTACCCTTTTTACAAGTTAATAAGAGTGTGTTAATGTTTCATGGTGGCTGGCAGAAAAGAGGAGACCTCCAGGTCAGAGACAGATCATTACTCATGATACAGCAAGCAGCACGAACATCAGCATATTTGTGTAGGTTTTCCTAGCTACCAAATTCCACAAAGGGGTTGGGTGTCCATATGGATGTGTGCAGTGGGTTTGCATCACAGCTGAGGAACTGAGAAACTCAGAACCAAGGGTACAGCTTTTTTTTTTTTAAAAAAAAGCAAGCAGGAAATATCTTTTTTTTTTTTTTTTTTTTTTTTGAGACGGAATCTCACTCTGTAGCCCAGGCTGGAGTGGAGTGGTGGTGATTTGGGCTCACTGCCACCTCTGCCTCCCAGGTCCCGGTTCAAGCAATTCTCCTGCATCAGCCTCCGGAGTAGCTGGGATTACAAGAACATGCCACCATGCCGAGCTAAATTTTGTGTTTGTAGTAGAGATAGGGTTTCAGCATGTTGACCAGGCTGGTCTTGAACTCCTGACCTCGTGATCCTCCCGCCTTGGCCTCCCCAACTGCTGAGATTAGAGGCGTGAACCACTGTGCCCAGCCACAAGCAGCAAGTATCTTAGCAGACAACAAACAAGCTAGTTCACCTACTCCTGGGATGGCAGTTACATACTGTGGTTGCCTGACCTTTGTTGCCTATGTAACTTGTTAGAAGAAGCAGCTCAGTATCAGGAAATAGAAAGCTTTACAGACTGGCACACTCAGCAAGAATGTGCAGAGACATTCAGGCCCATGGCTGACTGCCTCATCCAGTAGTACATGTTCTGGATGAGATAATGTATAGTGAGTTTTAGGTATAGTCATTTCATTTTCCATTGGAAAGAAGCCTTGCAGCCTCTTACCTTTCCTTACTCTCTAATCACCTTTTCTTGTCAGCTTGATTCCTTTGATCGTCTCTTGTTTGTTTCTTTTGAATTTATCAATGTTCTTTATCTGGTTTATATTCTTACCACACCTCTTTTACATAATCAAGGTTACCCAACTGCATAATCTAATAGATATTTTTCAATTCTTATGTTGCTTGATTTCTTTGTTATATTGACAGTATGAAGGTTCTTTTTGAAATTCTGTCCTTATTCTAGATAGAATTAATAAGAAGTTTTCTACTTCTCATGACTTTTCCTGACTTGTCTTGTCTTAGTGAACTCTTTTTGTACTTAATCCATTCTCCTTAAATGTTGATACTTTATCTGGCATGGAATATTGTAATAGTCTATTACTTTCTTCCTCATTTGACCATCCTTCAGGAATTGTTTGCACTATGTGAATTATATTTGTAGAGTACAGGTTGAGTATTCCTAATCCCAAAACCACAAATCTGAAATGCCCTCAAGTCTGAAATTTTTTGAATATTACAAGGATATCACAGGTGGAAAATTCCACATTTATGTATTCAACACAAACTTTGTTTCATGCACTTACATTCGTATTTGCGTCCCATTCCCAAGATACTTCATTATGTATGTGCAATATTCCAAAATCCAAAAAAAATCTGAAAACCAAAACACTTCTGGTCCCAAGCATTTTGGATAAGAGATACTCAACCTGTATAAATTTGATTTTTGTTCTTATGCTCAAAAACCTTCAGTTGCCCCTTACTGAATCCACCCCCAACATTTAATAACATTTAATATTAAAACTTTCAAATATATAAAAACGTTGAAAAAAGTATACAGTTAACCTCCATAAAAATTGTACGCTGTACAGTTGTTAACAGTTTATTATATTTGTATTGTTGTATATGTGTCCATCTATTTTTTGATTCTTTCAAAGTAAGTTGCAGGTATCTGTGTACTTCCATGCAAGCCACATCTTTATCATTAGCTTACATTTTAATATTCGTTTACAGTTCTTTTTCTTTGGGGTAAAATCAATGTATATTGAAATGCACAAATATGGCCTGGTGGATGAACTTTGGCAAATTCATATACCCATTAACCCAAACCACCTTTGACATGTAGAGCAGAGATCAGCAAACTATGATCCAACTCCTGGTTTTGTATATTTGTTGGCACACAGCCATGCCCATTCATTTACAGTGGTAGGGTTGAGGACATTCATGTACTGCATAATGACTTCTCATGCAGTGAAGGACCTCATATACCGGGATCCCATAAGATATGTTTAGATAAATACAGTTGTGTTACAATTGCCTACAATATTTAATACAATAATGTGCTGTACAGGTTGGAAGTCTAGGGGCAATAGGCTAGACCATATGGCCTTGTATGTAGTAGGCTGTATAGACCATCTAGATTTGTATAAGTATACTTTCTGATGTTAGCATAGTGATGAAATTGCCTAACAAAGAATTTTTTTTTTTTTTTTAGTAGAGACGGGGTTTCACCATGTTGACCAGGATGGTCTCGATCTCTTGACCTCGTGATCCATCTGCCTCGGCCTCCCAAAGTGCTGGGATTATAGGCATGAGCCTCCGTGCCCAGCCCTCAAAGAATTTTTTAGAATGCATCCTCATCATTAACTGACATGTGACTGTATTTGAGGCAGAGCCCACAAAGCCTGAAATAGTTCCTATGCCCATAGACTGGTTTAACAGTATACTGGGTAAAAGAAGAAAAATAGCATTATTGCTTATTAACAGTTTATGGTCCTAAGAAAAATAACATTCTTGCTTAATAATAGTAATTTTATTTTTCATGGTTTTGGAGGCTGGGACATTCCAAGGTGTGGGCCAGTTTGGTTCCCTGGTAAGGGCTCTCTTCCTGGCTTGTAGATGGCCACTTTATGTCTTCACATGGTGGAGAGAGAGTTCTGGTCTCTCTTCCCTTATGAAGACTCTCATCCCATCATAGGAACCCCACCCTCATGACCTCATCTAAACCTAATTACCTCCCAAAGGCTCTGACTTCAGATAGCATCACTCTGGGGATTAGGGTTTCAACATACACAAACATTCAGTTTGTACCACTGCCCTTTACAGACAAATTTTACTGACCTGATACAGAACATTACCATCACCCTAGAAAGTTCCCTTATTATCTTTACTAGATCAATTCCTACCCCCCCAGGTGACTGTTCTGATTTTTTCACTTCAAATTACCTAATGTGGCCTATTCTAGAATCATACAGCATATATTCTACAAAACTTCTTTCATTCAGCATGAAGTTTTTTAGATTGATCCGCGTTTTCTTAGGACCATAAACTGTTAATAAGCAATATATCAGTAGCTCATCCCTTTTTATTGTTGAATAGTTTTCATTGTATAAATCATATGAGTACATTGTAGTTTGTCTGTTGCTGTTGATGGATATTTGGGTTGTTTCTAGTTTTCTTTCTCTGTTATGAGTAAAGCTGTTATATTCTTGTACAAATCTTTTTGTAAAGCTGTTATGAATATTCTTGTACATATCTTTTTGTGGACATATGTTTTTATTTTCCATGGGTGGAATTACTAAGTAATAGGGTAGGTGTATATTTAAATTTTATAAGAAACCACTAGCCTTTTTTCCAAAGTAGTTACACCATTTTACACTTCCACCATCAATGTATGAAAGTTTTGGTTGCTCCACACACTTGCAACATTATGCTGCTGTCAGGTCTTTTTAATTTTAACCATTCTGGTGGGTTTATTAAATTTTTGAAGTTTAAAATTCTTAGCATACAGGTTTTTTTGAATGGGCCTTCTCTACTTCTATAGTGACATATCTCAGCAATCTGTCTTCTTAATTTTAATACACTGATTTCTCATCTGAAGTTATATACTCTCTGTGGTTTGTTTGCCTTATAAAATCCTGTTCTCAAAAACTCCTTCAAATCTGTAATTGAAAGAGGGTGGTAGAGAGAGTTTCTTACCTCTGTCATCAGCATCAAGGCAGAAGAAAGTTAGGATAACTTGTTATACTGAATTATGTGTTTGCGTGTCTTTCTAACCTTCTAGACTACTGCTTTTTCTCAAAGGTGTGTCAGGGTTCTATGAATGTCTGATGTTTATTTCAGCTTTAAAATGGGTCTTTACATGTTGAGAAAACTAATTGAGGAAATTTACACCCAAAATATGTTGTATACTAAGTGGTACACCAAGTTGTATACCAATACTCAGATGTGTTATATACCAAGTTGTTGTGTATAACTTGAAGACTAGTATTATGTTAATTTGGGTTGCCAGGATAAATTGCTTTTAAATGTACCCCAGATTAAAGTTTTTTTTTGCCATTTTTGTGCATGCCATGATATTAACTATAAATATATTATTATTTGGTTGAGTTTAGCTGATTAAAAAAATTACACAAATGAGTACACACCTGAACGGTGCTGAATCAAATGCTAGCCTTTGCTTAGGCACATTTGAGCAGTACATGATGTAGTACTGGAGTAATATATGTGTAGTGGCAAATAAATTCATTGGAATTGTATTACAAAAATACCATATTATAATTTATAGCTTATTTTATGCTTTTGAATGCCCTTTGTTAATTTATGCTAAAGATAAGATATGGGAGCAGTTTTTAGATAGCATTGTTGATAATGAAACAGATTTTATAACTCATTTATCTGATATATAATAGCTTATGAAGTACTTCTGTCTGCTTTGGTTTTATTCTGTTTTAGATGTTGGTGAATACGACAGTTAAGTTTTTGTCTCATGGCTCGTGCTTTGGTGGAGGGGGTACAGATAGATAAGTAAGCCTGACTTTAGATAGTAATAAATTCTTTGAAGAAAACAAAGCAAGTTGATGGAATAAATAAATTCTATCAATTATGAAATAGCAATAACAGAATAGTAATTACTTACATCATATTAATAAAATGCTGCTAAATGCTTTATACATATTAGCACATTTAATTCTTCCACTTCTGTGAAGTAGATAATGTCATTATCCTCATTTTGCAGATGAGAAACATGAGACATAAACAAGTTAAACAATAGGCCCAGCTGTGATGGAGCTGGTATTCAGACTTGGGTGTTTTAGTTGTGTATTGCTATATAACAAACATCTCTAAATACAAGCATTTTATTTTCTTTTAAGATTCCATGGGTTGAGTGTGATCGGGAGATGTTGGTTCTACTCCAGGTAGTATTAGCTGGGGCTAGAGCCATTTTGGGGCTTGCTTGGGTTGGAATTTCCAAGATGGCCCACTCACTTGGCTGCAGTTGATGTTGTCTGTTGTCTGGGAGCTCAGCTGGGACTGTTGACTTTAGCATCCAGTTCTCCTCTGTGTGCCCTCTTGATGTGACCTTGGCTTCTCACAGTATAGAAGGAAGAGGCAGCTGCCATTCTTAAGGCCTGGGCTTACAAATTCATAATGTAATTTTTGCAGTATCCTATTGGTCAGAGCAGTTTCAAGACTCCCCAAATTCAAAGGGTGAAGAAGTAAATTCCATCTGCCAGTGGGGGAGAAGCATGCACATACATGGAGGGAAGAAAGTGATAGTGGTCATCTTTGAAGATGATGTACAACACCAATTTGACCCCTTAGAAGATAGGGATCAGCTTAGTCCGGGAACTTCATCCACTGTGAAGTTGTGACAGTCAGGCAGAATTGATTGAAATGTGAAGATCTAATTCTAGTTGATGAGTATTGTAAATATGATAATAACCTGTAGTGGAAATGAGTTTGTTGGTTTAAGATATAGGAGGAAAGCTGTATGGCTGCAGCAAAGTTAAGGGGATGGCCAGATTGGAATGTGACAAAACAGAAACAAATTTTATGCTGGATTTTTTGTTTGTTTGTTTGTTTTTTTGAGACGGAGTTTCGCTCTTGTTACCCAGGCTGGAGTGCAATGGCGCGATCTCGGCTCACCGCAACCTCCGCCTCCTGGGTTCAAGCAATTCTCCTGCCTCAGTCTCCCGAGTAGCTGGTACTATAGGCGTGTGCCACCATGCCCAGCTAATTTTTGTATTTTTTAGTAGAGACGGGGTTTCACCTTGTTGACCAGGATGGTCTCGATCTCTTGACCTCGTGATCCACCCGCCTCAGCCTCCCAAAGTGCTGGGATTATAGGCATGAGCCACCATGCCCGGCTTTATGCTGGATTTGATAGAAGAATGGAAATCTCATTTATAACTCTAGTTTATAATTGTTTCATTAAAGCAGTTAGGTCCAGCTACATGATTTGCAAGGACTAATGCCAAATGAAAATGTGGGGCTCTGACCTGTGATAAGGAAGTCTCCCCTTTCTGCAGACCTTGTCTTTGTACAGGTCTGTGGACTCCCAAGCGAATATGTAGTCTCCATGCCAGGACATGCTCATTACCTACATCAGCGATACGCATGTGCCAGGGTGATTCCAGCCTAGGATGGGGATGGGTGTCACCTTGCCTTTCCCCCAGTTGTGGGGTAATGTAGACCAGGGGTTAGTAAACTCTTTCTGTAAAGGGCCAGGTAGTGTTTTAGACTTTACAGGCCATGTGATCTCTGTCACAGCTACTCAGATCTGCCATTGTAGTGCAGTAGTACCATACCAAATATGAAAACGAACAGATGTGGCTGTGTTCCAGAAAACTTTGCCAAAAAACAATGTGCTGGATTTGGCCTGGTTGCTGTAGTTTGCCCACCCTAATGTAGATGTTATAGGAATGTACCTCCTATAGGTCTGAAGCTTGGCATGTTGAAGGATGCTTCTGAGAAATTAATTTTTTATTTCACCCAGTCTCTAAATAAATTCCTAACAACGTGGTGAGGTTGTTTTGCATCCCTTACTTGCACCTGGTAATCAGGCAAGCATCTAGTCTGTCCTGAGAATTGGGATGGATATGAGTGGATAGTAGAAGAGAATATAATACTCCTTGTGAGAATGACAAAGACAGGTTATTCAGATATGGTGGAATTTTCATTCTGTTAGTGTGATTGCCTCATTGAGGTCATTCTTGACTACCTTATTTAAAATCATTATATCCCATTCACAGTACTCCTTATCACTCTTCCTGTTCGTTTTTATCCAGAGTACTTAACCACCATCTGATATTCCAAATATTTGCTTATTTATAGCCTGCCTCCTTTCTTCCTCCCTGAATTTAAGCCTCACAATGGTAGAGAGATCTTTGTCTGTTTTGCTCACTATCCTATATATCTTTCCGTACCTGGCATGTGGTAGAACTTTGAGTATTTGATAAAGATGAATGAATGGTGCTAGTTCAAGGCCAATTTTATAGACATATAACCTTGCCTATGTTATTTTATTCCTTTTTATATTTGTTCTATCACTGCTACTGAGACCTGGGCTCTTTAAGGTGGGGGTGATGGTAGTGGTGGTTTTTTTGCATTCTCTTCCAGGTTAAAATATATTGCTTAGTCTTCCTCTGTCTCTCTTTCTCTGAATGGTGTCCTTTAGAGTTGTTCGGTAAGTAGCCAATGAAGTCATATGCAGTGGCCCTGCTTATCACCGTCGTAAACTGTGGAGTTGTGAATACTGGTTTGATTTTCCTAATCTTTTTTATATTGATTACTTAGGAACTGTTTTCTTCTTAATATTTTCTTAATATCTGACCTACATTCTAAAACATTGCTCAATTGTATATGTATTGACATTGTATTATTTTAGGATTTTGTATGTATTCTACATATATGTAGGCTTGACGAGTTTAAACAACTATGGAATGGTATGGAATCTTCTGCTGATGTTTAGTCATTGTAAATTTACTGACAAGATCATTGTAATTAAGGCTATGCGATTGTAAATCATTGTATGTCTTTGTTTTCAGGCCATGTCGTTATGGTTTCTTTCAGATGTTTGATCACTTAGCTGGAATTAGGGTGTGGGTAAAATTCTTGTTAAAGACATGCCAAATGCAAGTTGGGAAATGCTGCAGTAGTCTAAGATTTACTATCAGATTATTTCAGGGTTTTGACTTGCTTGCTTTTAAGATTTGTTTGAACATGTACAGTTTAATATTTTAAAAGTTCAGGAATGTGCTATGGTTTAGTCTATGATATGTCTCCAGAATTACTCATAACATTATGTAAAGAAATTGTGCTGTTTGGACAGAGGCTTTGAGAATAAGGAAGTGAACTGGAGCTCATTGTGTAAAAGAATCTTAATGTGGTGGTATTAACTCCTTTACTAATTTTGGCAGTCTTAGGACATATAGCCTGTTGGATATTGGACTGAGGAAATCCGGTAGTGTAGTGACACCTTTTTTCTTCTTTCTTTACAAGTGCTCAAAGTGACAGCTTTTATAGAACATTTGTTCTCCTCACCTCGGGAGAGCTTTCATCTATGTCGGATGACTTTTTATGTGATTTCTCTCAAAAGGGAAGAGTCTTGAAATAACACTTGAGACTTTTTTTTTTGAGGCAGAGTCTCGCTGTGTCACCCAGGCTAGAGTGCAGTCTGGTGCAATCACAGCAGTGCAGGCCCAACTTTCTGGGTTCACTCAGTCTTCCCACCTCAATCTCCCAAGTAGCTGAGACTATAGGCGTGCATCACCATGCTTGGCTAATTTTTTTGTTTTTTAAAGACAGAGTCTTACTATGTTGCCCAGTCTGTTTTCAAGCCATTTTCCTGCCTTGGCCTCTCAAAGCGCTGGGATTACAGGCATGAGCCACTGTTCCTGGCCACACTTAATATCTTGCTTTGTGGCTTTTAAATATATCTTTCCCATTTTTTCTTTTCTCCCTCCTTTTTCCAGGCCTAATTTCTATTCTGTGTTCAGATCTATATTTAGGTGTTATTTTCTTCAGAAAACCTTTCCTTCCCTTTTGCCTCCCCACCTCTGTTTCTCATTCTTTACTTTCAAGTTCTGTGTGTTCTTTTAACAGTGCACTTACCCTTGTTAATAGCCCTTATTTCATGGTGTGTATTTCCCCAGTAGATTGTAAACTCAGTGGGAAGTAGGGCTTAGATCTGTCCTGTTTATAATCGTTTATATCATTGTTCTGGCCCTGTTAGAGGTGTAAAATAAATACTTATTAAGAAATGAATGAATGCCTTTTCTGAATGATTTCAAGTCTATGCATGTTGATACTGGTGTATTTTCTTATGTTTATAAAGCGATACATAGTTTTACAGAATTCTGTGCTATAAAAGTGATAATGTTTTGCACAGCCTACATACTGTTGATATTCTTGATGTTCATAATTAGGGTATATCCTTTGCTCTTATAATAATGCTGATGAATCAGTTTAGATGAATTCTGGTATTTTTGCATAATTCCTCTTGTAACCTGTGGCTTGCATTTGCAAGAAAGTAACCATGGTTAGGCTATTTGGTCTACCCATGGAAAAGAGAAAAGGAAACTGTTTCCAGATACTGTGGAAGTAGGGGAGTCCTTAGTGATAATTTTCTTCAGTCTTCTCATTTTACAGAAGACTATCCGAGGGAGGTTCTGTTCAAGGTTATGCAACAAAGCTTACAGGACAAATTTTATTACCGCAAACATAGCAACAGAGTTAAAGTACGTCAAAGATCTTGGGAAATAAAGCCTTTATGATAGCTAACTTTCTTTTAATTATGACTATGCCAGATGTAGGGAACATGGATGGTATAGCATAAGAGTCTGGTATCACCTAGCACAATGAACCCAGCTGATTGTATAGCACCCACAACTCAGGAATCTTTCATTGGGCTGGATTTAGCTTGTAGGTAAGTTTTCTTTAACCGTCATATTAAAATGTGTATATGTATATGTATGTATGTGTGTGTATATATATATATATATATATATCAAATAGTACATGTACAGTTTTAAAAGTCCAAGCACCAAAAGACAAATAATTAAAAACAAGAATCTCCTTTTCACCCTTTCTCCTGCAAGTTTTTCTCCTTGGGAGGAAGAACCCAAAAAACCTTTAACAAATTTAGCTGCTTTATTTTACGCTGTATTTTTAACAAATGCAGTTTCAGCCACTCATTTATTTTTATTAATTTTACTTTGCTTTCTTACATGTCCTTGCTTTCCCTACCCCAATCATGATCTTTGTAGTCCTACCTCTTGGGTTCAAATCTTGGCTTCTCAAAAACAATGTGACCTTGGGCACTATTCTATGTTGTAGTTTCCTCATTTATAAGGTAAGGACAGTACAGAATTCTATCTCAGAATTATTGTGAGGATTATATCTATGAAAACCATCTAATTTTTGGTTAAATCAGTGACTAGCATTTACATTTTATGACTAAAAATACTAATCACTGAGTTAAGTATATTTTGTATAACTTTAAAAATATTTCATGGAATTGCTTAAGTTTTATTTCTTTGGTTGTCTTTATATCTATTGTTAATTTTTTGTATATCCTGTGGTGACTTTCCAAAACTTACTTTTCACATTAATTTTGCATGGTCAAAGACATCAGATTAGTTTCTTTTTTCTTTGAAGACATTCTTCCTAGAGCGCTCTATCCTCCGATTTCATCTATACTGTTTGCTCTCTAGGCCTGATGCACAGCTGTCATACTGAGACTTTTCCCTTTAGATGTGTTGTATTGCCTATTTGTTGCATTCTAAGTCTTTTGTTGTTTTTAGTTTACTCTTTTATTTTGATAGAGCATGTTTTCCAGTAGGTTCCTAAGAAAGGATACCTGGGAGGTTAAACATTTTTTAAGACATTGAATTTGCTGACCTAAAACTCATAATATTGCTATCATTTTAATGTCTCTAATACTGGTGGTGATTATAACCTCTTTTTCGTTCCTAATATTGGAGATTTTCTGTATTCTTTTTCCTTAAATAGTCTAGCTGTGATTTTCTCAGTCTTAACGATCTTTTTGAAGAATCATCTTTTGGTTTTGTTAAAGTTCTGTGTTCTGTTACTGATTTCTGTTTTTACCTTACTGTTTTTCTCTTTCTGTTATGTTTTACTTTTTTGTATGTGTCTTAATTTTCACTTACTTGGTATTTTTCTAGAAATACTATTTTTTAGTTTGATTTTGTTCACTTTAAATTTTTTGAGACTTTTGTGGCCCACTAAATTCAACTTGATAATATATTGTGTGCACTTAAAAAGAATGTATATTTTTCAGTTATTGGATATAGTGTTCTAAAAATGTCAGATTAGGTTGGTTCATAGTATTGTTCTGACCTTCCATGTCTCTACTGATTTTTTGTGTTCTACTAATTGCTGAAGAAGACTTATTAAAATCTGCCATGATTTAATGATCCGTTTCTTGTTTTCTAAATTTTGAGGCTCTCTTATGACATGTCCCACTTTATCTCTGATAGTGAGCTTTGTCTTCAAGTCTATTTTATATGATTTTAATGTAGCCTTCTTAGTTTAGGTTCGTGCAAAAATAATTGCATTTTTTTCTTTTTTTGCCATTGCAATTGAAAATACTTTCTTTTTTTTTTTTTTTTTGAGACGGAGTTTCGCTCTTGTTACCCAGGCTGGAGTGCAATTGCGCGATCTCGGCTCACCGCAACCTCCGCCTCCTGGGTTCAGGCAATTCTCCTGCCTCAGCCTCCTGAGTAGCTGGAATTACAGGCACGCACCACTGTGCCCAGCTAATTTTTTGTATTTTTAGTAGAGGCGGGGTTTCACCGTGTTGACCAGGATGGTCTCGATCTCTTGACCTCGTGATCCACCTGCCTCGGCCTCCCAAAGTGCTGGGATTACAGGCGTGAGCCACCGCGCCTGGCCGAAAATACTTTCAAATGGCAAAAACCTCAATTACTTTTGCAGCAACCTAAATATTTTTGTGTGGCATATCTTTCTCTGTTTACTTTAAACCTATCTAGGTCCTTTAAATGTGTCTTTTGTCGATATCTTATAGTTGGGTCTTACTTTTAACAGCCTCTGCCTTCTTATTGGAGTGTTTGCATTTGATGTAATTGTTGATATTGTTGGTTTACGTCTACTGTTGTATCGTTTTTTATTTGTCTTTTCTGCTTTTTTTTTGTTGTCTTTTTATCCTTTTCTGTCTTCTTTTGGATCATTTGATTTATGAAAAAAGTTTTAGTGTCCTTTTCAGTATTTCTTTTGCCTTCTAACTTTCCACGTTTGCTCTTAGAGTACGAGAAACTGTGAAAGTTAGACATGTATATTTAACATTAATCTTGTATCACTTCATATGAAATGTAGAACTTCCTAACCGCATAGGTCCATTTACTCTCCAACTCCTTCTAAGCTCAGTGTGATAGTTGCCATATGTATTATGTTGGAAATCCCACCAGATAATGTTATCGTTTTTGTTTTAAATCATAACATTTTTAAAAACTTAAGAGGAAAAATCAATCCTTTATATTTCCTTAGCTATTTACCATTCTCTGTGTTTCATATTCGTTCCTGAAGACACAAGTTTCCCTGTATTATTAATTTATTTTTAATATGAAGAACTTCCTTAAGAACTGCATTTAAGTGCAGATTAACTGCTAGTCAATTTCTGAACTTTCCTTAACCTAAAAATGTCTTTATTTTGCCTTCATTCCTTAAGCATCTAGATATGTAAATTAGGGTATAGAACTCTTGGCTGAGTATTTGTCTGTTAGCTCTGTAAAGACGTTCTTTAATGAAAGAGTGAAATGGCTTCTGACCACCATGGTTTCTGATGAGAAAGCTGTAATTATTTGAATCACTATTTCTCTATATGTAATGTTTTGGTTTTCACAGCCTGCATCTAGTAACTTCTCTTTATCTTTGATTTTTCAAAGTTGTGTAATTATATGTCCAGGTGTACTTTTCTTTAAATTTATTCTGTTTTGGCCTCACTAAAGTTGAATTTATAAATTTACTTCTTTTACTAACGTAAGAAATTATGGCCATTATTTCTTCAAATTTTTTTTCCTGCTCTAATCTCTCTCATTTCCTTCATGCTTCAAATTCTACATTTTAAAAACTTTTTTTTTTTTTTTTTTTTTTGCGACAGAGTCTTGCTCTGTCACCAGGCACCAGACTGGAGTGCAGTGGCACGATCTCGGCTCACTGCAACCTCTGCCTCCCGGGTTCAGGCAATTCTCCTGCCTCAGCCTCCCAGGTAGCTGGGACTATAGACGCATGCCACCACGCCCAGCTAATTTTTTTTTGTATTTTTAGTAGAGACGGGGTTTCACCATGTTGGCCAGGATGGTCTTGATCTCCTGACTTCGAGATCTGCCTGTCTTGGCCTCCCAAAGTGCTGGGATTACAGGCTTGAGCCACCGTGCCTGGCCATAAAACTTTTAAATGGTTTAAACTCACCATGGCTCTGTTATATTACGATTTTATTAGATCTTTTTTCTTTTCCACTTTTTATAATGGATATATTTTATTTAATTTTACCATTTCTTTCCCCTTAATTGTGCCATTAATCCCATTAGTGAATTTTTATTTAATGTGTTTTATTTTTCCATTTTAAAACATTTATTTGGTTAATTTTTTATATTTTCTATTTGTCTGCTGAGATTCCCTGTCTTCAAGGTAATTTTGTTTTGATTCCTGGAGCGTAGTTATTATAGTTGTTTTATAGTCCTTATATGTTAACTATAACCTGAATTGTCTTGTGGTTGGTATCTACTGATTGCGTTTCCCCTGGAGAATGATTTATATTTTGAATATTCTAGTAATTTTATTTATTAAATTTTAATTTTTAATTTTTTTGAGATGGAGTTTCGCTCTTGTTACCCAGGCTGGAGTGCAATGGCCCGATCTCGGCTCACCGCAACCTCCGCCTCCTGGGTTCAGGCAATTCTCCTGCCTCAGCCTCCTGAGTAGCTGGGATTACAGGCACGCGCCACCATGCCCAGCTAATTTTTTGTATTTTTAGTAGAAACGAGGTTTCACCATATTGACCAGGATGGTCTCGATCTCTTGACCTCGTGATCCACCCGCCTTGGCCTCCCAAAGTGCTGGGATTACAGACGTGAGCCACCGTGCCCGGCCTCTCTAGTAATATTAGATTTTATTTTGGATCTTCTGAATGTTTTGCTATAGTCCTCGGGAAAATGGTGGTGGTTTTGTTTCAGCAGGCAATCAGCTCTCACAGATTAAGACTGTAAGCTGGGTCTCTTACACTGTGTGCAGTGATTCAAATCTTAGCTCAGTTCCTCAGGCCTCTGATCAGTTTTGGATCAGTCCTACATGTGCATGACTTAAAGGTTAATGGCTTCCCCTTACTCTCTGGCTTGCATGGGCTCCATTCCATGCTTCCTCTGGCTAGAATAGGGTTTCTGTTGGAGTTTTAGCAGCCTACGCCTCTGTTCCTCTCCATTAACTGTGGCTTTACCTTAGAACAAAGCTGCAAAAAGAAAGGGAAACTTACCGGGTGCAGGTTACTTCTCCAAGTTCTGGCTTCCCTCTACATCCCTGCCTGTCTTTTTAAATACTCAGAATGCCCAGGTAGTTGTGTTGTTTTTATTTTTTTTAATTATTTTTGTATTTTGTCCTGAGTTCATAGTTGCTCTCAGTTGGGAAAGCTGGACTATGGGGGGCTACTGCCATGCCAGAACTAGAGCCAACTATAGATTTTTGAGACTGCATTAACTTTCCCCTACTTTCCTCCTAGTATTTTTGTTGTTTTTGATTCATGTTGGAAGTTTTCTTTAAATTTGGATGTTCTACGCCCATTTATATTCTATCTCTCTCTCTCTGTGTGTGTGTGTGTGTGTGTGTGTGTGTGTGTGTCTATGTGTGTCTGTCTGTATACTTGTTGATATGTGGATTTCAATGTTTTATCATGTCTGGGTGAACCAGCTTTTTCTGTGGGAGCATCCCAAATTTCAGTGTCTGCAATTTAGTTAGGAAGCTGTGGTAGCATGGATTAGGGTAGTGGTACTGAAGAGAATTGGATGGATGGATTCAAAGTTGTATGTGTATTTGTGTGTGTTTGAGTGTGTGCATTTAAATCAGCATTACAGATACTCATAAAGGTCAATTTGTGCTTTATGAGAGGGACAGGGTTGATTACTACCTGTGAATTTTTATTGGAGGCATCTTAAAATAGCAAGTGCTTGAATTTAGAGATGGTAAAACCTGGATGTGAATCTTTTTGTCTTGTTCATCTTAGTTCCTACTGCACACGAATGAAGTAATGAAATTCAGGTTTATACATTTTTACTAGAAAATACTAGTCAATATTGTTTTCTTTGAAAAACCTCAGTATGGCAGTGTTTTTACATTGACTAGTACCTTTAAAATTATGGTATTATAATGATCACTGTAACTTGAAAATGAACATTATTTATTTAAAAAAAAGAAATATGAACCTTTCAAAACAGAAAGTACTAGGCATGAATGAGTTCACCAGAGAATTCTTCTGTCCTAGTCTGATTTTGTGCTGCTGTAACAGAATACCACAGACTGTGTAGTTTATAAGAAAAGAAATTTGTTTCTCACTGTTCTGGATGCTGGGAAGTTCATTATTAAAGGTGCTGGCATCCAGTGAGGGCCCTCATGCCATGTCATCCCATGGCAAAAAGTAGAAAGGCAAGAGAGTATGAGAGAGAAAGAAGAAGGGGGCTGAGCTCATCCTTTTATCAAGAACCTACTCCTGCACTGATTACATTAATCTGCGCAGGACAGAGCTGTCATGATCAAATCACCTCTTGGAGATTCCACCTCTCAACACTGTTGCACAGGACATTAAGTTTCTGTCACAGGAGTTTTAGAAGACATGCTCAAACCATAGTGTCTAACAATAATTCAAGGAAGAAATTATTTCAATTCTCTACAGTCTCTTCCAGAAAATTGAAGGATAAGGAATGCTTCCTAACTTATTCTCTGAGGCCAACATTACCCTAATATCAAAGCTAGACAAGACATTATATTATAAGAAATCTACAGAACAATAGCTCTCATAAATGCAGATGTCCTCAACAAAATAACAAGTAAAATCCAAAAAGGTGTAAAATTAATTATACACCATGACCAAATGGGATTTATTCCAGATATGTAAGGCTGGTTTCACATTCAAAATTAATTATTGTAATTTATTACATCAGTGGCTAAACAAGAAAAATCACATGATTATATAACAGGTTCAGAAAAAGCATTAGATAAAATCCAACATCCATTCATGATAAAATTCTTAGCAGTCTAGTGGTAGAGAGGAACATCCACTAAAAACCTATATCGAACATCATACTTTGTATGTACTGAGAAACTGAAAGTTTTCCTGATAAGAGCAAGAACAAGGCAAGGACGTTCCCTTCGCTGCTTTTCAACATCATACTAGAAGTTCTAGCTAATACAACATTACAAGAAAGGAAATAAAAGTTATAGATTGAGAAGGAAGAAATAGAATTATCTTTGTTTACAGAGGAGTTGATTATGTAGAAAATCTGAAAGAATTGACAAACCAAAATAAAACAGAAACCTTCTGGAACTAATAAGTGATTATAGCAAGAATGCAGGATAAGTGGTTAATATACAAAAGACTGTTTTCCTAAATGCTAGCAATGAAGAAGTGGAATGTGAAATTAAAAACATAGTACTGTTAGCATCCCCCTCCAAAAAATACTTAAGTATAAATCTAACAAAATATGGACAAGATCTCTATGAGGAAAACTATAAAACTTTGAAAAAAATCAACGAAATAAATGGAAAGATATTCCATGTTCATAGATAGATAGACTCAATATTGTCAAGATGCCAGTTCTTCACAACCTGACTTTTAGATTCAGTGATATCCAAATTAAATCCCAACAAGCTATTTTGTGACTATTGACACACAAGTTCTGTAATTTACATGGAGAGACAACAGATTCAGAATAGTCAACTCAGTATTAAAGGGGAAGAACAGATTTGTAGAACTGACACTACCCAACTTCTATAGAGGTATGGTAATCAGGACAATGTGGTATTGGTGAAAAAACAGACAAATAGATCAGTGGAAGAGAATAGAGAAGCTAGAAATAGATCCACAAAATTAGAGTATACTGGTTTTAACAAAGGAACAAAGGCAACACAGTGGAGCAAAGATAGTCTTTTCAGCAAATGGTGCTGGAACAGCTAGACATCTACATGCAAAAAAAAAAAAAAAAAAAAGACTTAAGACCAGGTACAGTGGCTCATGCCTGTAATCCCAGCACTTTGGGAGGCCAAGGCAGGCAGATCATGAGGTCAGGAGTTTGAGACTAGCCTGGCCAACATGGTGAAACCTCATCTCTACTAAAAATACAAAAATTAGCTGGACGTGGTGGTAGGCACCTATAATCTCAGCTACTCAGTAGGCTGAGACAGGAGAATTGCTTGAAACCAGAAGGTGGAGGTTGCAGTGATCCAAGATCACACCACTGCACTCCAGCCTGGGCAACAAGAGCGAAACTCTCTCAAAGAAAAAAAAAAATGAACTTAAACACAGACTTTTACACCCTCTATACAAATTAACTCAAAATGGGTCACAGATCTAAATGTAAAAGGCAAAATTATAAAACTCCTAAAAGGTAACATAGGAACAAAGCTAGATGACCTTAAATCTGGTGATGACTTTTTAGCTAAAAAGAGGTAAACTAGATTGCATTGAAATTAAAAATTTCTGCTCTGTGAAAGATACTACCAAGAAAATAAAAAGTCACAGACTAGGAAAAAAATCTTTGCAAAAGACATACCTGATAAAGGACTGCTATCCAAAATATACAAATACTTTTAAAATACAACCCTATTAAACAGGACAAAAACCTTAGACACCTCACCACAGAAGATATAGAGGTGGCAAGTAAGCAAATGAAAAGATGCTCTGCATCATTTTGAAATGACGGTTAAAACAGCTAGTTGCCCCTACATACCTGTTACGATGGCCCAAATCCAGAACACTGACAACAACAAATTCTCTTGAGGATGTGGAACAACAAGAATTCTCATTCATCGTTGGTGGAAGTTAAACTGGTACAGCCACTTGGGAGGATAGTTTGGCAGTTTCTTATAAAGCTAAACATACTCTTATCATACTATCTAGCAGTCATGCTTCTTGATATTTACCTGGAGTTGCCAGCTTACGGTCCATTCAAAAACATGTGCATATATGTTTATAGTGGTTTTATTAATATTTGCCAAAACTTTGAAGCAACTAAGATGGCCTTCAGTAGGTGAATGGATGGATAAACTGTGAGACATACAGACAACGGATTATTATTCAGAACCAGAATGAAATGATCTATCCAATTACAAAAAGGCAGGGAAGAAATCTAAATGCATATTACTAAGTGAAAGAAGCCACTCTGAAAAGGCTGTATACCATGTGATTCAAACTGTATGACATTGTGGAAAAGCAAAACTATGGAGACAGTAAAAAGATCAGTGGTTGCCAGGTGTTAGTGTGGACGGAGGGATGAATGAGTGGAGCACAGAGGACTTTTAGGACAGTGAGAGTACTCTGTATGATGCTATAATGGTGGATGTCTTATACATTTGTCAAAAACCATAGAAACAACACCAAGAGTGAACTCTAATATTAACTATAGACTTTGGGTAACAATGATGTGTTATTGTAGGTTCATCAGTTATAACAAATGTATCATTGATGGGAGATGTTGTTAATGAGGGAGGCTTTACCTGTGTTGGGGAAGGGGGTATATGGGATATCTCTGTACCTTATGCAGACTTTTACTGTGGATCTAAATCTCTAAAGTGAAGTCTGTTAAAAAATGTGGTTTGATGAATCAGTGTAGGGAGACATGTGATTGCTAACTTTGAGAGAGGGAAACAGAAAGAGTGAGTGATAGGGTGTGTATGCGTGTTCGTCTTTGATATTCTGAAGTTATTCAGATTATGTGTTTAGATTTAACGGCCAACTTTGGAGTTTTTGCTTTGGCATATAACACTTTGATGGATCAACCCCTTAACTATCATCTGTAGTGGTATCTTGGCATTTGCTATGCTTCCTGGATGAATCACTAACAACAGTATGTCTAAGTAATTGATGTTACTGTGTTTAGTTTTGCTTGAGTATTCTGTTGTTACCTTCTCTGAGTTTGTTGAGGGAAGAATGAAACTTTCTGTGAAGGAAGGGGATGTTTCAGGCCTGGTCCTTACTGGATTTAACTCTTGGTTTGCCTATGATAGAATATGTTGACTTTTCCTTTATTGCTCTTGCTGAAGTCATACTTATTATGGCCTTGCCTCAGAGCTTCTAGTTGTTAGAAGCTAGAAGTGTTGGGGATTCATGAGATGGGATTTTCACCTATTTCCTGCACCCAATATTGTACTTGGAACATACTAGGCTTTTAATAAATGTTGGCTGAATGATGGATGACCAACTGACTGAATGAAAGTGGATGAATCACAGAAAGAAAAAGAGGCTCAAAGAGATTAATAACACCAAGGTTATCCAGCTGGCAGGTGGTAGATGTGTATCTTAAATTTAGATTTCCTGGTATCAAATCACGTTCTTTTTTTTAGTTTATTTATTTAGCAACTAGCTGTTCTTCTAAAAAGTTGTGAAATCAAATAAGACAGTACATCATGCTAATTTTTAGAAAGGACAAAAGAATTCTTTTAACAGTATAACAATGTTACATGGAGTTAGTTGCTTTAATGCCCTTGCATATGAAACTTAAACCAAACCAATTACACACCATCCAGCTTCAATCCAGTCCTTGCGTCAGAGACAGTATCCACAGCTCTGGATTTAGTTTTAGATAAGACTCTTTAAAGTTGGCTGAGGATAATAAAGCCCCTTACAAAAGAAATAGAATGAATGGTCGAAGACAGGGAAAATCAGAAGGGAATAGTTATCAGGAAACTAAAGAAAAACTAATTGGAAGTACAGTTAAGTGTATTGGATGTGTTAAATATTTAAATGGTATGAGGACTGAAAATAGGCTTTTGGATATAATAATTAAAAGGTCATTGTTCTTAGCAAGAGACGTTTGGGTGAAAGCCACATGGTAATGAATTGGTGAGGAAATAAAAATTGAAAGTGCAGAAAATGGGAACATATACATACATACATATATTTCTTTTCAGGATGTTTGTCACTAAAGGAAAGAAGGGAGCTATGAAAATAGTTCAAAAAGCAGAAGAAAAAGTATTTTTAGCTAGGGACAGGTTTTTTTTCTCTTTAAAGTATAGTGTGAATAGAATATACACGTGGGTAGGGAGAAAGAAGTCAGTGTTGAAAGGAAGGAGAGAGAATTTAAAGAAAAAACAATCCTTTGGGAGGCAAGATCTTCTATGTACAGTTGTCTGGCATTTGGGAGTGAAGAACATAAGTTAGGATGGATGCCATAATGCTATGTTTAGAGCTGCTGGGGAGAGAAGTTGAAGGAATTTTTGCTTGAAAGCTTATTTTCTCCATGAAGTATGAAGCAAAGATTTTGACTGAGATTCTCATGGTTGAAAGTGGAGAATGGTGGAGTTGGAATACCTGCCATGATGACAGTGAACTCTGATGGCCTTGGTGTACTTGGAACCTAAATTTACTGTGGCAGTAATCTACATAGTCACATGATTTGTTTTCCTCCCTCCACCAGAAGGCAGTAGACAGACTTACCCCAAATTGAGTCTTAATGGGATAGGTGTGGCCAAGGATAAGAGGACTAGAGAATTGAGCGTGCAGTTGAATGCCATGCAAGTTTTCCATTTTATAGTTCAGTCTACATAGGATAGAAGGTAAAACCAGGTAGCTGGAAATAGAGGTACCAGAGAATAGGCTCAGTGGAAGTAAGGAATGAGAAATGTTGAGGCCAGGAGGTTGGGATCGAGAACTAAGTTGTATGCATGTAATGTTTTTGAGAAGAAGCAGTTCTAGATGATGACTAGTTCAGGGATTCTGTCAGAGGGTAGAGAACTGAGGTTTACTGGACCATGCAACTCTAGATATCCATCATTGCTTCTTGTTTTATGGCTGAGGTGTTAAGATGATTTAGTTGTCTTGTATTATAGTAGGATTTAAGGTTGAGGGGATGATATTGTGGGTGGGGAGCTGGCTTATACATCTTACTCACTGGGAATAATTTGGACTCCTGTCTATGCCACTGATAAGAATAGGGTGATAGAGGGTCTGGCAGGCTGTATGGACGGTGTGAACTTCAAAAGAGCCTTTTGATCTGGAATTGAAAATATCCAAGAAAATTTTCCTTGTCTTCCTGTTCCCAGATAAGGGAGAGACATGTGAGGATTAGCACTCTTATTTGAGAAGGCTTTGAGGGATGTAGTGCCATTCATGGAAAGTTGAAGTTCGATTAAATGTGGAGAGATCATTTTGTAAAATGGCTGAAGGCATAGAGGAGTTAATTATCATACACGGATTCTAGAGATAGAATGAAAATTTTTAGATACTGAATTGTAAAGTTTTAATGTATTTGTTTTTATACAGTGTGTTCTACTTTCTTACTATATGGCATTTTGCTTTTAAAACTTTATTTAAAAATAATTTTAGAATCACAGAAAAGTGGAAAAAATAATACAAAGAATTCCTGTGTATATTTTACTCTGTTTCCCTAAATAATATTTTACCACATTTGTTTTGTGATGAGTTCTTTATATGTATTTATATACAAGTACATTTTTTCCCTGAAACATTTTAAAGTAAATGGCAGAAATAATGCTGCTTTATATCTAAATATTTCAGTATGTATTTCTCGAAAACAAAGATGTTCTCTTATATAGAGTACAGTTATCAAAAATCTATAACATTGTTGCAATCAATATTAAACATATTTCACCAGTTTTCCTACTAATGTCACATAGGAAAAGAAAAAACATTTTTATAAAAAATTGGGATCTGGTCTATGATTAGACATTACACTCAGTTATCAAGTCTCTTTACCTGGAACAGTTCTCTAATTTTTGTTGTTGTTGTTGTTGTTGTCTTTCATTACATTAATGTTTTAGAAAGGTTCAGGTCAGTTATTTTGTAGCTCTTTTTAATTATACTTTTACTCACTGATTTTAAAGTTCATTTGTGGTTCTTGCCTTAGATAGTTATGACTTTAGTGGTTGTCAAATGGTAATTTCCTAATTCCATCTTTTTTCTATGTTTATTAATTAAAAGAAGAGTTTTCCCTTGCTCCCAATCTGTTCATTTATATCAGTGCGAATTCATGGATTCATGTTTTATTCTATGAGTTATAATCTGATACTGTCATAATTTATTTTGAGGCTCAGATTATCCTAGATTTGGGCAGCAGGAGCCTGTTCCATCTGCTCTTGGGTCCTTGTAACACTTTCTTGGCATTTTTGTACTTTCTTACCATAGAGTATTTAGATAATGTGAATATGTCTGACTTATTGAGTTTAATTTGGGCTGAAGAAGCACTGTTTACACTTATATGTGGGTCATCAGTGGAAGAAAACTGACCAACACAACAGTTACTGCCACAATAGCTTACTGCTGCTGTGCTGGGTGCTTAATGAACATTTTCTCACAGAGTTGTTTGTGGAAAGGTTGTTAGAATACTTTATTAGCTGGATTGTTGACTAAATCAGTTGGAACATTGGTGGCATGTTGCTCACAGTGTGGGTGTGTCATCCTTACAACTGGAGTTGTAAAGAATGAGTAGTTGCAGGTAAAGAATGAGTAGTTGCAGGTGCAGTGGCTCAGCGCCTTGGGAGGCCAAGGCAGGGTATTACTTGAGCCCAGGAGTTCAAGGCCAGCCTGGGTAACATAGCAAGACTCTAGCTCTACAAAAAAAAGTAATAAATTGACCAAACATAGTGGTGCCTGCTTGTCTCAGCTACTCAGGAGGCTGAGGTGGGAGGATTGCTTGAGCCCAGAAGTTAGAGGCTGCAGTGAGCTATGTTTGTGCAACTGCACTCCAGCCTGGGCAATGGAGCAAGACCTTGCCTTAAAAAACAAAAAAATAAAAAAGCTCCCAAAGAATAGGTAGTATTAGAGTGAAAACAAAATGGCATTTTAGATTATATAAATGAATATAATGTGGCTAATAACTAGTTACGGTAAAAGAGCACTATGAGGGAAATTCTTGTAACAAGTGGTAAAGATAAAACAAAAAGCCCTTATGAATCATTTTAACCTCTAAACTGCGTTTTATTAAAAAATCATCACCCTGCCGGGCGCGGTGGCTCACGCCTGTAATCCCAGCACTTTGGGAGGCCGAGGCGGGTGGATCACGAGGTCAAGAGATGGAGACCATCCTGGTCAACGTGGTGAAACCCCATCTCTACTAAAAATACAAAAAAAATTAGCTGGGCATGGTGGTGCGTGCCTGTAATCCCAGCTACTCAGGAGGCTGAGGCAGGAGAATTGCCTGAACCCAGGAGGTGGAGGTTGCAGTGAGCCGAGATCGCGCCATTGCACTCCAGCCTGGGTAACAAGAGCGAAACTCCGTCTCAAAAAAAAAAAAAAAAAGAAAATCATCACCCTATAATGGATACATGCTGGTATTCTCTATGTATTACTACTGTTAAATTATTGATGGCAACCAACATTATATCTGTCTTTATGTATTTGACTTTCTTGTGAAGATGAAAGTAATTATCAGAGGTTTTTGAATGGCTGTAGAATCTGTGATGATCTTATTATCATTGAGAAATTTAACAAATATGAGTTTTCTAACTTGTGGAGACTTATTTCTTTCAGCACAGATAAAAATCTCTTTAACATGTTACCTTCTGTCCTGCATTAAAAACCAAAAGATATGTTCCGTTCTTTATTCTAGGGAACTTGGAAAAAATACATAAAAGTGAAAAAAAAAGAAATACAAACAACTTGTAAACAACCATACTACCTTTTTTGCCTATTAAGAGTCATTTAAAAACTGTTAACATTTTTGTCTTCTTTAAAATTGGAATAATGTATGATTCTCACAGACACATACACACAGATAGCTTCGTTACTTTAACATCTTTTCATGAACATTTCCTTACACTATTAAATATTCTTCCAAAACATAATTTTAACTGGCTGCATAATATTTTTCTATCTTGATACAGTGTGTTTGTTTAACTCTTCTATTTTGGATAAGTAGTTATTTTGTGTGTGTGTGTGTTTCCTGTTATCATAACATTATGAACGACATTTTAAAGAAATCTTAAACTTTATGTTTCTGGTTAGCTCTGTAAGGGGTATAGTTTTAAAATGGGAAGTGTTAGGCTGACATGTGTGAGAGTTTTGTGTTAGAAAAATAAGTGATACATACTTTATTTTTTAAAAATACAGGCAGTACATATAAGTATAAAGAGACAAGCAGTCTAGGCACCCACATCTTACCAACCAGTAATAACCTATGTTAACGTTTGGTGAATATCATCTTATTTATGCTTATATATAGACAGAAAGGAATAATTTCATAATTATGGGATTATGCTATTTAAAAAATAAAAATTTAAATTATGATTTTGTTTGAATTTGGTAACAAGGGAAAAATACCTTAAACTCTAGGTAAATGCTGAACTCTAGGTAAAGGTTTCTTTGCCACAGAACTCAGGTTCTGTAAGATTTCACTAAAGTTAGGAAAATAATTGATAAAAAATAGTAGGAAATTAGAGTATTTTTTAAAACTGCATGTTAAAATTTAGATATTAGCTATTAAATCCCTGCTGTGAAAGATGAAGTTGAGTGGTATTAATACATTCTGCCATCTCTTTCTTCAGTTCTGAGTTTTATGTTGTTTATATTTTTGCTTTTTCAGGGCATATAGTAATTGCTTTCTGTTTACCAGAAGTTAGTCTTTAGCTATATGTTTAGCTTTGGTTCTATATTTAAATGGATTCAGTGCTTACCATCATTATCTTTTCCATAGCTTTTCTATTTCTGTGGCTTTTGTTCTGATTGAGTTTTTAGTTGTCTTGTTTTCATCATGTTTTCTCAGGGCCACATGGGTGCTGTGTATTCTGTCTTCTTTCATGTTTAAAAATGGCTATTAATGGAAGACAACTTGGTAGGATCAACTTTTTTTAAATTTAAACATTAAAACTATGAAACATTTCAGACATAAAGACAGTTCTATATCCACCATGGAGATGATAGATGTTAACATCTTGCTGTATGGGTTTTGAGATCTTTTTTTAAAGTAATAAAATAAAGCCTTACATTCTATGCTTTCGCCATCTCTTAATCCCCTTAACATTATCCTGAAGTTGATATTTATCATTTTTGTGAATGTTTTTCTGCTTTACTTTTAACACTTACCTGCATACCTTTATATAATATGTATTTTCGTTTTAGATTATGTGAAAATATATTTGTTATAGTATTCTGTTGTTTTATACTTTTTGAACTTGCTTTATTCACTTAGCATGTTTTAAAGAATTATCTGTGATGGTTAATATAGATGTAATTTGTCTTGTAAATCATGGGATAATAGTTATTTATTGCCTACTGGCTAGAAAGTTGTTTTAAGTTTCTCACTCTTACAAATATTGCTGCCTTGAACATTCTTGTACATGTCTATTTCCATGTGAGAATTTCCTAGTGTTAACATTTAGAAGTGAAACTGTTGGGTCCTGCACACTTTTACCTTTACTAGTGTTGTTGGAAAGGAGTGTGGATCCAGACCCCAAGAGAGGGTTCTTGGGTCTTGTGCAAGAAAGAATTCAGGGCAGTCCATAAAGCAAAAGCAAGTTTTTAGAGAAGTAAAGAAACAAAAGAATGGTTACTCCATAGACAGCCCTCAGGGCTACTGGTTGCCCATATTTATATTTCTTGATTATATGCTAAACAATGGGTGGATTATTCATGCCTTGCCTTTTTAGACCACATAGGGTAACTTCCTGATGTTGCCATGGCATTTGTAAACCATCATCCCTCTTGCTGGTGGGAATGTAGTAGTGAGGATGACCAGAGGTCATTCTCTTTGCCGTCTTGGTTTTAGTGGGGTTTAGCCAGCTTCTTTACTACAGACCGTTTTATTAGCAAGGTCTTTATAACATGTATCTTGTGCCAACTTTTTATCTCATCCTGTGACTAAGAATGCCTTAACCTTCTGGGAATGCAGCCCAGTAGGTCTCAGCCTTATTTTACCCAGTTCCTATTCAAGATGGAGTTTCTCTGGTTCAAACACTTCTGACAGTAGGAATTACCAGATTGTTCTTCACAGTGATTGAATTAATTTATGCTCTTACTAGCAATAATTCAACTCCAGCTCTCTTCTTTCCAACATGTAATTTTACTTCCTTAATTACTAGAAATATTTTATTTGTATTGATTTACATTTCTTCTGTGTGCTGTTGTTTAATATGCTTTGTCTATTAAAATTCTTCTAGAGTTAGCATTTTTACTACGTAACCCAAAAAGTATCTGAAACAAGTCTCAATTAATTTAGGAATTTATTTTGCCAACCTTAAAGACATGCTGGTGACACAGCCTCAGGAGGTCCTGACAACATGTGCCCAAGGTGGTTGGCTTACAACTTGGTTGTATACATTTTAGGGAGACATAAGACATCAATCAGTATGTGTAAGATGTACATTTATTTGGTCTGGAAAGCTGGGACAATGGATAGGGGGGCAGTGGAGAGTGGGGACTTCCAGGTCATAGGTAGATTAATAGATTTTCTGATGGCAGTTGGTTGAGTTATTATCCGAAGACGTGGAATCAATAGAATGGAGTTATGATAAGAGGTTGTGGGGACCAAGGCTTTATCTTGCAGATGAAGCTACCGAGTAGCAGGCATCAGGGAGAATAGATTGTAAATGCTTCCTACTAGAACTAAAGAGTCTGTTCTGTCAGTCTTAAGGTTTGTGTTGATTTTAATGGGAATGAGGCATGTCCACTCCCTCTTCTCATCATGGCCTGCATTAGTTTTACAGGTTAACTTTGGAAAGACCCTTGGCTAAGAGGAGTTGTATTACCGTTCTCTAGAGGGGCAGAATTAATAGGAGATACATACACACACATGCACACACTCACACACACACATACACACACACGAGACTTTATTAAGTATTAACTCACATGATCACAAGATCCTACAATAGGCCTTGCGTCTGCAAGCTGAATAGCAAGGAGAATCAGTCCAAGTCCCAAAACTGAAGAACTTGGAGTCTGATGTTTGACGGCAGGAAGCATCCAAGCACAGGAAAAAGATGTAGGCTGGAAGGCTAGGCGGGTCTTGTCTTTTCACATTTTTCTGCCTGCTTTATATTCTAGCTTCACTGGAAGCTGATTAGATGGTATCTACCCAGTTAAGTGTGGGTCTGCCTCTCCCAGTCCACTAACTCAAATGTTAATCTCCTTTGGCAACACCATCACAGACACACCCAGAAACATTACTTTGCATCCTTCAATCCTATCAAGTTGACATTCGGTATTAACCATCACAGGAGTCCATTCAGATGGTTGGGGGGGGCTTATAATTTTATTTTTGGTGTATGCCAACTTGCATAAAAACTTGTCCCTGGGCCAGGCACACTGGCTCATGCCTGTAATCCCAGCACTTTGGAAGGCCAAGGCGGGCAGAGTTTGAGACCAGGCTGGCCAATATGGTGAAACCCCGTCTCTACTAAAAATACAAAATACTAGCCAGGTGTGGTGGCATGTGCCTGTGATCCCAGCTACTAAGGAGGCTGAGGCAGGATAAATACTTGAACCCAGGAGGTGGAGGTTGCAGTGAGGTGATGTGGCACCACTGTACTCCAGCCTGGGCAATAGAGTGAGACTCCATCTCCAAAAAAAAAAAGTTGCCCCTTTTGTTACTTATTTTTTTTTTAACAGTATACTGTTTCTTTCTTTCTTTCTTTCCTTTCTTTTTGCAGTATACTTTTAACAGTATACTTTTTAAATACACTGATGCTTTTTCCATCAGTGTATTACAAAAGTTTTAGGGAGTTAATCCCTAATCCATTGACTTTAGCCTACTCTTTGATTCTGTGTTGGCAGAAGGTGAGCCCATGGTGATTTTTTTTTTAACCCTCTTTACTATTGGCTGGGTAGGGGCCAAGGGAAAACTTCCCTATTGCCTTCTGAAAGTTCTTTGAAAAATCAGCTGACTAAAGGCAGATTAATAGGAAAAATGGAGTAAAAAGTTAATAAGATGCACGCAGGGGAGAACCACAGAGTGTTTACTCCCAACCCTGCAATGGATTCAGAAGCTTATATGCTGTCTTGAGGTTATAGAAAGAATGGGAGCTTGGACTGTGGCAAAAGAGGTTATGGTGGCAAAACAGGTAATGAGATGGAAAGAAGAGGAGGACTTGGCTAGCGAAGGTGGTCTTGTTGGCCGGGTGCGGTGGCTCACACTTGTAACCCCAGCATTTTGGGATGCCAGGGCAGGCGGATCATCTGAGATCAGGAGTTCGAGACCAGCTGGCCAGCATAGTAAAACTCCATCTCTATTAAAAATATAAAAATTAGCCAAGTGTGGTAGCACACACCTGTAATCTCAGCTACTTGGGAGGCTGAGGCAGGAGAATCGCTTGAACCTGGGAGGCAGAGGTTGCAGTGAGCTGAGATTGTGCCATTACACTCCAGTTTGGGCAACAGAGCAAGTCTCCATCTCAAAAAAAAAAGATCTTGTTATGTAGATGAAAGCTCATGGGTTGCAGCCCTCAGACAATAGATGGTGAATGTTTGTTTCAGACCTTTAAAGGTGTCAGACTCTCGGTTAGACTTTCCTAGATTAGACATGGAAAGGCCCTCAGTGAAAGCCTGGCTGCATCAATGTAGATTTTCTCTATAGATACAAATCTCCAAAAGACAGCTTTTCAGGGCTACTTCTGTTCGCAGGCCCTCTGAATAGCAATCTCAAATTATGTCTAACAAGTATAATTGGGGTAAAATATTTTGATTTCCTTAGCTGTCTCTTCTAGCTATGGTAGAAGAGGCCATGGTAAGCATGGCCATCCCTAAAATAGTATTGTAAAGACTTGGCTGATGTGGGGTTGGTATTTGTATTCTTGTTTAGGATACGTATTCAGTGACCTGTAGTTTTCAGAAACCATTGTTTAATTTAGTAAACTTTTAGGGGCAGATATTTACTTACTAAATTATGGTAACTGCCTCTTATAACAATTGAATAATGAAATATTTCATGTTTATATAAATAAAGCACTGTGGGAATCATAGAAATCTGTGAAGTGTGTAATACTGAATCTTGAGGTGTTCAGTGCATATTGCATCCATTATTTTACTAAGCTCCCATTTCCATGAGAGAAAAACTCTAGAAGGCTTAGAGGACAGTACATTTAATATGAAGCCAATTCTATGCCCTATACTCTGCTACCTGATTTAGGGGATACCAAGATGAACAAAGCATACTTCCTAAATATCAAAAGCTTATGATCTGATTGGGAAATCGGACATGTTCCCAAATCTAATTAGAGATTGCCAGGGTTCCTAAGCCCCCAGGGACTCATAAAGCAGCACAAACTTGCAAGTGAATGTTTCCTGGAAGGAAATGGTTGCAATTAGAATTTACTAGTTCTTGTTTTCTGTTCTTCTTCCTATATAGTTTTGCTTTTAAAACCTCTTAATGTTCAGATTCTGATTGCTGAATATTTTGATATTTTTCTATGCTTCAATGTCTCAGACCTAAGTCTTTTATTATTATGTATATATTCTTTACACAATTTTACTTTTAAAACTTTACCAGCCACCCTATTTGCTGACTAATTTTTGGTACATGCAAATCAGAAATTTTCTGGAGAATCTGTCAAAGTGTTCTTACTTAATTTGATTAGGGAAAGAAAACCTTTGATTACTAATTACCATTGTCATTGTATTATCAATGCCTTTGTTGGATAGAATACTAGTATGTTAGCTTGTGAAAACTAAAGCGTTGGAATATTTTGAAAACTTAAAAATTTAAATAGTTTTATAAATCCAAACACTATCATTTAAAATGTCTTCTGCTTTTAAAAATTGCATTGAAGCAGCTTTGTTATCAAGCACATGGGCTTGCTGCCTGATAGTGCACAGAGATTAATACTATGTGGCACTGCCTTTTGAGAAAAGAAAGGCTTTACTGCAAAACCGGTAAGCAAGAAGTAGGAACAGATTCAAATCCATCTCCGCAGTTTAGGTTCTAATGCAACTGGTAAGGGATCAGGGGGCCAGGAAAAGGATGATGTTGGCTGGGCAGGGTCTAATTGGAGAGCTTCAAATTTGACCATTTGTGGAAAGGTATATTAATGTGGATTATAGCCTTAGATCTTCCGGGCCAATGAACCCCCTATTTTTTGGTCACATCCCAGTATTCTTGGTTCTGAGGGGAGGATTCTTTGGTTATGGGAATTGTTGGAAGTCTAGCTTTTTCTATTGCACATGCCCAGGCTACATGACTTGCAGTCTCTGACTCTGTTACTGAAAAGGTACTTGACATTTTGTTATTGATAGAGTAGGCCCAGTTTTGGCTGGTCCTGTGGTTGTAGCTTCTCCATTTGGGTTTCTAAATTATGATCTCCAAGCCACTTAAGGAGGGAAATCTTAAAAACTAGAATCCCTCTGTGTTGTCATTTTATTAAAACATAATTTGATGGAAGCCATATTTGTCTTGGAAATTAGTCAGCTCTGTTAATTTACATGAATATTAAAATGTGCTATGGTCTTTCCTCTAATTGGATCATTTTAGGTTATCTTATCACCTACCTTTGACCCAGGTATCCTGCCCAAGAGGAGAGCTGTGCTGATTGGGAACCAGTTGCCATGCCACAGGGTATCCTGATTAATGTAATTGGGTTTAGCCTTGGAGTAGGGTGGGTTATTCCCACAGAAATTACTGTGGACTTACAATGAAAGAGTTATGGAAAGGATTTTAGGGAGGCAATCATGTATCTACTCTAAGACACAGCATAGTCACCAGCAAATACATCTCAAAAAGTTCTATGCCTTGATGCTATCAGGATATTGTACTATGGAGAGACACAAATTTGTTAGTTGCCAGACTTAAAAAAAAGGTCATCTTTTAAAAGTAAACTTAAAATATGTCTCAGATATAAAACTACAAAAAGTGAGGTGAACATCATCCCATGATGAAACATATAGACATTTATGACATATATGGGGCATTTCATGCTAAATTGATGGGAACTAGATTGTTGGATTATCAGAAGACTTTGAGAGGGTGAGTGGAGCCCAGTGGGGAGCAGTGTCCTGGAAGACAGACTACCTTAGAGGAAAGAAAGCGTGAGAAGGTGCCAGCCCAGCACACTCAGATGTTTTTCATTCCTTTATGTTGTTTTTTTCTCTTCTTTTTTTTTCTTCCTTTAAGGATTAGAGATCAGCAGGCTATTAATATGTTCGGATCGTATTGACCTATTGGTAAAAAGGCATAATTTTAGGACAGATTTGTAAATACTTTTTTCCTTAGGGAAGATCTGAGTAATATAAATAGAATTTTGAAGAGAGTATGTTTTTGTTTATATTTTGTAAGATTTCAAGAAGCATATTTCTTTTAATTAAAGGAGTGTGAACACAACTAATGAATGTGCCATATAGAGCATGTTGTATTCCAGGAGGGAATCTTGATATTTAGTATTATATTTATGTTTCAGTTTTAACATATAAAAAGGAATTTGACCAGAGTTGTGGTTCTTTTGAAAATAGAAATTTATATAAGATCTTTATCCCACCTGTTTGGCTTCTTTTTTCCTAGGAGGTCTTTGAGAAGTTAATAGTCTTCAACCTTTCCTTTAATTTATTACATTGGTGCAGAAGTAATTGCAGTTTTATCATTAGAAGTAATGGCAACATCCGAAGGAAAGTAGTAAAGCTGTTAGAGATGTCAAAATACTTGTGTTAGCAAGGTTTTTCTTTCTCAGGGCTTTCCATCTCATGTTATTATGACTGGTGACCTATATTATATTTCATTTTAACCAAAGCTGAATCAGAGTACTTTTGGGGACTTACTTTTATTTAATATTTTCACAGTGTTCAGCAAGACAGACATAACCTCCACTTTCGGAGAGCTGTTACTTTAGCTGGGAAAAATATTGTAAATGAATGATTACATAAATAAAATTCCTATTGTGGTAAGTGCTCTGAGCAACAGGGTTAAAGTTAAGATTATATCACAGAGTTCTAACGTACTTTTGGGAGACAAGAAAGGCTTTCCTGAGAACTTGATTTTAAACTGAAATCTGAACAATGTGTGGAATTAGCTAAGCAGTGAGGGTTGGGAGGAAAATAATTGAACATATACAGATGCAGATTCCTTTTTTGTATGTGATTATTCTTAGTGTTGTTTAAAGAAAAGGATTAATGAGTGGATATACAGGTCTGGAGCTCAGAAAAACAGTCTAGTCTGACAATATAAGTTGTGTTTTCTATTCTTTCATCTCTTCTTGTCCCCTTAGTTATCCTCTTCCTGATATTTTTTTTTAAAATATACTGTTTCTGATTTGTGTTCTTCAAAGTTGTTTGGTTACAATTCCAGATTATATCATTTTGAATAGGAATTGAGCATCTGGATTGGAGCTCGTGGTGGTCTTTGTGTAGACCATAAAATGCAGTCGTGTGTGGCTGAACAATGGGGGATATGTTCTGAGAATGCAATAGGTGATTTCGTCATTGGGTGACCATCAGAGAGTGTAATTTCACAAACCTAGATGGTATAGCCTAGTAAACACCTTGGCTGTATGGTATAATCTATTGTTCCTAGGCTATAAACTTGTACAGCATGTTACTGTACTATAGGCAGTTGTAACACAATGGTGAGGATTTGTGTATATAAACATAGAACAAGTACTGTAAAAGTACAATATAATCTTACGAGACCATTATCTTACATGTGTTTTATTGTTGAACTAAACATTATTATGTGGCACACAACTGTACAGATATGTTCTGTCATACTAACAAGAAATGTTTTTACTAGCAGAAGATATACCTGTGTTATGTTATAAAATTTAAAACCACATCACTTTGTTTTCAAAACAAGAAGCTGAAAATTAGACTTGATTTACTAACTTGCAGTTTTTTCATTAATATTTATTTTCAGCTTACAGATTTGTTTCCTAATGGTTCATATTTTTGTCAGATATTGGTTCCCTCTAGCAGGAAAGTGTCTAGACGTAGCAAAGGTTTAGTGGGAAAAACATTTGGAAAATAACCCTAAATTTAAGAAAATTATAATTTGCTAAATTGAGTGTGTATATGAGAATGACTGCCATAAGTCGGTTTTTTTGGTAGTAAATCTAGCTCCATATGCTAGCAGGACTATTTAATGGGTCCCTTTCTTCTGAGCTGTTGGTTTAGAAAACTTAGGCTATCTGCAGAGATCTCTTATCACCTGCTATTAATTTCTAGGAGCACAGATGAGGTAGCTCACTTTCTTCTTGGGTAACTTCAATGAGTAACTTGACTCTGCTATTTCATTTTATTGTAACTCTAATCTTTTTTCCCCCCCCCAAACCAGGTGTTAAATAAGATGACACAGAATGATAGAAATCACTCTAGGTTTTTTTTTTTTTTTTTAGCGTTATAGTGTCTTAGAGGGAACCTTTGTCATCTACTCTAATGTTCTACTGAGGACAGGAGATTCATGATATGTAGGTTGACTATTTAATTTTATAACATTGGAACATGATGAATTGGGTAGGACCCTGAAACAAGTATAAAGTGGAAGTATCTTGGGAAAAACAGGTGTGTGCTCATTCTAGTTATACCACAGCCTTGCCAGATCATCATCCAAACTCTGCTTGAAAGTATTTTTGCCTCACTAAAAATCTAGTGCCATGGGTAGCTCCAATAGTAAAAAAAAAAAAAATTTTCTTTTTCTTTTTTTTGAGACAGAGTCTCACTTTGTCATCCAGGCTGGAGTGCAGTGGTGTGAACACTGCTCATTGCAGCCTCCATCTGCCAGGTTCAGGTTATCCTCCTGCCTCAGCCTCCCAAGTAGCTAGGGCTACTTATTATTTGTAGAGACAGGTTTTCCCTGTGTTGCCCCAGGCAGGTCTTGAATTCCTGGGCTCCAGCAAGCCTCCCATCTTGGCCTCCCAAAGTATTGGGATTATAGGTGTGAGCCACCACACCCAGCCATGTTTTTTATTGAGCTAAAATTTATCTCATTGCAACAACTCTTACTCCTGGCTCTGCCCTCTGATACTAAATATAGTAATAATATGATAGTATATAAATGCATTGGCTTTTTAGATCACTTTTTTTTTTTTACAACTTTAAAAATGATGTCTTTTAAATTGCAGTTCTCTTCCTGTAGGTCCAACCTACATCCAAATTAAAACAGAACAGAAATGAGAAGACAAATTTAAAAAAGCCACACTGCTAGCTGACCCACCAGGCTCTAATGTAGTGCTCTGCTTGCCAAGCAACACTTGATAGCACATCTACACATTCTTTTCTTGGTACTTTTAGGGAACATTCAGTGAGGACTCTAGCTTCTCAAAAGCAAAACATCCAGTTATTACATTAATGTTTTACCACCTTAAGATAGAATGAAAGGTTATCATATAGGATACATGCCAATAAAAGTAAAAGAAACGATCTTTATACCCTAGAAGGCTGTACTTCCAGCTAGAATTAATCATAATGCTTACAGTTTGCTTAGCATTAAAAATGCTCAGTATACATCTATAAAGACTAGCTACAAATACTTTTAAAACAGCTTTTTGGTCATTTTTTTTTCTTTAGACAAAAAGAAAAAAATTATGGTTCATTCACCATGCAACTTTTCACCACCCTGGTTGATATATTAAAGAGAGTTTAATTTTCATGTGCTGTATTGCCCACATTTTTTCAGGAAGCTCATAAGTAGGAAGAGCTGGAATGATAGCTTTTGAAGTGGTGTATAAATAGGACACAGGGCCTAGTGCATCACTGTATACACGTAGGTCCCCTCTTCTGCCTCCCTTCTCCCCTGTTTTTTTCGGTTTGGTAATTGTTAATGAATGTCAAATAGAACCATTGGACAACGTGATTAAGAGAGATTATTCTCAAGTGGAATTATCTAATTTGATAAACATTTTGTTTTAACCCTCATAATGGATTTGTTTAAAAGGCGAAGTTGGTTAATTCATAGAGGCAATTTTGTTGCTGGCAAATATATTAAAATTACAGTATTTTATTTAAAGTAAATTGAAAGTTACATGCTACAGTAGGTAGAGGTTTTGACTGAGTTACTGGGTTTTACTGTTGATGCATGGCAGTATTCAGATATTATAATTTTGTCAAAATAAAACTGTAGGTGTTAGGTAGAGCAGTTGAAATAAATTGAGGCATGTTTTATAGCTTTATTTTGGAGCTTATATATAAAAGTGTTTGTAGTTATTCCTTTCGTTGTAGTTATTTGAGTAAATTTTGACAGTTTTAGAAAATAAGTTGGTCATTCTGGGGAGCACATTTATGTGTTCGATGTGGTACGAGTTTTTTTTTTTTGTAAGAAACTGGAAGAGTGCTGTTTTGCATACAACATTTTTCATTTGTAAAGCTCGCTGTATCTACATTTGCAGCTTTAATAAGAGATGTGGAAAAGTGGTTTTCCCTTTTTGACACATTTGCAATTAATTGTTTCGGTAATATTAACAAGTAAATATCTGTACTGTAGTTTTATTTGCCTTATGTTAGCTCATCTAACATTTTTGGTCTAAAAATATTATCACTTAAAGATAATTAAGTGATGAATTCTCCTGGGTATCTTGTAGTAGGAAAACATGGGAGATGCTTTTTAATATCGGGTGCAATGTGTTGCTAGTCAAGAGGGTAGTCATTTAGTGCCTGCTTGGAAAAGTGCTGCAAGTAAATATAAATTTCATAAGGCTCATAATCATAAAATTCACTTGTGAATATTTGGTCTTAGAATTCAATTTCTGTGAATTGATTTAATTATATAAATCTTAGTGTTATGTTTGTGGAAAGAGTGGTCTTAGTAACTTCAGAATTGGTTTTAGGCATGTTTATGACAGTTTCGTTAAGTTATAATACATTTACTATGTTACAAAAATGTTTTGCTAGTGTGATCATTTACCAACACATGGAAAAAGCAGTGTAGTAAATGGCACTCTTCTTTTACTTTGCATTTGTTTATTTATTTTAGGGATGAGTGACTACTGATTGGATTATTAGAGAGTACCACATCATTTCTGTTTGAGGTGATGAAATAAAGTAAACCAAATAAAAGGGAAGAAGTGGGAGAATAGTATTTGTTAAATCCTTCTGTGTGTTGGTTGTTATATTAGATGCTTTCCAAATATTATTTTACCACCCTATGAGGATTTTGGCTGCATTCAGAGCTAATAGGTGAACACTAAGTCATGGAGAAGATTTTATCAAAGGTCCTAGAAGGTAGAACAATAATTTACATGCTTTCCTTTCTTTCTTTTTGTTTGTTTGTTTGTTTCTTTTTTTTTTTTTTTTTTTGAGACAATGTCTTGTCCTGTCATCTAGGTTGGAGTGCAGTAGCGTGATCACAGCTCACTGCAGCCTTTTCTAGACTCAAGCATGTGATTCTCCCACCTCAGCCTCCTTAGTAACTGGGACTACAATCATATGCCAGGCCTGGCCAATTTTTGTATTTTTTTTGGTAGAGATTGGGTTTCACCATATTGCCCAGGCTGGTCTTGAACCCCTGAGCTCAAGCAATCCTCCTGCCTCAGCCTCCCAAACTGCTGGGATTACAGGTGTGAGCCACAGCACCCAGTCTAAATCCTATTTTTCCTAAATTCCAAAATTCATGTTCATTTTGCTACATTATAACATTCAAATTTGTATGTATACTAGCTGTGTTACAAAATTTATTTGGGAAATTATTTTTAACATTGAATTTCTTAGAGTAACAGACATAAAATATGAAAATTAAATAATATGGAAAACTAGTAATTTCTTTAGAAATCAAGATTCCAGTTTTAAAAGTATCTTAAAAATTTTTAATAAGGATTTTTGGTAAATATATTTAAGGATCAAAGTACTTCTTGATGAATTACTTTTTATAGTATTGATGCCTTTGACTCATTAGTTTGTCTGCATGTAGTTATTACCAATTCCTGAAGAATGACTATTTCGAAGATTACCATAAATGAAGTAAAAGGTGTTCAGTCATGCTGCTTGGCTTTGATTCTTTACTTTATCCTTTCTTACTGTTGTGACGTTTGGCAAGTTACTTTAGTCTCTGTACTTCCTGTTTGTTTGTTGTTTTTCTTTTTTTTTGGTGATAACAGTGTCTGTTTCCTAGGATCTCCTAGGTTGTTGTGAAGATTGAGTTAAGTGATTAAAGACCTCAACATGATATTAGCATTTATTGATTCTTAATGAATTTTTTGAGAACAGTAAATTCTAGCAATGAAGAACATTTGCTAGAATTTTATATAAACATCAACTCATTTTGCTTTAGTAATGTTTTTGTTGGTTTGTTTGCTTTTGAGATGGAGTCTCGCTCTGTCGCCCAGGCTAGATGCAGTGACACGATCTTGATTCACTGCAGCCTCCACCCCCTGGGTTCAAGAGATTCTCCTGTCTCAGCTACCCGAATAGCTGGGATTACAGGTGTGTGCCACCACAATAGGCTAATTTTTATATTTTTAATAGAGACAGGGTTTCACCATGTTACCAGGCTGGCCTCAGACTCCTGGCCTCAAATATCCACCCACCTTGACCTCCCAATGTGTTGGGATTACAGGTGTGAGCCACTGTGCCCAGCCTTGCTTTAGTAATTTTTTTTGTACTTGGGAAATCCTACTTATAGTACTCCACATTTTTAAAATGTTTATCTGTTTTATTCCATTTCATTAATTCAGCTTTCATTTCCAATTATTGTCGATTCAAATGTAGTAGAGATGGTATTGTGGCTATGTTATTAGGATTTTTGCTTTTCTTTGTAGTATGTAATAACTCAACTGTCACAACTGCATACTTCCTCTTCCCCATAGCACCAGACCTTCTCCTTGTACAGTCTCTCCTGTTTCAATGAATGGCTTCACCAGGCCAGAAACCATGGAGTCTTCTTTTGGTACCTGATTTTAAAGTTACAGTAGGTCCCCTTATCCAAGGGATGTGGTAGACCCTTGATATCTACTGTAGGATCATGTGAATTTGAATCTATTTTGAATCATAATTTTTTCTTTATGAATTCTTAACAGTTTGAACTTCCCTCTTTATTGTAAAGAAACTGAAAATTCTGATCTTAATGACTAAGTCTTTACAAATTGTTTTTCAAAAACTTTGAAATACTAGTGTGATTTTGTATACTATCAAAAAATGCCATTTTACTTTGTGTTTGGCCAAAAAGTGATCCTGTGTCTGAAATGATAAAATCAGCTTAAAATTTAAAAAACAAGTAACATACATTGGTGTTTTCTTTTTGTTTTGTTCTCTTAGCTTCTTAATGAAGAGGATAACTCAGAATCATTGGCCATAGAGCAGCCATCTACTTCAAACCCAGCACCACAGGTTGTGCAGGCTGCCTCTTCAGCACCAGCACTTGAAACTGACTCTTCCCCTCCACCGTATAGTAGTATTACTGTGGAAGTACCTACAACTTCAGGTATGAAACAGCTAGTAATGTTTTATTAGTTCTTTTTTTTGACATTTTGATTTCGTGTATTAAGTCTGTTAATGGGCTTATATATGCGCATGGATATTTATATATGTGTACACATACTGTGTGCACACATAAATGTACAAATGTATACACACACATATATGCATGTATTTATGTGTACATACTTTATAGCCATTAAACAAGATACTGATGAGTGTGAGTGAGAATGTGGTATGTGTAACTGTAGGTGAAGGGTGTACGTGGTGTTATCCCATACATATGATGATTATTCTTGACTACAAGGCAGTAATTCCTGTTTGCTACTGTTCATCTTATTCAAGTCAGTCTAAAGAACTAATCTATTTTTCTGACTACAATTTTTATTTCCTCAGCAATGATAAATTATTCAGTTGGATCATTTTTGTATACTAGTGTGATTTTGTATACTATCTAATTTGATGATTGTTTAATTTTGTGTGTGATAAGTGCTCTAGTCTAGTAATTTCTAAATCTAAATAACTTCTCTAAATGTTTTGTATACTCATTATGAAATGTTTTCATTGTAAAAATCAGTTATTGAAAAACATTTTAACAGAAAACATTTTTCACTAGAATTTATCATTCTGTAATTAATGTCATTTACTGCTCTCAAATTAATGCCAACTTTCTCTGGCTGTCATTTTTCATTTGGAATATATAAACTCAGTATTTCTCCTACTAAATTCATTTTTTTTGTGTGTAGTTACTGAAAATTATTTTTTCGTGGTGTCCTCACTAATGAAATTAATACATGCTTACTCCTTTTATTTGCATAAAATGTTTATTTGGACCAGGTGCGGTGGTTCACGCCTGTAATCGTAATGCTTTGGGAGGTCGAGGTGGGCAATTATGAGGTCAGGAGATCACGACCATTGTGGCTAACATGGTAAAGCCCAACTGCTACTAAAACTACGAAAAATTAGCCGGGCATGGTGACACATGCCTGTAGTCCCAGCTATTTGGGAGGCTTAGGTAGGAGAATCGCTTGAACCCAGGAAGGTGGAGGTTGCAATGAGCTGAGATTGTGCTACTGCACTTCAGTCTGGTTGACAGAGTCAGATTCCATCTCAAAAAAAAAAAGTTTATTTGATGAATGTGCTTGCTCATTGCTCAGTTTCATGCACAGTTTTTATGTTGATATCCAACAATTTTGTCTTTCGCTATAAGATTTAACAGGTGGTTTGATGCCTGTTAAAATTTATTACATGCTAAACAATAATTCAGTTATTTTACAAGTTTTTACAATTTAGGTAATATGACTTTGCTACCTTAGATTTAAAAAAATTTTATTTGATTTTAATCTTCAAGAAAGAGAGTAAGTTGTTTTCCCAATGATGTTTATATCTGAGTAATGGAAGACGCTCTTAATAATTCTAAGAGTGAAATTGTGATCCTTTTGTTGTGACTACCATTGCTATTGCTGTGTAACAAACCACCCCAAATGTAATAGAGTAAAATAGCAATCATTTATTGCTGCTAATTCTTATGGTTCTGGGAGTGAACTGGGCTCAACTATGCTGTTCTCTCATGGAGTCTTATGTAATTGTTGTCTGATGGTGACTGGGGTTGGAATCTCAAAAGCTTCCTTTTTCACATGTTGGGTGGTCTACACTGGCTTCAGCTAGGACCACAGCTGGTGCTACTGGCCAAGACAGTTATATGTGACTTCTTGTTGTGGCATACACTTCCTCAGTAGAGTGCTAGCTGGGTTCCAAGAACAAACATTCTGAGAGAAAGTCAGATGGAAGGTATATCACCTGTTATGATACTGCCACTTTTGCCATATTTGGTTGTTAGAAATGAGTCACTACTTTTAGTCCTTATTCAAGAGGAGAGGAATTGATCTCTACTTCTTGGTGAGAGGAGTTTTAAAGAACTTGTAGACTAACTTTGAAAACTCACAACTGCACACTTCCTCTTCCATATAGCCCCAAACCGTCTCCTTCTACAGTCTCTCCTGTTTGAATAAATGGCTTACATAGGCCAGAAACCTTGGAGTCTTCTTTTTGGTACCTGATTTAAAAATTATAGTAGGCCCCCTTATCCAAGGGAGATGTGTTCTCAGAACCCCAGTGGATGCCTAGAACTACAGCTAGCACTAAACCCTATATACTGTGATTTTTCTATACATACTGTGTTTCTTTTTTTGAAATGGAGTTTTGCTCTTCTTGCCCAGCCGGACTGCAATGGTGCGATCTCGGCTCACTGCAGCCTTCACCTACTGGGTTCAAGCGATTCTCCTCACTCAGTCTCCCGAGTAGCTGGGATTATAGGCATGTGCCACCACACCAAGCTAATTTTGTAGTTTTAGTCGAGATGGCTTTTCACCGTGTTGGTCAGGCTGATCTCGAATTCCTGACCTCAGGTGATCCGCCTCCCAAAATGCTGGGATTACAGGCATGAGCCACTGTGCCCAGCCCATACTGTGTTTTTCCTATTTACATAATTATGATGAAGTTTAATGTTTAAATTAGGCACAGTAGGAGATTAACAACAAATAATAAACTAGAACAGTTAGGGCAATATACTGTAATAAAAGTTATGTGAATGTATTCCCTCTTTCTCTCTCTTGAAATATCTTGTACTCTTCTTTATGTGATGATATGAGATGATAAAATGCTTATATGATGAGATGAAGTGAGGTGAATGACGTAGGCATTGTGATGTAGTGTTAGGCTATTATTGACCTTCTGACAATATGTCAGGCACAGGATTGTCTAGGTGATCCTGGACTGCAAAACCATCATGATGTCGATTCTTGAAAGTTGAAGGTTATTTTGCCAAAACCTTTTGGAAGAACATTGTAACTGGAAGTCGTTGTCTCTTTTCTATTAACTCATTGAAGTGTTGCTGCAGAGGTTTTAGTGCTTCAATGGTCATATGGGTGTCTTTGATACTGTGTTCCATTGAGGATCACTTTCTATAATTTTGACATTTAATGTCTGCACAATTTGAAATACTTCAGCAAATTTTGGTAATGGCCACCTTACTGATTCTGCTTCATTTTCTTCTTCCTCTTCCTCTTTGTCTGTAGATGACCCTAACTCTTCCATGTCCTCATTTATTAACACATCAGCATTAGTGATTTCCAGCACTGTATTATGTTCATGTAAGGGTCTGTATCAATTGCTGATCAAATATGATTAAATACTAGGCAAGTGTATGTGTTCTTGACAGACCAGATGGTGCACTGGTCAAGGGGCTGAAGCAGTGAGGTTATATTTGGAGGTCAAAATAAAACCTTGACATTTTCATTTTCATAGCAAACAGATTCAGGATGGTCAGATGCATTGTCTATTATTAGTAGGACTTTAAATTTCAGCTTTTCTTCTTTCAAGTAGTTTTTCACTTCAGGGATGAAGCATTGGTGGAACCATTCCATAAACAAGATGGCTGTCACTCATACTTTATATTGCCTGAATTTGGGCAGATAATTTTTCATTTTTTCTTTGAGGGCACATGGATTCTTCACTTTGTACAGTATGCCTGGCTCTGTCACATGCCCTGCAGTGTCACCACACAGTACCCGAGTTAATCTGTCCTTCCATGTTTTATGCCTTCATGCCTCCTTTGAACTTTGATAAATGTCAGTTCTATCAGGCATATTCTCCCAGAGAGCCCAGTTTCATTGCAGTTGAAAACTTGTTTAGACGGTATCCTTTCTCCTTAATCAGCTTCTTCAGCTCTGCCAGAAATGCGACAGCAGCTTCTTCATTAACAGACACAGACTCTCCAGTAATTTTATATTTTTCAGTCCAAACCTAATCCTCAATCTGTGTGACTGTTTATTTGCAGTAAATGGCCCAGTGTCTCTAGTTTCAGGAGATTCCTTGCTGAGATCTCCATATAGGCTCGGTGCCTTCTGGTGCAACACATTGCCATCAATCAGAACATGTTTCTGCTTATGTCCTTCACCTACGAATTTAATTCCTCTTCCATCTTAACTAAGCAGTTATCACCCACTGTGGCCAAAACTTTGGCAGTTTGAGATGTGACAGCAAAACTAGCACAAATTTCTTTTTCCTTCACAATTTCACAAATAGAAGATTCGTTATTACTGTAGATCTTAACAACCTCAGCCTACAATTTTTTTCTTTATTAAGGCAAGAACTTTCACTTTTTTACTTAAAGGAAGTACTTTACTGCTTCTCATTGGCATATCTGAATTTCCAGCGTATCTGTTCTTGTGTTTTGCAGCCATTATTAAGTAAAATAGAGTTACTTGGACACAAGTACTCCTATACTTCAATCGTAGATTAGATAACCTAGAGCTGCTAAATGACTGATGGGTGGGTAGTGTTGACAGCATATATACACTGGACAAAGGGATGATTCATATCCTGAGCAGGACACAGTGGGTTGGTGTAAGATTTTATCATGTTATTCAGAACAGTACACAGTTTAAAACTTATGAGTTGTTTTTTTCTATAGTTTTCTATTGAATATTTCTGGATTGCAGTTGACCATGCGGTCACTGAAACTGTGGAAAGCAAAACCATGCATAAGGCAGAACTACTGTGTATGGTTTTTCTCTTTTAATTTTTGATGACATGAGATATCTTATTTCTTTAAGCTAATCTAGCTCCATGTTCTGAAATACATGATTTTTCATGTCATGTTCTAATCTATTCTGGATTTAGATTTGTGAATATTTTAAAGTATTTGCAATATTAGTGAGATCTATAACTTCATGCTCTTAGCAGATGGAGAGAAGAGGTAGAGCTGCTAAAATTTCAGACAGGAGATACTGGTAGTTTGGACTAGGGTGCTGGTAGTGAAGAAGAGTACGCAGATTCAAGCAATATGTAGGAAGTAAAAATCAATGCCTTGGTGACAAATTGGATAAGGATGAGGGAAAAGGGGTTAAGAATGATGCCCAAGTATTACTGAAAAGGAACAGGTTTGGGATGAAGATCAAAATGTTATTTTTTTGTCCATGTTGAATTTTAGGCGCCTTTGAGAACTAAAGAGGAGATATCAAATAGGCAGTCAAGTGATAACAAATAGACCCATATCAAATAAGCCTGAAATTCAGAGGAGAGGTTTGGGCTGGAAATAAATTGTTGCAAATCAACTGCGTATAGTTGGTAGTTGAATTCTTAATCCATGAATAAAATAGCAGGGGAGAGAGTAGAGAATAGGAAGAAGTTGTCTATGCTGAGAAACTACAATATTTAACAGTGAGTAGAGGAAGATGAGCAGGTCGGCAAAACAGAAGCTGGAGAGGTATGAGAAACATTAGGATAGAGTCATCCAAGGACCTTTGGGAGAATGAAGTTAGATAAAGGGTAACGGAGAACCTTGAAGACTAGCAGTACAAGTAAAGAAGAACTATTAGGCAGATAGGAGAGGACTCTGAAAAGAATATTCTAGAAGCCGAGAAAGGAGAGAATTTTTTAAAAAGAAGTAGCTGGTCAAGAATTTAAGAAGATTATACCTAGCAGTATTGTGTGCTTACTGCATACCTGTCCTTTCTCCAAGTTCTTAGGTATATAGCTCATTGATTTTCCAGCCGTCCTGGGTAAATCACATCTGTAAAAATAAGATCCATTTTACAGAGGAGAAAACTAAATCATGTTAAATAACTTGCCTGTGTCCACATAGCTTCTCATTGGTAAAGACAGAATTCAAGCTCAGATATATCTAATTCTAAAGTGTACAGTCATGCTCTATAATTGCAGTGTCCTGTGATTTTGGCTATTTGAAGATCAGTGGTCACTTTTGCTGTAATGGATTCTTTGGACTGTTACAAATAGAAACCTGGTATATAATGGGTTAAAAAGAGCACAGATATGGAGGAAGCAAAGACAGCAAGTGGTTTTAATAACTACAAATGGAAGCATCACACATGCTCAAATTAGGGGAATCAAATATATTTTGAAATGATAGTATGTTTAAATATTGCATAGTCATTAAAATTATGTTTTTTTGAAGACTTTACTAATATCACTTACTTTGAAATAGCAAATTTAAAAAGAAGCATATAAAATGACATACATGATGTGATCCCCATTATTTAAGAAATAGGTGAACATTGCCATGTAAAGGAAATTCCAAGATATGTTAAAAATAATCACTAAGTCTGGATGGTATAATTGGGTTATTCTCACTTTGTTTAAAGATGTATGCTCATGCTGCATAACAACATTTTGACCAGTGATAGACTGTATATACAATGGTGCTGAAAAATTTCTGTCATCTAGAAACATGGTAGCTGTCATAAGGTTGCATTACTCATGTGTTTGTGGCAGTGCTGGTGTAAACAAACCCACTACACTGTCAGTTGTGTACAATTCTAGCACATACAATTATGTACAGTATATAATACTTGATAATGGTAATGACTGTATTACTGATTTGTGTATTTACTATACTATTATTATTTTAGAGTATATTTCTTCTACTTATAAAAAGCAAGTTAACTGTAAAACAGCCTCAGGCAGATCTTTCAGGAAGTATTCCAGAAGGCATTTGTTATCACAGGAGATGACAGCTCCATGTGTGTTTTTGCCCCTGAAGACCTTCCAGTGGGACAAATGTAGAGGTGGAAGATAATGATGTTGATGATCCTGACCTGGTGTAGGCCTAAGCTAATGTGTGTGATTTGAGTTGCAGTTTTTAACAAAAAAGCTAGCCAAGCATGGTGGCACGTGCCTATAATCCCAGTGCTTTGGGAGGCTGAGGTGGGAAAATCACAACCTAGGAGTTTGAGACCAGCCTGGGCAACTTGGTGAAACCCCCAGTCAACAAAAAATACAAAAATTAGTTGGGCATGGCAGTGCACACCTGTAGTCCCAGCTACTTGGGAGGCTGAGGTAAGAGAACTGATTGAGCCTGGGAAGTTGAGGCTGAAGTGAGCTGTGATTGTGACACTACACTCCAGCGTGAGTGACTGAGTGAGACCTTGTCTTAAAAAACAAAAAAAGTTTAAAGTTGAAAAAAAATTAAAAAATAGAAAAAAGATTGTGGAATAAGGATTTTAAAATTATTTTTGTACACTGTACAGTGTGTTTGTGTTTTAAGGTAAGTGTTCTTATAAAGGAGTCACAAAGTTAAATTTAAAAGTTTATGAAGTAAAAAAGTACAGAAAGCTGAGATTTGTTATTGAAGTAAGAAAAATATTTTAAAGTAAATCTAGAGTAGGCTAGGTGTACAGTATTTATAAAATCTCTGGTAGTGTATGGTAATGTCTAGGCCTTCAGGTTCACTTGTCACTCACTGACTCACCCAGAGCAACTTACAGTCTTACAGGCTCCATTCATTGTAGGTGCCCTATCCAGATGTGCCATTTTTTAATATTTTATACCATATTTTTACTGTACTCTTTCTATGTTTAGATATATTTATATAATACAGATACTTAACATTGTGTTGCGGTTGCCTAGAGTGTTCAGTATAGTAACATGCTGTACAAGTTTGTAGTCTGGAAGCAATAGGCTATATACCATATAGCCTAGTTATGTAGTAGGCTTTACACTCTAGGTTTGTATAAGTATACTCTGTGATATTCCACAAAGACTCAATTGCTTAACGCATGTCTCAGAACATATCTCTGTCAGTAAGTGATGCATGAATGTATTTTAAACGTGGGCTGTGCTAGATTTTGCAGAGATTGTAGTCTCCATTAGATCACTTTTTGGCTAATTTTTGTAGATCTGAGCAACGTAAATAATTATACGTGACATTTGTATAATGCTTCACAGTTTACAGAGTCCTTTTGAATACTCTTCTGTTTTATCCCATAATAGCAAGTAACAGCCCTGCTGTATCAGTTTTATGGATGAGAAAGTACAGCTTCATAGTGCTTAAGTGATTTGCTTGAGGTCACACAATTCTAAGAGGAGGATTCGGACCTGGAGCTTGCCAGACTTTAAATCCTCTGGTTGAGAACTACTCTCTTGAAAGAGTAGAAGAAAAATAAGTAAAATTTAGAAGTGAAAAAGCTGTAGCAATTCAGTTTTCCTACTCAACTTTCATCTATTAGTAGGAGGGATTTTTTTTTCTATCTTGAATATTAAAACCTTTCAAAAATTTACATTCTTGGTATTATAAAAGATCACATCTCCTTGGATAATGTGTGCCATTCTTCCAGTTTTTAAAATTTACAATTTTAATGTTACTGCCTTAAAATTTGTGTTTCTACTTCGATTTTGCTTCTACTCTATTTTCAGAACTAAGGAAATCCGTTTCCTTGACCACTTCTGTTTTTACATCCTGGTAATCTTTTTTAAGAATTTGACTCTTGTTTCTTGTGTTTGATAACATTCAGTATTATACTGCTAGTACCAATTCCATGTGATTAGATGAAAAATGACCTAACTTCGGATCTTTAGCTCTTATTGATAGCATTAAAAATTGTTTTAAAACTTATATGCATGAAAATACAGAAGTATTGCTAGAGTAAAATGTGTTTTTAGGTTGGAAATGCAAGAAATTCTGATAGAGAAAATTGTAAACAAATAAAAAATACAAGCATACTTCAGAAATATTGCTAGTTCATTTTCAGACTACTATAGTAAAGCGAATATCTCAGTAAAGAGAGTCACACGATTTTTTTGGTTTCCCAGTGCATATAAAAGTTATGTTTACACTAAACTCTTAAGGGTGCAGTAGCGTTACGTTAAAAAAATGTACATATCTTAATTTAAAACTATTGCTAAAAGATGCTAGTAGTCATCAGAGCTTAAGTGAGTTGTAATCTTTTTCTTGGTGGAAGATCTTGCTTCAACGTTGATGATGATGGCTGCTGACTGATCAGGGTGGTGGTTGCTGAATGTTGGGGTGGCTATGGCAATTTTTTTTTCATCTTTTTTTTTTTTTTTCTTTAAGAAACAGGATCCAGTGGCACTCTCATAGCTCACTGTAGTCTCGGACTCCTGGGCTCAAGCAAAATCCTGAGTAGCTGGCACTATAGGGACAGCTATTTTTTTTTTTTTTTTTTAGTTTAATGACTTTAAAAATGGAATCTCCCCATGTTGGCCAGGCTGCTCTCAAACTTCTAGCTTCAAGTGATACTTTTGCCTAAGCTTTCCGAGTAGCTGGGATTACAGGTGCAAGCTACTGTGCCCAGCTCCAGCTGTGGCAATTTGTTAAAATAAGACAGCAATGAAGTTTGCTATACCAATTGACTCCTTGTTTTATGAAAGAATTATCTGTAGCGTGCAGTGCTGTTTATGGCATTTTACCTACACTAGGACTTCTTCCAAAACTGGAGTCAGTTTTCTCAAACCCTGCCACTGCTTTATCAGTTAAACTTATGTAATCTAAATCCTTTTTTGTCATTTCAACAATGTTCACAGCATCTTCACCAGGAGTATCTCCCATCTCAAGAAATCACTTTTGTTGCTCATCCATAAGCAACTTTTCTTCAGGTTTTGCCACGAGGTTGCAGAAATTCAGTCACATTTTCAGGCCCCACTTCTTTTTTTTTTTTTGACTGGTAATAGAATTTATTCAAATGTGACTTAATATAGGCGCTGGGGCTTGCCCATGGTGCTCTTGATATATAAGGCCCGGACATTCTGCCAGTTTTTCTTGAGCAATGACACCAAGAAATTGACAGCCAGGTGAATGTTATACACAAGCTCATCGTCTGTCATCTTCACATGACCAACAGCCACAGCCAGACATAACACCTTCTTCATTTGGAACTTGATCGTGGACTTCACCTTATCCACTTTGGCCACCATGTTTTCATTGTGTGTGAGCAGGGAGGGGAACTTTCCTGCCTTATTTAGGCCTGGACCAAGGATTCGTGGAATCTGCTTGATCAGAGACTCTGAGGCCAAAAACGCATCATACTTCTTGGCCAGCTTCTTGACCAGTTTTTTATTCTTGTTGAGTTTTTTCAGTGCTTCGATGTCCATGTGGGGGATATCCATGGTCAGGCCCCACTTCTAATTCTACTTCTTGTTTCTACACTGAAGTCTTGAACCCCTCAGTCATCTGTGATGGTTGGAATCAACTTCTTCCAAATCCCGTTAATGCTGATATTTTGACCTTCTCTCATGATCCTGAGTGTTTTTAATGGCATCTAGAATAGTGAATCCTGTCCAGAACGTTTTCAGTTTACTTTGCCCAGATCCATCAGAGAAATCACTACCTATGGCAGCAATCGCGTTATGAAATATATCTCTAAAATCCTAAGACTTGAAAGTCAGAATGACCCCTTGATCCATGGGCCACAGAATGGATGTTTTGTTAGTAGGCATGAAAACAACATTAATCTTCTTGTACATCATTCAGAGGTCTTGAGTGACCAGGTGCATTGTCAGTGAGCAGTAATATTTTGACATCTTTTTCTTTTTTTCTGAGCTTTCAACAGTGGTCTTAAAATATTCAGTAAACCATGCTGCAAACAGATGTGCTGTCATCAGGCTTTGTTGTTCCATTTATAGAGCACTGAGTAGACTTAGCATAATTCTTAAGCGCTCTATGATCTTCAGAATGGTAAAAGAGCATTGACTTCAACTTAAAGTTCCCAGCTGAATTAACTCCTTGCAAGAGAGTTCAAAGGGCTGCTGCCCTTTGAAGCTTTGAAACCAGGAATTGACTCTTCTCTAGCTCTGAAAGTCCTAGAAGGCATCTTCCAATTGAAAGCTGTGTCATCCACATTGAAAATCTGTTGTTTAGTGTAGCCACCTTCGTCAGTGATCTTCGCTAGATCTTCTGCATAATTTGCTGCAGCTTCTACGTCAGCACTTGCTGCTTCATATTGCACTTTTATGAAGATGACTTCTTTGATTAAACCACATAAACAAACCAACCTCTCCCAGCTTCCAACTTTTCTTCTGTACCTTCCTCTCTTCTCTCAGTCTTCATAGAATTGAAGAGAGTCAGCACCTTCCTCTGGACCAGGCTTTGGCATATAGGAATGTTGTGGCTGGTTTGATCTTCTAAGTGGAACTAGAACTTTCTCCATAGCAGCAAAAAAGTAGTTTCCTTTTCTTATTACTTGTGTGTTCACTGTAGTAGCACTTTTATTTTCCTTCAGCAACTTTTCCTTTGCATTCATAACTTGGCTGTTTGGGGTCAGAGGTCTGGCTTTTGGTGTATCTTGGCTTTTGACATGCCATCCTTGCTAGGCTTAATTGTTTCTAAGCTTTTGAATTAGAGTGAGAAACGTGTGACAAAACATATACAACATTTATATTCTATGAGCATGGTTTGTGGTGCCCCAAAACAACTACAATAGTGACATCAATGATCACTGACCACAGATCACCATAAAAGATATAATAATAGTACTGGAAACATTTGAAATATTGCTAGAAGTACCAAAATATGACAGACACACAGAGTAAGCACATGCTCTTGGAAAAATGGTGCTGATATACTTGTTCAATGCAGAATTGCTGCAGACCTTCAGTTTGTAAGAAAAACAGTATTTGCAAAATACATGAAAGCAAAGTATATAAAACTAGGTATCCTTATATGAAACTACTGTAGTTATTATGGAGGAAAATACAAAAGTGATGTCAAACAACATGGTGCATGCTACTTTTAGAATCTACCTTTTTTTTTCATGTCAGTGACTCTAGCATAAGTCTAATGAGTTGATTGAACTGTAGCATTTTACTTTGCTACTTATGTTGTAGTGAGTGATGTGGTTTTATTTTTAAAATAAGCAGTCTGTATCTTCTATTGTAATGTATTTTTGGAGATTACATTTCAAAAATTTGAGGGTGAAATACTTCATAAAAGAAAATCTAAAGAACTAAATGGATAAAGGAAAAATGGGAAGAGAAAGGGATAAGAGTGAAAAAAGGTAAAACCTTTATCTTTTAGCAAAGGAAGATACTGAGTTTGCTTAAGAGATTGCTGAAATCAACATGTGTAAAAAAATTACCCCTTATATGTTATCAGAGCAAAGTATTTACGGTCAGGAGCTCCCTGTATCTGCCACTTAATGTTTAGTATTGTGTAAGTCACTTAACTTTTCTGAACCTCAGAGATGCTAAGATCAATGTATATAGAAGTGGTATATGAAATGGTTGTACTATGTAAATGTTTGTTATTATGATATTTGACTTTTTCTTTTTGCTTTTTGACTGTGAGATAGTGGGCAAGTAAACTAAGTTTTTTGTGCATACTACTAAGCACATATAGGATGCTCATGTATTGTGAGATTCTTACTTCTCTTGTCTGGCACTCCTTTTCAGAATCTCATTCTGGAGGTTCTTGTTTAGTGTGTTAGCCTTTAAATGGTATTTATCCATTCTTTCTTTTTATAATAAATTTGAACTAAACTAAGATATATGATTATAATATTAATTTATATATTTTGTAGCTTATAACATAGTACTATATAATAGCAATAGTAGTCATGTATTAGTGGCATATTGTAAATGATTAAGTTATGGCTATGGCTACAAAATTAAATAGTGTTTACTGTTTATTCTTTTTGAATTCTTTCTGCAGATACAGAAGTTTACGGTGAGTTTTATCCTGTGCCACCTCCCTATAGTGTTGCTACCTCTCTTCCTACATACGATGAAGCTGAGAAGGCTAAAGCTGCTGCAATGGCAGCTGCAGCAGCAGAAACATCTCAAAGAGTAAGAAAATTTCATCATTTCTTTTGATAAAATTTTTTTTGTTAATTGATATGTACATTTAGTAATGCTTAAAATAACTCTGTGTATAAGTATGTATGTAGACTTTTTTCTGAACATCATGGGTTTGAACTTCACAGGTCTACTTGTATGCAGATTGTTTTAAATTAATATATTGGAAAAGTATTTTGGAGATCTGCAGCAATTTGAAAAAACTTGCAACGAATTGTGTAGCATAGAAATATCGAAAAAATTAAGAAAAGGCATGTCGTGAATGTATAAAATATATGTAGATACTAGTTTATTTATGTGTTATTGACTATTTATGTTATCAGTAAGGCTTCTAGTTAGCAGTAGGCTGTGAGTAGTTAAGTTTTGGAGAAGGCAGCGTTATACTCAAGTTTTCTACTGCATGGGGGTTGGTCGGTATCCCTAACCCCTGTATTGTTGGAAGGTTACTCTGTTTGTTCTACTGTTGCTTATGTGTGTTGTCACTTTTGTTGAAATTGGCATTTTCCTAGTTAAATTCACCTCTCCATCTCTTGACTTCCTCTTTTCTGTTGCTCTTCTTCACTTATCACTTCCTAAATTTTGATTTCAGGCATCTCATGTGCTAGCCTTCACCTCCCACACTAACTCACTCACTCTGGTTACCACCACTTGGACAGTTCTTCTCTTTGCCCAGACCTCAAGTTCATTGACTTCTTTGCTGTCCATGTACTTATTTCTTTTTTTCTTACATAGTTTAAATTCCATGGTCTATCATTTTAATTGTGAATCATCTTTTTTTTCTATTCATGTTTTCTATATTAGCATAGTCAGTTTAGTGACCGTGAAAGAACTCAAGGTAGCCGAAAAACACAGAAATGTTACAAGGCCTTCAAATTATTTTTGTCAGCTGTTTTTTTAAATAACATATTCAACTCTAGAATTTTGGAATGTTGAGTAAGCATTCTGTCTTCCTCATCTTCCTTTCTTAGTAATAGAATAAAGGAAGATGAGGAAGACAGAATGCTTGCTCATCATTCCAAAATTCTACAGTAGAATATGTTATTTAAAAAATAACATATTCTAGATACATGTAAATTATTCTTTGTTCTGGTAAAAGGAGTGGCTGTCTCAGTAATGGAGAGTCAGTGAGATACACATCTGCTATTCTGCAGCCAGGTAAGAGGCAGAAATTATTTATATTTTAGTGTGGCTACAAGGAGGGCTAGAATTTTTTGCATTTTTTTTCCTGCTTCAGATTTGAGAGATGTCATTTCAGATCCATGGATTCATTCCATTTTGTTCAGGAAAAAGATGAAAAAAATCAATTCACCCAGGAAAGCTAGAATTAGGTAAGGAGTCAAGGGAGAGAGATGTGCTTCCATGTATGGCATTCTCCTCTAGCTGCTATGAGGTCAGAGTCCAGTGAGCTGCTCCTCTGAGAGATGAGCATGTGCCCTGGATGTATTTCTTTCATCAGCAATCACCCTTTTTATGCCTGCTCCCACTACCCTCTTCTAGCACACACAGGGTTAAGCGTCATCATAAATAGCTTTGGACACAGTTATGAAGGTAGATAAAGACAGAAAACTCTGAATTTGTTTTTTATACCTTTTCCCTCACAGAGGAGGAAAGTAAGTCTCAACACAGTGGCATAATATAACTGAGTCAATAAGGATTTTTGTTGCTGTGAGGGGAACATCTTAGAGAAGGAGGATAGATCTAAATAGGGAGTTTCTGTCTAAATCAGTTCTAGGTTACTTAGAACACATATATTTGTAATGCACATTCATATCTCTCAGAGAAGTAGATTCCTCTCTATCTCTGAAAGTCCTAATAACTCAGTTTCTCAGGGAATGTTTCCCTGGAGACCTTGACAATGGCAGAGGTCCTTAAAGAGTATTATGGACCTTAGATCCTTTACTGCCCTAACCTGCATACAATAGGATAGAATTCTAAAGGCAACGTAGGAAGCATTAAGTCTTGCTATGTGTGCTTTGAAGAAAGTTGATTTTACCCCTTTTGGAGAGAAAAGTCTGAAATGTTACTGTTGCATTCCCTCATTGTCATCATTTCTAGCACCCTGTTTTAGAAAGTAATAGTAGTTCTCAGCTGGAATTGGAACATGTCCATAAAGAAAAGTTCTCTGTTTTCATCTGCTTCTGGTATCATTGTAACCCCAGCCTATGAGCATTGTGGAAACTTTCATAGTCAGCAAAGTATTAGTAGAATTGTGTATAAGAGACTAACTTAGGTCTTCTAAAAAATCTTTTAAATTTACCAGCACTTCCTAACCCAGTGCTTCAGCACCCTCTTTGTGCAAAGTATGAATGTTTGCATATGAGTCTCCATACCTGATTCAGATAAAAAACTGGTCTATGATTGAAAATTGCTAGGAGAGTAGATTTTAAATGTTCTTGCCACAAAAAAAAAATGATATGTGAGGTACTGTACATGCTAATTAGCTCAATTTAGCCACTCCACAATGTATACACATTTTAAAACGTTGTACATCATAAATATATGCAGTTTTTGTCAATTACAAGCAAAATTTAAAAATTGAAAAAAAAATCTCATCTAATTAGCATTTGAGTACATTCAGTTGTAAATGAGTCTCAGCTAGGTGAGTTGAAAGCTTATTTCCTGTATCAACTCTTATTGGGACAATATAGATAGTCAAGAGACTTTAAAACTACTGTTTTTTCTATTTCCTATTTCTAATGCGTAGAATTGCCTCTATATGATGGAATGGTTAAGTAGATTTCTGAAAATGACAACTCATTTTTAATATTTCTGTGAAAAATGCTAATTCCAAACCATTTATTTTATAAAATGTTTAGAACATGGCTTGTTCGTGAGGTAGGCTCATTTCATAATCTTATAATGGGTAGGGTTCTTTTTTTGTAACTTATTTTAAATTGTTGCAGTAACTTGTCTTTTGACATTAGAACTAGCGCTGGATAAATTGTGAGCAACTCTAGGACAGAGATCTTGCATTTACATTCCCAGTACCTAGTTATTATCAGGCACATTTTTGTTTTTTAGTAAATGACAGTTGATTAAGTTAAGGAATGCTTTCTTTGTATTAGCCAATGTGGGAAAATAGGAAGAAGAAAATAATATAGATGTTCTATTACAGCTATTTTAAAATGTTTCAATGTCTTTGCCAGTTTTAGGATTTACAAATTAATGTTTAATGTAGTTGAAATTATTGCCTAGATACCATTTTATTTTTTAAACATCTTATAAAAATATTTTCCTGTTTTTTAATAGTTGAGTAAATTCTCTGGAATCAATATGCTATTGAAACTTAGTGGCCATTCCACTCTAGTGAACAATTAAGAGTATTTTCAAATGTTTGTGTGTGTGTATGTTTTTTTCTGTTGTTAAAATTATAAGAGACATCTTTGGGCATATTGCTGTGGCTCACTCCTGTAGTCTCAGCACTTTGGGAGGCTGAGGCAGACAGATTGCTTGAGCTCAGGAGTTTGAGACCAGCCTGGGCAACGTAGCGAGAACTTATTTCTGCTTAAAAAATAAAATCAGCAGGATGTGGTGGTGCACCCCTGTAGTTCCAGCTACTTGAAAGGCTGAAGTGGTAGGATCACTTGAGCACAAGAGATTGAGGGTGTAGTGATCCCAGATCAAGACTGCAGTGAGCCTTCATTGTGCCACTGCCTTCCAGCCTGGGCGACAAGTGAGATCTTGTCTTACAATTTTTTTTTTTCCCTAAATGATGACTTTTGATAAAATCTCTGTACCGATTTTTTTTTTTTAAAAATCAAGGCAGAGTCTCACTCTGTTGCCCAGGCTGGAATGCAGTGGTGCTATCTCGACTGAGTGCAAACAGATTTTTGATAAAATCTCTGTACTGATCTTTTATTTTTTTAAATCGAGGTAGAGTCTTACTCTGTTGCCTGGGCTGGAATGCAGTGGTGCTATCTCGACTCAGTGCAAATGTCGGCCTCCCCAGTTCAAACAGTTCTCCTGCCTCAGCTTCCCAAAGCTGGGACTACAGGAGCATGCTACCATGCCTGTCTAATTTTTTTCGTATTTTTAGTAGACATGGGGTTTCACCGTGTTGGCCAGGCTAGTCCCCTGACCTCAAGTGATCCGCCCACCTTGGCCTCCCAGAGTGCTGGGATTTACAGATGTAAGCCACCATGCCTGGCGTGGACTGATGTTTTAAAATACACAATATGAAATATATTTTTGTAATCACACTGATAGTTTTTTGTTCTTACTGTGCTTTAATGCTTATTTATTGAACTAATTTGAAATTATATAAAAATTTATAAATATTATAGTCATGGCCAGTTATTAAATTTAGTGTATAAAGTTTACCTATGATATATGACTGCACAATTTAAGGAATCTTTGTTCCCAAATAATAAACAATATAAAATAGTTTTGAAAGTTTTTAAATTTCAGGATAGCAGTATGCTTAGTGAGACTACCATCCATGATTGTATGGAAAGAGCATAGTGTCCTGGATTCAAGTACTACTTTGACCCTCCTAATTATGTGATCTTGAGCCTAGCCCTAGCTTCTTAGACTGTCTCACAAAATTGAATTATTCACACTCAGCTGAGATGATATATGGTATTAGTCCATTTTCACACTCCTGTAATGAAATACCCAAGACCGGGTAATTTATAAAGAAAAGAGGTTTAATTGATCCACAGTTCTGCAGGCTGTACAGGAAACATAGCAGCTTCTGAGGAGGCCTCAGGAAACTTACAATTGCGGCGGAAGGTAAAGGGGAAGCAGGCACATTTTATAGGGCATGGAAGGCACATTTTACAGGAAGAAGAGAGATTGGAGGGGTCATACCGTACAGTTTTAAACAACCAGATTTCACAAAAAACAGTCACTCACTTACTATTATGAGAATAGGGGAATGATGTTAAACCATTAGAAACCACCGCCATGATCCAATCACCTACCTCCTACCAGGCCCAGCCTCTGACTATTGAGGATTACAGTTGAACATGAGATTTGGATGAGGACACAGATCAAACCATATCATTCTGTCCCTGGCCCCTCCCAGATCTCATGTCCTTCTCACATTTCAAAATACAATCATGCCTTCCCAGCAGTTCCCCAGAATCTTAACTCATTCCAGCATTAACTCAAAAGTCAATAATCCAGTCTCATCTGAGACAAGGCAAGTCCCTTCCACCTATGAGCCTATAAAATAAAAAACCAGTTAATTATTTCTAAGATAAAATGGGGCTGTAGGCATTAGGTAAATATTCTGGTTCCAAAAGGGAGAAATTGGCCGACAAAAGGGGTACAAGCCCCACGGAAGACCGAAACTAAGCATGGCAATCATTAAATCTTAAAGTTTCAAAATATTTTTTTTGAGACACTCTCACTCTGTTGCCCAGGCTAGAGTGCAGTGGTGTGATCTAGGCTCACTGCAACCCCCACCTTCCGGGTTTAAGCGATTCTCATGCCTCAGCCTCCTGAGTAGCTGGGATTACAGGCAGGTGCCACCATGCACAGCTAATATTTGTAGTTTTAGTAGTGCCAGAGTTTCACCATTGGCCAGGCTGGTCTTGAACTCTTGGCCTCAAGTGATTTGCTTGGCTTGGCTTTCCAAAGTGTGGGATTATAGGCGTGAGCCACTGCACTGGGCTAGAATAATCTTTAACTCCATGTCTCACATCCAGGGCATACTGGTACAAGGGCTGGTTTTCCCAGGCCTTGGACAACTCTGCCCCTGAGACTTTGCAGTATATAGCTTCTGCGGCTGCTTTCAAGGGCTGGCACTGAATGCCTGCAGCTTTTTCAGAAAAAAGACAGCCAATGCCTCTACCTGGAAGACATGTAGAAACGTGATAGACTTGTGAGAATTATCTCCCAACATAATCTGCTGTTGATGGACATTTATATTGTATCCAGTCTTTTGCTGTTATTAACATTGCTGCAATGAATTATCTTTAATACATAATTTTTATAAGAGATAATATGTGTGTATATATATATCTGCAGTATATTTTAACAACTGGCATTGCTGGATCATAGGGTGTGCACATTTTTATTTTCGATAATTATTGCAAAATTGCCAGCTATAGAAGTGGTACTAGTTTATACTCCAGCACTGATTATGAAAGTTCTTATTTCCCGATCATTATTAATGCAGCACTGTCACATGTATCTTCCTGATACCATTTTTGAGTTTGATGTTATTAATCTTTTATCTTTTTTATCTTTAAAGTTACTCTTTTTAAATGTGACCATGAAGTAGTACTTGCTAATAACACTTACTGATTACTTACTCTGTACCAGACATTGTACTTATTTCATTTGTCTATACAACAAATTGAGAACATTAGATTTTGTTGAAGTTTTTATACTTACATTTAAGATGATAAAGTTGTAATTTTTAGTGAGCTATTCCAATGTAACATGTTTTACAGATTCAGGAGGAAGAGTGTCCACCAAGAGATGACTTCAGTGATGCAGACCAGCTCAGAGTGGGGAATGATGGCATTTTCATGCTGGCATTTTTCAGTAAGTAATCTTTCCAAACTATTTTATTTTTGTTTTTGTATGTATTGGCTGTATGTGTATTAAAGTAACATGGTGAGGATAAGCAAATATTGTTAGCATGTGTCTACCTTGCTTAAAATGTAAATGGTTTCTGATATTGGACTAATGGATACTATGATCATATGTTTAAATATGAATCCTAGAACTTATTAAACTCTTGCTGGATAATTATGCATTGCAGCCATTATGAAGATGCTGACATGTAAAAGTATATATATAAGCATATTTAAGCTATTTCAGATTTTTAAAGAGAAATGCTGCTATGTTGGTGCCCATTCAGCTCCGTAGGAGCATATAGAATGAAACTATAAATTCTGCTTTTGAGGCAGAGGATTTCCATTTGAGTGTCCTTAAGCTAGAAGAAGGATTGGAAAAAGGGATATTTTGGGCAACTGGAACAGTGTCACTTGAGACAGATGGTTATGAAAGTGTAATCTTATTTGCGGGAATGGTAAGAAGTTAGAGATCAGAAACTTAAGTAACATTTTAACATCTTGCAGAATTCTTAGTATTCGACTTACAAAGTATATTGAATCTTCTTGAGGGAAGACTGTGTCATACTCTTCATTATTTCAATTCCTAGTACAAAGATTGGCATAGTAAACTCATTAAATAATAAGATGCCCAGCAAACTGTTTAAATTACTAAAGCCAGTGGTAGAAATCCAATATTCATTTAAGTAAGTTTATTAGTCTATTATATAGTTAATTTCTGTTCTCAACCTGGTTAAATGATCAAGCTTTCATGCTTAGATAGAATGCTGATTTAATTCAGTTTACTTCTAAGCTTTATTATGATCATAAAACTGAAAAATAACTTTTTAAAGTGCCACATTCAGCTTTAAAAAGTAGAAAATACTAACTTCATGAGTTGTCACTTTTGAGTCTGAAAGTTCATGTAAACCTCGTCTTCAATTTTGAAATGGTTTCTTGATTCCCTTCTATTTTCATCTGCTGAAGAAAAGAGGGGGAGGGGGATGAAGGAGGAGGGCAGGCAACTCTTCAGATTTACTAATTGTAATATTCAAGTTGTCAACCAGCTAATATATATGCAATATTTAAATCTTAAATTGATTTTCTAGTTAGATATGTTAGGTATAATAAAAAAGGAATTGAACTCTGGTTACAAATGAGTGCTGTTTTGTAATATTAGTCTTATGAACCTTGGTTTTTATCTTGATTTTGGTTTAACTGGTAATTCTATATATTAATAACACTTTAATAACAACTTCCCACAGTTTGTTTACAAAAAGAGTAGCTTAAACATTAATTGCTTTCTTAGTTATTATACCTTTTAAGAAACTTTAATTAGAAAAGAAAGGATGTAAATATATTGTACTATTTTTAGTATAAACACCTGTTTCTTGGGTATAAAAACATGTTATTTGACACCTTTTAATTATCCAACTCAGAACTCTTATTTCTCCATTTCGTTATTCCACTTACCACCAGTATCTTCTTTTTATTTTTATTTCTTAGATATGAAGGCCTTGCACTGATGTGTTATAAATGCATGGTAACTTAAACACAGTGGATGACTTTATTCTTAGCCAGTGGTAGTACATTAATATGATGTAAATGTATATATTCATATTTAATATAAATTATATTTTACTCAATTTTTACTTGTTTCCACAACTCATATATATAATGCTTCCTGTTCTATAAATATTGTACCAATATTATAACAGTAAATTTATATTACTACCTCTATTAACTGATTTTTTTTTTTTCCTGGTAGACTATTGGCCTGGAGTTTATTTGCTTGATAAGCATAGATTTGTTTGTCATCACTACCATCTAGTGGCTGTTTTTCATATTGCAACTTGCTATATTTTCCATGCATCTTAAATATCTAATAGCTACTGTGGATAAGAAGGTCTAGAAATAGATTTTATTTTTAATGTGGTTTATTTATAACTTAAGCATTTCAAGGTTATATAACTTGCACAAGTAAAATTATAGTGAATATCAATAAGACTATTTGAATTAAAACCTTTTGGTGGTTTAATTCTTTCCTTCTTTGTTTTCAATGTTTTACTTCACATAACCCTAAAAAAGTTTACACTTAAATTTGGTAAGTTAGTTGCATATTCTTGTTCAGAAAATGTAAAGGAAGAAATGTTTGTAATAATGTTTTTGCTTCTTACATCCTTTAAAAGTGTTACCATAAAATGTCTCAGATACATGCTTTATATGCTTATCTCTGATCTTATTTTTAAGAAATTTTCTAACAGAATGGAACAGAATTTGGTTATTTGCCAAACACTAACAATGAAAATTTAGTTTACAGATAATTGATAGTCTACGGAAATGACCTTGAACTTTAGTATTTTAAAATGTAATAGGCTCTTATTTGGCTCTGTTAAGAAAACTTTTCTTCTGAGGTTTAGCCATTTATACCATGTGGGAATCTTCACGTCAGCATGCCATGGTAATGAGTAATCACCTGCATTATTCCCATTTTAGACTTGAGGGAAACATAAAGAGAAGGTGTTTGTAACTTTAATAAAAGAATTAGAAGACTGTTTTTGAAATGTGAATTCTGATTTGTAAGAAATTCCCAAACTATCTTCCAAAGTGGCTGTACTATTTTGCATTCCCACCAGCAATGTATGAGAGTTCCTGTTGCTCTGTGTCCTCGCCAGTATTTGGTGTTGATTTTGTTTTTTTTAATTTTAGACATTCTAATAGTTTGGTGTTGATATCTCATTGTGGCTTAATTTTTATTAACAATTAATAATATTAAGCATCTTTATTCAGTTCATTCTTCTGAGCACCTGCCATATAGTAGTCAAAAAGTTGCAGTTTTTAAAGGGGTTATCTGGACACTACACATCTTGGAAAACAAAATAATGATGACTTAATCTGCCCATGAAAAGCTGTTTTTTACTTAGTTTTTAGATGACATTACATAGCATAAGTAAATCCAGAAAAGGAGCATCTAAGAATTGTAACTATACCTGAAGAAACCCATAAAATATTTGTGAAGTATTAAATTTTATTGTTTTTCTTTTTCTTTTCTTTTCTTTTTTTTTTTTTTTAATTGAGCTGGAATCTTGCTCTGTCATCCAGGCTGGAGTGCAGATCTCAGCTCACTGCAACCTCTGCCTCCCAGAATCAAACAATTCTCCTGCCTCAGCCTCCTGAGTAGCTGGGATTATAGGCACCTCCCACCACACCTGGCTAATTTTTGTATTTTTAGTAGAGACAGGGTTTCATGTTGACCAGACTGGTCTCCAACTCCTGACCTTACCTGATCCACCTGCCTCGGCCTCCCAAAGTGCTGGGATTACTGGCATGAGCCACTGCGGCCAGCATGCTTTACGTTTTTTTTAAAAAGTTTTGTTGGCTGATTGCTTAGGTTGGACTTCTTGGGTGGAACCACACATGAGCTAAATTGTGATCTGGTTTTTAGCTAATTTAAAACTGCAGTTTCAACCGTTAATGATAAGCTTTCAGGAATGGATTTCTGTTGGCCAAACTGACAAGAAACCAAGCTTACTCATTTGTTGATATACTGTATAGTAAATAACCCATTTGCAAAAAGTAGGCTATAGTCCAAAAAGAAAGCTTAATTGGCAGAATTAAAAAAAAAGGGAGCTGCTATTTCCATTGAGCTGTGAAATATTATTAATATGTCTATGTTAATTTGTTTCCAAATTGTGGTTTGTAAGATAACTGTTTCTGTTGCTTTTAGTGGCATTTATTTTCAACTGGCTTGGATTTTGTTTATCCTTCTGTATCACCAATACCATAGCAGGACGGTACGGTGCTATCTGCGGATTTGGCCTTTCCTTGATCAAATGGATCCTTATTGTCAGGGTGAGTGTTTTGATAGCATGTATCTCTTTTATCTCTAAAATGAGACATATGAAATTTTCTATGTGGTTCATAAATGGTCACTTTATTTTCATAAATTCAGTTATTTCAAGGCTTATTCTTAAATCCTGTACTTAATCATTATAGTGATCTCTGTGGTATGAACACTTTATAACTTTATCATATGAGAAGTTGTTATTATAGTGGAAAGATTGAAATCAGAAAAATTAAAGTTTGAATCTCATCTTTTTTATATGTCTTTTAACTTTAAGTTACTTAATTGTTCTAAGCATTAGTTTCTTCATAATGGGCTGATGATAGCTGCCTTGCAGGATTTTTATGAGGTATGGAAATAATGTAATTAAAGTACCTTACCCAGTTACTGCACAAATATATGTGCTCAGTAAATCATGGCTGCTATTATTGTAATACAGTGCAGGTATGCCTAAAATCAGTTAAAACATAAACATTTTTCGTTTAGTCACATTATCATGAACTTAAATATCTTCTCACTCTTTTCTTTTGAAAATGTTGAGAGCTCAAAAGTAAAGGCCTATGAAGTGGTTATTAGAACTCTTTTTTCCCTTATGCTTCTTCTAAGCCTTTCTTATTTTCCTGTTGTTCCCTGAAGTTACCCTCTGCCTTCTTATAATTTACAAGATAGTGTGTAGGGAGACAATGATAACTCCTTTTCTTTTCCCCATCTTAACAACTTCTCTAGTCCCAAAATCGTTTTCTGTGAAAATTGCATAGGCATTAGTGTTGTTATCATGATCATCCCCCAGCTCTATACCTTTGCCTTTTGAAGGCCTCTTTTGACTTCTTTTTATAAATGTTTCTTCCTAGTTTTTTTTTTTTTTTTTGCAATAAGATCTAGTAGAATGATCAAGAGTGGCCTTATTTATTGTTTTAATAAGTCTTCTGAAAAGTTACCTACACATTTTAAATGCTGTTATACAATTAATAACTTAAAATACATTGATTCTACATTTAAACATTCATTTCTAATTGAATGAGCTAAATCCTCCTAAAATTTTTAGTAGAATCATAGATCAAATATATTAGTTTCTCTTAAATGTTCAGACACTTTGATAATATATTTGTTATTAAGTTGATTTAAAAGTACCTATTATGAAAATATTAATGCTTATAGATGTAATGTATTTCTTCATTAGTTTAAAACTTATTTTATAGCTTCCCAGGGTTTCAGTAATCTTAGCGGAGCCATAGGTTTTGGTTATTAATCAATTAATTCTTGGTTGGGATCTGTGGACTGATTTCTTCTAAGATAATTAAAATTTGAGCCATCATAAGAACTATCCCCTGGCAATTCGTTGTTTTAATTTTATTGCAAAAAATGTACAGTGGGTTCCTAACACAAGTATAAATCTGTTAGGTGTTACGGAACATAAAAAGATAATGACACAGTCCCTTCCGTTGCAGAAGTTAGTGTTAAAAAACCTCAAGAGTTGGATCTAGGTTAAGTCTAGTGTTGGTTATGATACTAATAGAATTAGGCACTATTATTCAAATAGGATTTCTCATCTAAATCACAGAACACAGAAAATGATATGAGGAATATTTTCTCAATTCTCCCAAAGTTAGTAAATTGCTAGTATTATTCTAGATATATAAGAAAGAAATTAATACATCCTATATAACTTATGCCCTTAGAGTATTACAGCTTAATTTTCTCATAGGAACCTCAGATTGAGAAGGGATTAGATTATCTAGTTATCAAGTCTAGTTGATGTGATAAGACGGGGAACTTAAATTCAAAGACTGAAGTTTCTTACAGTTTGTAAGGTGTATGCTAGCATCAAGTTTGATAACCAGGACTGTTTAGTTTCCCTTAAAATACTTTTACTGAGTTAGAGTTCATGTCAGGCTTTTAGTGTGTAGCAAGTAGTGTTACAAAGATTTAAAAAAATCTTTTGTATAAAGTAACAATAACTGCCATTCATTTAACCCTTAGTGTGTGCCAGGCATAATTTGTTACAAACAACAAAGTTTCATGCTTTATCTGTATGTCTGATGCTGGCCGTGATCTAGACATTTTATTGGTGATGAAACTAAGAATAAAAAGAGTCTAAAAATTGCTCAAGGTCCCACAGTTTTTAATGTGAATTAATGTGAATTAGAATCTACATTGGTCTCAATTCATTGCCTATTTTCCTACTTCTGTACTGCCTCGATTACACTGTATTTTGACTTTTATTATAATGCTCCAAGTAATACATTCCTCTTAGAGTTTAGTGCTGAGAGAAAAGTTTTCTCCTAAAAACCTGGTGTTTCCTTTCATTAGATAATAAGTAATTTATAAATCATACTGCTGCTCTCCATTTTGTTTCTGAGCTGCCACAAACCTTGGATCTTGTGTAAATATCTTTAGCCTAGGCTTTTGATACTTGTTTGGTTAGAAATACATACATGTTTCATTAAAAATGAATCAAATACATTTTGAAAGTAGATAGGATGTAAACAATGAAATACTGGTGTTATATTATTACAATAAAATCAGATGAATTCTTAATGTTCGTTAATTTATTTTCCAAAATTGGATTTCGATAACCTGTGATTGGCCAATCAACATGATTGGTTTACTTATTTTAAAAAAAAAAATTAGATTAGGCTTGTGATTTTAGTATTTTAAAACATTTTTGTTAACATAGTAATGAGTCCAAAAGCATTTCTTTATCCTTTCTACATAGCGAATCCTTCTCTTTGACATCAGGGTGGAGGTAATTATATTTTCACTTGGGAGTAAATAAGAAAGAACTTTATGGTAAATATTTTTGGTGATGAATGACTCTCTCTTGATTTTCAGGTTGCCTGTTACTGGGTAACACACGGAAATTTAAAATGTATTGCTTTGATTCTTTATTCTTTTTTTGTTCTTATAACCTTTAAGACCTGTATGAAAATGTTTTATTTCTAATTGCTAATCACCTGAATAAAAAACAGTATAGTGCAGTCTTGTATAAGCTGTATCTTTTCAATTTCAAGTCCCTCCTTCATTGTACATATTTTAAAGATGTAGGTATATGTGGGATTTGTGTGTTTAGTAGTACTTTGAAATTTTAAATCTCTGAAATTACTATAAATTAATAAATGGCTTATTTATTAATTGAAAATACTTCCTGAGAAAATACTTAAAAGGCTATACAGACTTAGGTAATCTTTATTTAATATGCTTCCTAAATAATAACATTATTTACAATTTGTAAGCATTTTTTATTATTGCCAAAGTCTAGAATTTTTAAGCTTATATGAAAATTACCAACAAATAATTGGAAATCTTTACATATAAAGGTACAAACACTTTTAATTAATATCAAATTTGAGAACAAGTCTTCATTTAACTAAATCATTTTTAGTTACATCAGATTCAGTTTGTAGACTAGTGGAAACAGGGTGGGTAAACACAAGCTAATTTTTAGTAGTTTTAGAGTAGGTTATATTAAACACTTTTTAAAAAGTAATCATTTGAGGCATTGTTTTAGGTGCTAAAGTTATCTGAAGTAACTGAAGAAAATTAGATAGATTTAAAAAAAAGAAACCCTTTTAAAATTAATGAAGTGTGATGTCTAGAGTCTAATCAAGGAAAAGATACCTGTGTCCAGTATCATCAAACTCTGCTTTCCATCTGCCTGTTCATATTCCTACACCACAGAGAATGTAAAACTGTCTACCATGGCCACTAAGAGGAACTGTTGAAATGCCACTTTAAGTTTCATTTAGCTGTTCTTGGTTCACTGTTGGGAACCGAATGCTAGAGCATCTAGTTTGAAAATAAAGACTCTGGATGGGGGTGGGGAGTTGGGGAGGGATAGCATGGGGAGAAATGCCAGATATAGGTGAAGGGGAGGAAGGCAGCAAATCACACTGCCACGTATGCACCTATGCAACAACCTTGCATGTTTTTCACATGTACCCCAAAACCTAAAATGCAATTTAAAAAAAAAAAAAAGAAAGAAAATAAAGACTCTAATAAGTTGGGGGTCTTTATGCACCTAGAATTTTTGGCAGTGATTAACAGTAGGGAGTGTGCAGAAGGTCAAAAGCTCTTCTTTTTGGAGGTCAGTAGAACATCCCCATCTGATACAGTTAAACTAATGTGGCTTTTGGTGTTAATATCTGAAGCAGTGGGTTGCTGTAGTGTGTTTGGGATGGTAGTTGTGGTTTTGAGAGATTATGAAGAACGGACTGATGTGAACTTTTTAATGAGAAAATGTGTGATTCAGACATAGAGCATTCACTTTTATTTCTTGTGGGCAGTTTGAAACTTTTTTGTTTCTAAAGTATTTTGTGTAAGTTTTTTTACTGTTGCATGAGATTTTTCTCAAATAATTCATATATGTGTATGTCATTAAGTATTTTAATTTATTGTTTGTGCTATTTTTAAGTGTTAAAGATTATTTGAGGTAAATCATTCTGAAACTGAAGATAATGTATGATTTTCAAATTCAGGTGTACAAATTTGGTTAATATATTTATGTTCACTCCATAGTTTTCTGATTATTTTACTGGATATTTCAATGGACAGTATTGGCTTTGGTGGATATTTCTTGTACTTGGTAAGTTTATTCTTAATACATTTAGTTTAACTTTGATATTTCCAAAAACTATAAGATGTAAATAAACTATGTTGCAATTTCTGTGGAAATTATTTTTCTACTGTAAAGTTCTCATATTCAGACACTTGCATCTCACATTTTTAAACAATTCTATTCTACATAGCACCATAGATTTCTTAGATTTAAAAGCCAGAGGCTATCAGTGGCGGGATGATAATAGAATGTTACAAAATTTTAAAGTAACAGTGTGATAAAAAAAATTGTCTTTAGCATTTGTCTCAGAAAATATACACAAATAACTTCTTTTAATGATCTTAGAGAATTTGAGAGTTGGATAGTTTGGTGGTTCTATCCATTCTCTTATTTTTGGATCATGAAAACATTCTTTATGCATTTGAAGTGTGCCTTGAATTAATCATTAATCAGCCAGGCATAAGGAAAAACTTCATGCCTAATGATCACAGTACTTCTGTTGAGTGGTCTTCTTATAAGACATGTCTTTTTATTAATATTGATGGAATTTTATGGATTTTCAATTTTTGTTCCCTTTTGTTTTTTACCTTTGATGTAAGATAATTAAGTTGATCTTTAAATCACATTATATCTTTAATTCACATGTCAGATATATTTGTGACATAAGGAATACATTTTGTTTCTAGTTAAGATTGAAAGCCCATGTTTCACTCAGAATTGCATCAGAAAATAACAGCATTTCAGTAGGTGGCAGTCTTCTCTCTGAGTTTTTGTTTAGTCATACTGTTGGATCTTTAGGATCTTTTGGGAAACAATTTTTTTTATTAGTCAGATAAGGTCACTTAATTCTTTAATAACTATAGTGAAATGATTTTAGTGTTGTGACTTTGCTGAGATGCCTCTGGAGGTGAAGCTAGTTTTATGTTCTTGTGTTCTTACTGCTGGAATGCTATGTTCTTTATTGAGTTTCTTAGCTAAAAGTGAAAAGGTTTATAAAGTCTATTAAGTATTTAAGCATATTAAATGAGTACATTTGTGTGTGTGTTTGTGTGTGTGTGTTTGTGTGTGTGTGTGTGTGTGTGTGTATATATATATGATTGGAGGAATCTTAGGGAGGTAATTGTGGGCAGAGTAGAATACAGAGGACAATGTCAGTTTCACTTCAGAGCCATAATCTGGTGTTTGTTTATTTTGGGGAATGTGAAAATGTAATCAGTGATAAAAACATTGCTCTCACATATGCTGAAAAGAATGTTGAGCACTTTGTAGAATGCTGAGAAACAGTAGCCATTGAGTGATTGGTCTTTAGATATGAACTGGCTGGCTTCTTTTAGAAAATGCCTGAAAAGTAAAATGTGTGTTAGAAACAGCAGCTTTAGAGACATAGAAAGGGATCCTACAAATAAGTTGGTTTACATTTTTCAATAATATTTTTACATTTGGATAACAGTATTATTGTCTTTGAACAGCATCTGGAAAAGCATGAGGGTGGAATTCAGAGGGAGTCCTAAACAGAGGGAGTTAGGATATGGGAAGCAGATTAGATTGGATTTAGCTGAAATTTATACCATTTAAGTCATCATTTGTATCTCTCTTCTATCTTTCCTCTCCAATTTACTGCACGCATGCTTCTTTTTTTAGTGATTAGTTGGGGTACAAATTTAGTTTGGGACTTTATATTTTGAATTCACAAACTCCTTTTCTTCCTGGTGAGGAAAGTCATACACATACAGTAGATTCTTCTGTTTTTGTTTTTTGATCCCCCCACTCCAATTTCCTTGTTAAAAATTTACTGGAGTTAATAAATGTTTCCCTAAGAATCATATGCTTAAGTATTTCAAAGGCTTATACTAATAATGGTAATGTTTTATACTTATCTTATATTTTTCATTTGAAACTTTAGAGAATTTCACAGGTATTGCTTTTTAAATCATTAAATATATCTGTGGTTATTTTAAAATACTATTTTACAAAGGAGAAAACTGAGATAGATATAAGATGTAGCCCAAATAGTGTAAATTGACTCTTCCAAGTCATCTTTCCTAACTCATCTTAATTTTTATTATATGTTTTTTATTATTACCTCAAAATAAGAACTCATAATTAAAATATGTACAAAATGCACATATCTTCAAATACAGATCTTACAGATGATAGGCACTTGATATTGCTATACAGGCTTGTTTTTTTCTCCTCAGTTGTTAGCAACCACAGGTATATTTTTTCTTTTCATTTACTTTATATAAGTAAATATGTCTTAGTTCACTAAGTGAATGAACTAAGTTACATTAATTGAAAAGATTGGTACAGTGTAACATGGGGTTTTTATGAGTTGAATCAATTTGAGTGCATCAGGTAACTTTACTATTTAAGAAAATCACTTAAATGTATGTTTTTATGTAATTCTGGATTTTATAGCTAGATTTGCTTTAATTTTAGTACATCTAGGCTTAACAGATTGAAAGATTATATTTCCTTTTGACGGAGTTTATCCTTATAGTGTAAAATATATTACAGAATGAATGGAAGTCTGCAAGTAAAATTCCTTAAGCCAAGAGGATCTTGTTTATAATTGTCTCTTTTAAATTTATCTTGCCCCTTTCTGTATAAGAACATAGTATATCCGTATTATTTCAACCTTTTCAGGCCTGCTCCTTTTCTTCAGAGGATTTGTTAATTACCTAAAAGTCAGAAACATGTCTGAAAGCATGGCAGCTGCTCATAGAACAAGGTATTTCTTCTTATTATAGAGGTAAGAAATATTAAGCTATAAACTCTGTCTGTTCCCTTTATGTTTTCAGATTTACCAGATACATATTAAATGCCTAATGTGTATTCATGATTTTCACTCAGAATATTTAATATTTCTTAATACTGCTAACAGTCAGCTTATTGAAATTTAATAAGTCATAGACCTTTATAGATGACTTTTAGATTTTTAAAATTGAATGTCATACATTTTAATTTTTAAAATACATAATGAGTGAACTGAAATTTTAAATCAGAATTTTAAAACTTCTCTATAAAGATTAACCATAGAATGTATGTGAAGTAATTACTAGCACAAAATTTGAAGACTTGAAAACAAAACAAAATATGACATAGTACTTACACTGAAGGAATGGGCATTTTTGTATAAAACAATGTGAAATTCACCTAGATAATCTGGTGGAGAAAAAAAATCTGTGATTGAAAAATAATTTGTCTTGCAGTCCTTTTAATAATCTGGATCAAGGAATAAAAGTCATGTGAAGAAAATAGTTCTGTTATTGTTTTCTTAATGTGTATTAGTTTTTATCATCAATGAAGACTACAACTTGAATAAGTGGAAATACAAAGAAATGAATAGAGGTTGTCTTACTAGTTTTCCAGTGAGTTTCTGGAGGCTGTGTATACAGTAATAGTATTTATTTATTGTGCAGTGGGAGTATCTTCACATAAAGTAATCTCATACTGTATTCTGTTTTCTAAAGCAAGTACCATATCCTTTATGCCTATAAATAATGTAAAGTTTTAAAGCATTTGAACTCCATAACCAAAATGTCTACTAGTACTTAACTTCTGAGTGTAGGACTACAAGGAACAAAGTGTTTCAAGTATACTAAAACAATATCTTTTTTCTAATAAATAAATTGTATCCTTTGTGATTTGGTTGCTTACATGTTATTTATACTTTATATATTATACATAAGCTTATATAATTTACATATTTCTTCTAGAGTACAATGAATACACTTGTATTTCTAGATCATGTTAAAGTATCATTTTAAGTGTTCCATTAAAGACTCCACTAACCACTCTCAAAGATGTCGCTTTTTTATTTTAACAAGCAAAATACCTTTGCAAACAGTGGCATTAAGAATTTGCCAGTATTAATGATAAGATAAAAGGCAAAGTAATTTTGCTATTTTACTAATTTGTGTGATTATCTTGTATGCGTTTTGAAGAGTCTGAAATACAGTGTAAATATTTTCTAGATGTAGGTCTGCTGTAGAAGTTTTACACTTTAGAATATATTCTGACATATAGACTTTGTTATCTTTATCAAAATAATATTATATACTTGATATAATTCTTCTATAAAATGTGTCTTATTATACTATGACTTAGATAAACACAACTTAATACATTTTAAGACTGATTCTTTCTTTGTCTCCAGACTGCATCAACCCGACATTCCTTTCTTATACCAATGTGAAATTTCCAGATCATCAGTAAACCTACAACTTTAATAGGATAGAAGACTACTAATAGCAGAAGACAAATTAGTGAAGAAAAGACAGAGCTTCGAAATTGAGTGGCAGGGTGGTTTATGTTTACAGGCCACTTCTGTTCATTCTTTAAGTATCTATGTTTCATTTGTTTTGCACATATGCATATGTGCCCATTTAAGAGATTTGCATATGCTTGAAAGAAATCATAAAGTTGCAGCACTTAAGTCCAGTCACATTTGGTCAATCAGTATTTGATATAATTGAAAGAAGTGAGTGATAAACAGTCTTCCAGCATGTAAATGCCATTGACTTTTGACCTGACATTTAGTACAATAAAAATGAGATTATTAACCATGTCAGATGATTTAGATGATTTAAGTTTCTCTTAGATTCATCTGGTAATTCTACACATGAAACATCTTTTGTTATATAAAATTTATTGAAATCTACAGTACTGATTATTAGAAAGGATTTGTCAGATTTTTGAACATGACATTTACATTATTATTTAGGAAAACTCTTCCTGTAAATAATCATGCATAACTTACTTTCTTCAATGTTATCTTAGAAATTATGTCCAGATATCTTTCACTAATTTTAAATTAAGTGAACTAAATATATATATGTATATGTATACATGCATACACACACACACACACACACACACACACACACACACACACATTTAGAAAACCTGAGTGTTAAAGATAGAATTTGTTTTTGGACAAACTTTAAGAAAATGTGGGTGTACCGAATGTCCTTTATAAGAAAAAGAAAATTTTTTTTTAAGGGACACACTAGTTTTAGGGATTTTCAAATGAGAAGCTGGGTTTTTAGGATTGCCCATCTTAGAGATTCTTGCAGGAAGAGATTGTATTAGAAATTATATTTATTTCATTTAAGATAATTTTGAAAGTTAATTTTCTAAATAAGATAATTCTCATTTGTGTTTGTCTTTTAAAAAGCCAATAAAATATCTTTCAGTATCATTGTAATAATTTTTTTAGAGTTTAATTTTTAAAACTTAGCATTTAAAATCTTGGGCTATTAATCGCTTCTTGCTTTATGACTTTAGGATTAACTTGTAAAAAACATATCCTGAAATGAGATATGCAAAACACTTATTTTCACATTATGGAAATGTGTTTGTGGCATATAGGGGTGTGGCTTCTGTGTGTGTAGCGAGAGTGCAGAACCATTATTCCAACTGGAATTTAATTTACATTCATAAGCTACATATTTCCCATCTTGCAAATTATTTTATGTCTCTTCTGTTTTTCCTTTTGATTATATCTTTAATTTTGAATACCAACATTTAAAATGATGGTATATTATCTTTTAAACTTAAAAATTATTTAATACAGCTATATGCAACGTATAAAATTGACTTCTTATTTATTATTAGACATTACTACTAAAAGGTACATCTAACTATTAAGGGACATTTTTCCATTTCCAAAAAATAAAATTTATTATGCTTTATAACCTCTTTTGTATTTCTCTGTATTTTCTAATTTTTTCATTGTCTTTGATAAATAAAACATAGTTTTGTTTTGCTAATATAGTCTATTTTTTGTTTTGTCTCACTCAGTTTACTTTCCTGCATAGAATTTTATTATTGATTAAAGTACCTGTGTTATACCCCTTGAAGTAAAACAATAGCATGGGGTAAAGAAAAATATTTAGTTTAGTTGCCTAATTTGGAAATTAATAAAATTAAACTGTACTAATAACGTATTCAAACTCATGGTGGATCTCTTGCATATTAGTTTCTTACAGACCTGTACTTTATTATCTCAATAATTTTTAAATGAAATTAACCTTTGCTACATGGTAATTTAAAATTACTAAGAAGGTTAGCTATCAAACATCGACTTACTAAAATTTCATTTTAGCTTTTATGGTATAAATGCTTGTTTTCTGAATATTGATATGTTACTTTTGATCCACATCAAAACTTTGCTTTTTGTTTTGACTTCCCCCCCCCCAAATCTATAAGGTTCAAGTGTACATATTGATCTTAATTCTCTGTAATGGGCATAATTCAAAGGTAGCCTTAAATCTCATCATGTAAGCAGGGGAATCAGAATGTTATTTTCTAAAACTTAATGTTCTCCTTCAGACGTATCAAATCCCGCATACTTCATTTCCTGTGAGCTTGAACAGCTGCTGTTGTGTTTTGGGGACAATTGATCATCTTTGCACTCTGCCTTAAAGATTGAAAACTCAAAAATCTTGTTAGGGGATCGAAACATTTTTGAGTGTGAACTGGGGCTTGGAAGTTTATGCACAGATTTTTCAAATTATTTCTGTTGTAAATGGATAAGCTAGTCTTGGCTAGGATAATCCATTTTTATGTATTTATGCAATAAACTGAATTTTAAAGCAGAAGTACACTTTTCTATATAGTGTATGTGGGATAGATTTTAGAAATTTAGATTAAAATACAGATCCCATTACATTCAGTGAAAATGAAAATCTCTGCTTAATACAAAAAAATACTAATCTTTAGCCTATTATTTTGAGTCTATAAGATATATTTCAGTTTAGACATGTGTTTGAAGTTGTTAACAGATTTTTACCTGTTAAAACAGTAATCACTAATATTTCCAGTAAAATCTCTCCTAACAGGAAAAGTGGAGCTCAAAATATCCAACTGGAGAAAAATTTGGAGTCTCTTCATTTAATATAATTGTTTTCATCTAGTATGTACTATTTCAAGAAGTGCGAAAAGTAACGATAGTGAATGTGATACTGTACTTAACAAAGGTAACATATATCCTTAGTTTGCTCTAAACAGTCCTCATTATTCCTGTTTTCTCAGCTTAATAGTGTCACGTCTTACCCTCAAAAGTGTTCTAATTTGGAGGATAAGTTATATGATCATCCTGTGTATAATTGTAGACTGTACCAAGAAGTGACTAGCTCCACTGTCCTTTGAGGGATGGAACTGGGGTAAGGGCAGGAGCCAGTATTATCACCACAGTGTTTTCTAATCGACCATTTGGCCTGTAGAAGAGGAATAGTATTTTTTTTTAAATAGTTGTATTTGAATGATTCCAGCTTATGGTAAATACTAAACTGAATGGCTTTTATATTTTTAACTGCTGTTAAATGTTATGTTAACATTTATTGTTTATTAGTTATTTAATTCTTCAAATAGTCATATGAAATATTAGCATATATTTGATTAAGGTCAACTGTTAGATGATAATGTGCCATTCATTATCATAGGAATGTCCTAGCCCATATATAAAACATGCTGGCATGTATTTTACTTGTTAATAAAGTTGTATAGATGTGGAAGTGTCAACCTGTGATGCATCCTTTTCAAAATCAGTTTAAGATACACATATTATCACCATTTTGCCCTTACTAAACTGTTTATGTGACAAACCTTTCAAGACTGGAGATGAAAACAACACTTGTAAAATTAAGTTGGAGTTGCAACATATTTTAACTTCTCAGCTATTGGTATGTCAGGAGATAGACTGTGGTTTAATTTTAATAAACACAAATGTTAGCTTTTTGAAAATATTTTATGTTCATTTCTACTTTGTAAGGTATCATTGCTCACCTAGGTCAGACCTGCTTATGGGTGTGGATTCTTATTTGGGACATAATGCCTAATATGCAGAAATTTCCTGCAAGTAATTAAGAAAAATAGAAAACTCATTTCACCCTTTTAAAAATATGTTTTTAAAGTTCATTTTAAGCTCAGAATATTTGCTTAATTTACTTTTTTAATGTTTTTGAGCTTATAATTCATTATTTTTGTTTTTGTTTTGAGAGATTGAGTTACTTGCTTCTAAAAAATTACTCTTATTTTAATAGAAACTATTAAAATAATTCAGCAACTAAATAGAGAAGATAGGGGTATTACCCCTTTAACAGCTGAGGTTATAGCAAACCAAAGTAATACTTCTAGTTCACAGAATCGTAGAGAGGTTTTCTATCTCTTCATGCTTGCAAACAACCACTTTATTACTCCCTAGTTAACTTTGTATTTGCTTCTTATATCTTCTCTTCTGCAAGTGGAATTAAAGCAAAAGTTACCTAGATGACATTTGATCTTAAGGGATGCAATGAGGTGAAGAGGGGAAGGCAGTTGCCTGTTTACCAAGCAGTAAAGCATTCTAGCTGGTAGGAAGAGTGAAAGTTTGCACAAATCTCTCCAGGCAGAGGGGTAGTGAGGCCAGAGGCCAGTCCCTTAGATTTTCACTCTGAATTGATTTAGATGATACTACTTTATAACTAGTGGCACATTTATTTTGCTCAAAAAGTCACTGCACTGAAATGTTTGTTGGGAATGATCAGGAAATAAGTTCGTGGGCATGTTGTTTCAGTGTCGAGGATAAGTCGCTTCACCACCTTTCTCTTATAATCATAAATGGCTATTATGTCAAAAGAAAATACTTAGATATGAATCAAGTGCCCCAGACTCTACCCTGATGATACTTTGGATCATTTTAATATTTTTGAGTGCCTGTTAATAGTTCTTGAAGGGATGATGCTGTTACCACCACATAGAATCCGTCTCATACTCTATTCCTCTTTCCACTTCAAAAAAAGAAAAGAAAAGAAAAGAAAACCTTAATTGCTATCTCTTTTAGGAAACCTTTTCCTTTCATCCTCTTTAATTTTGATCATCTTGGTTTTCATAGTTCTATGTGTGAGTTCTGTCAAGGCATTTATGAGATTGTGCTGGGATTATTAATTTTTAGGTTACTATCCTCATTGGTAGATGTTATATCTTACTCAATTTTGCATGTCACTGCAGAGGTGACATTGGAACTAGATCTTAAAGAATAAATAAAAGTATGCAGTATGTCTAAGCGTTAATACATTTTCATACTTTTCCATCTTTTGCATGATGTTCTCTGCCTTCCCTGATTCTCCTCAGAAGGAATGAATTATTTTTCCAATTCTCGTAACACTCCTTCTGAGGCTCTTTATTAAACCACCTTCTACTGTGTATCACAGTACTTTGCATTCATGCCTCACCACTCTGCTTGAGGGCAGGATCCATGTGAGGTGTAGAGTCATAGTGTCCAGTGAACCTAGCACATAGTAAACACCTTTAAAAGATCAAGTTCAAGATTTTCCACATCATTGTGAGCCACTCACTTTACCACTGCAGATGTCCACAGTGGTACAGACTTCCTCTTCTCCAGATGCACTGTACAAAGAAGTATGTAGAATAATTGTGAGCATCTTTTTCACGTGTCTCCCCACTTCATCTCCCTCTCCAGAAGGAACCACTGTTAACAATTTATTACACTCTCTTACAGAAGTTTTCTGAGTAGATTTCTACTAGGATGATCCTGTGCTCTATGATGTCAGCATAACTTCTGGTTATGAAGGTGAGAGGATCCCAGGTATAATGTCTTGAAAAAGTGTGCTTCTTGCTTTGTAATTATAGCATACAGCTCTCAGGGGAGAGTACTGTTTCTTTATTGCAAGCATAGTTTATTTACTGAGAAACCAAGGTATATTTTCTTGGTCCTTTAGTCTCAGATGAACAATGACTTGTGGTTTCAAGGCTTTTGGGAGCTGAACTGTTCCAGGATCTGATATATGCAGCACGTAAATGTCCTACTTTATGAACTTCTTACAACTCCATTTGGTGAGAAGTTCTCTCAAACCAGGTCATTTAGAGGAAAAAGGTCAGGGTTGACAAAGTCCAGCCTGTGTAGGATGAGAGAAGACTTAAAATGATGTTGGGTTTAGGCCAGGCACACTGGCTCATGCCCGTAATCCCAGCACTTTAGGAGGCTGAGGCGGGTGGATCACATGAGGTCAGGAGTTCAAGACCAGCCTGGCCAACATGTGAAACCCCGTCTCTATGAAAAATACAAAAATTAGCTGGGTGTGGTAGTGGGTGCCTGTAATCCTAGCCACTTGGGAGGCTGAGGCAGGAGAATCGCTTAAACCTGGGAGGCAGAGTTTGCAGTGAGCCAAAATCACACCACTGCACTCCAGCCTGGGCAACAGGGCGAGACTCCCTCTCTAAATAAATAAACAAACAGATAAATAAAGCTGGATTTAAAATGAATTCCCTTGATTTAGGACCACTGCACTCCAGCCTGGGTGACATAGTGAGACTCCTTCTCTAAATTAATTAATTAAATAAATAAAGCTGGGTTTAAAATGAATTCCCTTTTTTAGGACCACTGCACTTCAGCCTGGACAATAGAGCGAGACTCCCTCTCTAAATAAAAAAAAGTAAATAATAATTCTGGGTTTAAAATGAATTCCCTTTGTTTTAGGACCAACATGTATCTCAGGATGTGGCAATCACTGTTCTCTGACTAAACCTACAGACCTTTAGAACCCCTCTGTATTAGGGTTCTCCAGAGAAACAGAACCAATAGGATCTGTATGTGTATGTATGTATATATGTATGATCAATAGATCCATCTATCTGCCTGTTTAGCTATTTATTACTGGAATTGTCTTAACCTAATTCTGGTGACTGAGAAGTCCTACCATTTACAGTCTGCAAACTGGAGAACCAGGAAAGCTGGAGGTGTAATTCACTGGTCAGAAGGCCTGAGAACTGGGAAAGCCTATGGCGTAACTCTCAGTCCCAGTTGGAAGGTGGGAGTGGGGTGAGGAAATGATATAAGTCTGGAGTTCAGAGGCCCAAAACCAGGAGCTCCATTATATAAGGGCAGGCAGATAATTGACTCCTATTCCATGTCTTTGTGCTATTTTGGCTCAATGGATTGGATGATGCCTACCCACGTAGGTGAAGGCAGATCTTCTTTACTCAGTCTGCTGATTGAAATGCTAATCTTTTCTGGAAACACCCTCACAGACCACACCTTGAATAGTTAACTGGCTATCTGGGCATCCCTTACCTTGGTCAAGTTGACACATAAAATTAGCTACCACACCTTTCTTTCTTCCCAAATTCTTCCTACCTGGGTGCCAGTATGATATCTGGAGGTGAAGCAGGACCCAGATACACAGTTTGGGTTCTCTGTACTATGTACTCAGTACTGTGTACTGATAAACAGTTTGGATTGCTCTTAACATGACTGAAGTAAGTAATATCCTCAGTGGCTAAGTGGCTCACAATGATGTGCAAAATCTTGCACCTTATTTTTTAAACATGCATACAGTAAGTAACCCCCATTCCCTAGAATTTACAGGAGAGCTACTTAGGCCTTCACAAGCCATGAACATGAAAAAAGAAGAGTTGCAAGTCTTACCTTCCCACAGTGGTTACTGACCAGACTCCTTATGCATGGGTTATTGATTTTCAATCAACTTACTACTGTGGCAGTAAGTTTAACGGGTTTATATCTGCTTGTCTGTCACTCCTTCATTCTCTTTATTCTTTGATTTTGTTCCAGTTGGGAACTGCCTACTTCCCAGTCGCTTCTAGAGATGGGCTTATTGAAAATGTCAGCAGCCATGATTTCAACAATTATCTCAAAGGTCATTCCATGCTGTCCACATTGACCACCAACAGAACTTTGCCAAGGGAAGCAGGTGCCATTTTCTTTTTTCTCTTTCTTTCCCCTCTCCTCTCCTCCCCTCCCCTCCTTTTTCTTTTTTGGTCACCTTCCTGGCTGGGAAAGCAGGTGTCATTTTCAAATCTCCACTTGGAAAAACAAATCAGAGTGGCCGTATGAAATCAGCACTCCCTTTTACAGTAGTCCAGCTCCCAAATGCATGATGTTGGGTTTTCAGAGAACAGTTAAAGAAAATATGGCAGGAGTGAGGCAAGATGGCTGACTAGAAGCAGCTACAATGTGTGACTCTCACAGAGAGAAACACAAGGGTTGAGTAAATACAGCACCATTAAGTGAAACATCTAAGTACTCACATTGGGACTTATCCAGGCAACAGCTCAACCCATGGAGAACAGAGAGAAGCAAGACAGAGTGACGGCCCACCCAGGAGTGACATGGAACCAAGAGAACCCCAATCCCTGGACCAGGGAAACAGTGAGTGGATGTGCAACCTCAGGAATCCATGCTTTTCTCATGGATCTTTATAACTCTCAGATCAGGAGATCCCCTCCTGAACCCATTTCACCAGGGCCTTGGGTCTGACACACAGAGCTGCATAGGAGTCTCAGCACAATAGCTACTCAGGCACGTACAGAGATCCGAGAGCCTTACATACTTGCGATCTGAGATTCCTGACAAATGTGAGTGTAACTCAGGCAAGGCAGGAGGTCTGTACATACCCGTAGGTAGGGGGCTGAACCCAGGGGGCTGAGCAGTGTTGGTCTATGGGCCTACTTCCATGGCATCTCACAAGATAAGACTGACTGGTTTGGAATTCCAGCCAGCCACTGGCAACAGTGTAGCACCTACCTGAGACAGAACAGAGCTCCTTGGGAGAGGGGCAGGCCACCATCTTTGCTGTTTGGATGACTCAGCCATTTTAGCCTGCTGGCTTTGGAGAGTCCAAACAGACTGGGTGTGGAAGGGATTCCCCAGCACAGCACAGGTGCTCTAGCAAAATGTGACTAAACTGCTTCTTTAAGTGAGACTTCACTCCATTCTTCTGCACTGAGTGGGACCTCAGCCAGGTCCTCCAGCCACCTCCTACAGGTGTGTTCGGGCTGGCAACAGGTTTGTGCCCCACTGTGATGGAGCTCCTAGAGAAAGGGGCAGGCTACCATCTTTGCTGAATCACAGCCTTCACTGGTAATCCCTCCAGGTACTGGAAAGTGTGAGGCAACTAGGGTCTGGAGTGGAACCCCAGCAAACCACAGCATCCCTATGGAAAAGTGGCCAGACTGTTAAAAAAAACAAACAAAAAAAACTCATCCAGAGGTCAGCAACCTCAAAGATTGAAGGTAGATAAGCCCACAAATATGAGAATGAGTCAGTGCAAAAATGCTAAAAACTCAAAAAATCCAGAATACTCTCTTTAAGTAACAGCAACATCTCTCCAACAAGGATTCAGAACTGGGCTGAGGCTGAGATGGATGAAATGACAGAAGTAGATTTAAGAATGTGGATAAAAAAACGTCACTGAGCTAATGGAGCACATTGCAACCCAATGCAAGGAAGCTAAAAATAATGATAAAACAGTGCAGGAACTGACAGCTAAAATAGCCAGTATAGAGAAGAACATAACCAACCTGATAAAGCTGAAAAACACAAGAACTGCACGATGCAATCACAGTTATTAATAGCAGAAGGCACCAAGTGGAGGAAAGAATCTCAGAACTGGAAGACTGTCTTTCTGAAATAAGATGGGCAGACAAGAATAGAGAAAAAAAAATGCAAAGGAATGAACAAAACCTCAGTGAAATACAGGATTATGTAAAGAGACTGAATCTATGCCTGATTAGGGTACCTGAAAGAGATGTAGAGAATGGAACCAATTCATATTTCAGAGTATCATCCAGGAGAACTTTCCCAACCTAGCTAGATCATTCAATATTCAAATTCAGAAAATGCAGAGAACCCCAGTAAGATACTCAGTGAGAAAATCATCCCCAGGACACATAATCTTCAGATTCTCCAAGGTCAATGTGAGAGAAAACATGTTAAGAGCAGTCAGAGAGAAACAGCATGGTACTGGTACCAAAACAGAGATATAGACCAATGGAACAGAACAGAGGCCTCAGAGGCAATGCCACACATCTACAACCATCTGATCTTTGACAGACCAGACAAAAACAAGCAATAGGGAAAGGATTCCCTGTTTAATAAATGGTGTTGGGAAAACTGGCTAGCCATATGCAGGAAGCTGAAACTGGACCCCTTCCCTACACCTTATACAAAAATTAACTCCAGATGGATTAAAGATTTAAACATAAGAACTAACACCATAAAAACTCTAGAAGAAAATCTAGGCAAAAACCATTCAGGATGTAGGCAGAGGCAAGGACTTCATGACTAAAACACCAAAAGCAATGGCAACAAAAGCCAAAATAGACAAATGGGACCTAATTAAACTTAAGAGCTTCTGCACAGCAAAAGAAACAACCATTAGAGTGAACCGGCAACCAACAGAATGTGAAAAATTTTAGCAATTTACCCATCAGACAGGGCTAATATCCTGATTCTACAAAGAACAAAAGCAGATTTACAAGAAAAAAACAAACCCATTCAAAAGTGGGCAAAGGATATGAACAGACACTTTTCCAAAGAAGACAAATATGTGGCCAAGAAACATGAAAAAATGCTCATCATCATTGGTCATTAGAGAAATGCAAATCAAAACCACATTGAGATACCATCTCACGCCAGTTAGAATGGCAATTATTTAAAAATCTGTAAAAAACAGATGCTGGAGAGGATGTGGAGAAAAAGGAACACTTTCACACTGTTGGTGGGAGTGTAAATTAGTTCAACCATTGTGGAAGACAGTGTGGCGATTCCTCAAAGACCTAGAAATAGAAATTCCATTTGACCCAGCAATCCCGTTACTGGGTATGTACCCAAAGGATTATAAATCCTTCTGTCATAAAGACATATGCACATGTATGTTCATTGCCATGCTGTTTATAATAGCAAAGACCTCGAACCAACCCAAATGTCCATCGATGATAGGCTGGACAAAAAAAAAAAAAAAAAAAAAAAGTGGCACATATACACCATAGAATACTATGCAGCCATAAAAAAATTATGAGTTCGTGTCCTTTATAGAGACGTGGACGAACCTAGAAACCATCATTCTCAGCAGACTGACACAAGAAAGGAAAAACAAACACCACATTTTCACTCATAGGCGGATGATGAACAATGAGAACACTTGGGCACAGAGAAGGGAACAACACTCACAGGGATAGGTTGAGGGGTGGAGGTGGGGGACGGGGGAGTGGAGAAGATGTGAAGGGATAACACTGGGAGAAATGCCTGATGTAGGTGACGGTCGAGGGGCATGGAGACAGCAAGCCATCATGGCATGTATGTACCTATGCCACAAGCCTGCAGGATGCAGGACGTGCACATGTACCCCAGAGCTCAAATACAATTAAAAAAAAAAAAAAAAGACCAGGTCACCTGCAAAGGAAGCCCATCAGACTAACAGCCAACCTTTCAGCAGAATTTCTATAAGCCAGAAAAGCATGGAGGCCAATATTCAATATTCTTAAAGAAAAGAAAATCCTACCCAGAATTTCATATCCAGCCAAATTAAGCTTCATAAATGAAGGAGAAATAAGATCCTTTACAGACAAACATATGCTGAAAGAATTTGTTACCACCAGACCTACTTTACAGGGGTTCCTGAAGGAAGCACTAAATATGGAAAGGAAAAAACCATTACCCGCCGTTATAAAAACACACTGAGGCACACAGACCAGTGACAGTATAAAGGAATCACATAAACAAGTTTGCAAAATAACCAGCTAGCATCATGATGATAAGAAGAAATCCTCACACTAACCTTAAATGTAAATGGGCCAAATGCCCCAATTAAAAGACAAAGAGTGGCAAGCTGGATAAAGAACCAAGACCCAAGATATGCTGTCTTCAAGAGACCCATGCAAAAACACACAGACTCGAAGGGATGGAGGAAAATTTACCAACAAATGGAAAACACAAAAAAGCAGGGGTTGCAATCCTAGCTTCTAACAGACTTTAAACCAGCAAAGATCAAAAAAGACAAGGTCATTACATAATGGTAAAGGGATCAATTCAACAAGAAGAGCTAACTATCCTAAATATATATGCACCCAATACAGGAGCACCCAGACTTATAAGATAAGTTCTTAGAGACCTACAAAGAGACTTAGACTCCCACACAATAATAGTGAGAAACTTTAACACCCCACTGACAATATTAGATCATTGAAACAAAAAATTCACAAAGATATTCAGTACCTGAACTCAGCCCTGGATCAAGTGGACCTGATATGTACAAAACTCTTTAGCTCAAAACAACAGAATATACATTTTTCTTATCATCACACAGCATGTACTATAAAACTGATCACATAATTGGAAGTAAAACACTCCTCAGCAAATGTAAATGAATCATAACACACAGTTTCTCAGACCACTGAGCAATCAAATTAGAACTCAAGATTAAGAAACTCACTCAAAACCACACAACTACATGGAAACTGAGCAACCTGTTCCTGAATGACTCTTGGGTAAATAATGAAAATAAGGCAGAAATCAAGAAGTTCTTTGAAACTAATGAGAACAAAGATATACCAGAATCTCTGGGACACAGCTAAGGCAGTGTTAAGAGGGAAATTTATAGCTTTAAATGCCCACATCAAAAAGCTAGAAAGGTCTTAAGTTAACAGCATCACAATGGAAAGAACTAAAGAACCAAGGGCAAACAAACTCCAAAGCTAGTAGAGGACAAGAAATAACCAAAATCAGAGCTGAGCTGCAGGAGATAGAGACACACAAAAAATTCAAAAGATTAGTGAATCCAGGAACTGTTTTTTTGAAAACATTAATAAAATAGACTGCTAACTAGATTAATAAGAAAAGAGAGAAGATTCAAATACAGTCAGAAATGATAAGGAGGAATATTACGACTGGCCCCACAGAAATACAGACAACCATCAGAGAATATTAGAAACACTTCTATGCACATAAACTAGAAAATTCTAGAAGAAATGGATAAATTCCTGGGCACATGCACTCTCCGAAGACTGAACCAGGAAGAAACGTAATTCCTAAATAAACCAATAATAAGTTCTGAAATTGAGGCAGTAATTAATAACCTACCAATCAAAAAAGGCATAGGACCAGATAGAATCACACTTAATTCTACCAGATGTCCAAGGAAGACCCAGTATCATTTCTACTGAAACTGTTCCAAAAAATTGAAAAGGAGGGACTCCTCCCTAACTCATTCTGTGAGGCCAGCATCATCCTGATATCAAAACCTCACAGAGGTACAACAACAACAAAAAGAAAACTTCAGGCCAATACCTTTGATGAATATTGATGCAAATATCCTCAGGAAAATACTGGTAAACTGAATCCAGCAACATGTCAAAAAGCTTATCCACCACAATCAAGTAGGCTTCATCCCTTGGCTGAAAGGTGGGTTCAACATACACAAAACAATAAATGTGATTTATCACATAGACAGAACTAAAGACTAAAACCACATGATTATCCTAGTAGATGCAGAAAAGGGTTTGGATAAAATTCAACATCCCTTCATGTTAAAAATTCTCAATAAACTAGTCATTGAAGGAACATACCTCAAAATAATAGCCATTATATGACAAACCCACAGCTGATACCATACTGAATGAGCAAAAGTTGGAAGCATTCCCCTTGAAAACTGGCTTCTTTGAAGGAAGACAAGGGTGACCTCTCACCACTCCTATTCAACATAGTATTGGCCAGGGCAACCAGGCAAGAGAAAGAAAGAAAGTGTATTCAGATAGAAGAGAGGAAATCAGACTATCCTTGCTTGCAGATGACATGATCCTATATTTAGAAAACCCCATAGTGTCAGCCCAAAACATTCTTAAACTGATAAACAACTTAAGCAAGGTCTCAGGATACAAAATCAGTGTGCAAAAATTACTAGCATTCCTATACACCAACAACAGTTAAGCCAAGAGCCAAATCATGAATGAACTCCATTCATCATTGCCACAAAAGGAAAATACCTAGGAATACAGTTTAAAGGGTTTGAAGGACCTTTACAAGGCAAACTACAAACCACTGCTCAAAGCAATCAGAGATAACACAAATAAATGGAAAAACATTCCATGCTCATGGATAGGAAGAATCAATATTGTGAAAATGGCCATACTGCCCAAAGCCATTTATAGATTCAATGCTATTCCCATTAAACTACCATTGACATTTTTCACAGAATAGAAAAACTTTTTAAAATTCATATGGGACCAAAAAGAGCCTGAAAAGCCAAAGCAATCCTAGGCAAAAAGCACAAAGCTGGAGGCATCATGCTACCTGACTTCAAACTATGCTTCAGGGCTACAGTAACCAAAACATCATGGTACTGGGACATGAAAAGACACATAGACCAATGAAACAGAATAGAGAACTCAGAAATAAGACTAAACACCTACAACTATCTGATCTTTGAGAAACCCGACAAAAACAGGAAAGGATTCCCTATTAAATGATGCTGCAATAACTGCCTAACAATATGCAGAAAATTGAAACAGGACTTCGTTCTTACACCATATAAAAAAATCAACTCACAATGGATGAAAGACATAACTGTAAAACTGAAAAGTATATTAAAATAATAAAAACAAAACCCTAGAATTAACATAGGCAATACCATTCAGGACATAGGCACGAGCAAAGATTTCATGATGAAGATGCCAAAAGCAACAGAAGCAAAAATGGACAATGGGATCTAATTAAACTAAAGAGCTTCTGCACAGCAAAATAAACTATCAACAGAGTAAATGGACAACCTACAGAATGGGAGAAAACTTTGCCAGCTATGCAGCATCTATAACGAACTTAAACAAATTTAAAAGCAAAAAACAACCCCATTAAAAAGTGGGCAAAGGACATGAACAGGCACTTCTCATGCAGCCATCAGTCATACATGTGGCCAACAATCATATTTAAAAAAGCTCAATATTACTGATTATTAGAGAAACACAAAACCACAATGAGATGCCATCTCACACTAGTCAGAATGGCTATTATTTTGACTATTAAAGTAAAAAAAAAAAAATGTTGGTGAGGTTATGAAGAAAAAGGAATGCTTTTACACTGTTGGTGGAATGTAAATTAGTTCAACTATTGTGGAAAACAGTGTGACAATTCCTCAAAGACCTAGAGACAGAAATACCCTTTGATTTAGCAATCCATTACTGGGTATATACCCCAAATTGTTCTATTATAAAAATACATGCACATATATGTTCATTGCAGCACTGTTCACAATAGCAAAGACAAGGAATCAACCTAAATTCCCATCAATGGCCAACTAGATAACAAATTGTGGAGCATATACACCATGAAATACTATATAGCTAGATTATGTCCTTTGCAGGGAGATGGATGGATCTAGAGGCCATTATCCTTAGCAAACTTAACATGGGAACAGAAAACCAGATACCGCATGTTCTCATTTATAAGCGGGAGCTAAATTATGAGAACACATGAACATTTAGAGTGCATAACAGTGCACACAGGGGCTGAAGAGAGGGTGGAGGGTAGGAGGAGGGAGAAGATCAGGAAAAATAACTGATGGATACTAGGCTTAATACATGGGTGATGAAATAATCTGTACGACAAACCCCCATGACATGTTTACCTATATAACAAAGCTGCACATTCTGCACATGTACCCCTGAACTTAAAAAGACAATGGAGAGATATACCTCTTGCCTGATCAGGTTCTAGATTCTGAAATAGACCTTCTCTCAACTCTGTAGAATGCAGTTAAAATGCATAGAAAAAGTCTGAGACTGTTTACACCTATTTGCTAACAGTAGGTGCTAACTCTCTTGTTTGTTCTTATTGCCCTTACTTCTTGACCTTTCTTCCTTTTCCTCTCCTTCCTCTGTCACCATTTTCTTATATCATTGCCTGAAGTCAGGAGTAAAGCCCAAATATTAAAAAATCTGGAAGAGACCTGGTGCAGTGCTCACATCTGTGATCCTGGGGCTTTGGGAGGCCAAGGTGGAAGTTGAACTCTTGGTGGAAAACCAAGAGTTCAGGGCTATAGAGAGCGCTTATCATGCCATTGCACTCCAACCTGGGCGACAGAGACCGTGTCTTTGGACAAAAAAATCTGGAAGGGAATTTTAAAAATTACTTGTAATATGAGTGTATTAACTTTAGTCATTCACAACAGCAGTCCACAGCATTTTTATGCTGTGATTTCTGAGGGAAATGAATTAGGCACATTTTTTTTTTTCTTTTTTACGGTACCTGCTTTTGCCTATGTGGAAGTTTTTTTTGATGTAAAACAAAAGCTCTTGATTAAATGCTCGAATCTACCTAACTGTTGAAGTAGGAATAAAGTGACATATAATGATACTTGGAAACAAACGAATTGGGGTCAGGGAGTTGAACAATGAGAACACATGGACACAGGAAGGGAACCACCACACACCGGGGCCTGTCGGAGGGTGGGGGTGCTAGGGGAGTGATAGCATTAGGAAAAATACCTAATGTAGTTGAGAAGTTGATGGGTGCAGCAAACCACCATGGCACGTGTATACCTGTGTAACAAACCTGCATGTTCTGCATATGTATCTCAGAATTTAAAGTATAATAATAATAAATTTAAAAAAGAATTGGGATCTGTTCTATTTTGATTTAAAATAAGCAACTAGCATGCATTAATGGCCGTTAGCTGTCTTCTAAGATGATTTTACAAATAGAGGAAATGTCTTATTTATTTGTCCACACAAAGCGAAGCCACTAAACCCCACTTTATTTCTTTCTTATTGTTTATTTTATCTTTCCTCTGGAAATTATATACAAAATGTGAATTAAATCTGAATAAACAAGGACTAAACTAGAAAAAATTACTATTCATCTATGTTTAATTAGTAGATCAACTGTTATTACCACCCCTCAATTGTGCATATTTATGAGGAAGAGTAGTACAATAAAAATAAGGTACCATTTCTTTTTTTATTGTTATTGTTCCATCAATACTTTTCAAATATTGAAACCTCCAGCAAACAATTCAAGTACAGTTTGTTATTAAAAAGCTATAATGTGCCAAAGAAAAGTCATTCTTTTTCCATATGCTCTTTACAGAATCAGAATAATCTTTGCAACAAGAAACTAATGTGCTTCTCTAATTAGAAAACTTCAGTCGTCTTTTAAAAAATTCCAGCAAAATTTAACATCATTTTATAAATTTTCTAAAGAAAAAGGAAATCATTGATAATCCTGTTATCTTGGTATAATGTTCATTTTGGCCTATTCCTTCCAGGCCCTTGACCACATGCACAGTTATTGTTATTTATTCAGGTAAACTTGCATTCTATTTTTCTTAACTGTTTTATCTTAAATTCTATTTGTATACAATTGTCATAATTATCATTTGTAATCATTTGAGTAATTTGCTTTGTGGGAATTGAACTCATGGAAAAAATGCAACAGAAGAAAACATATACAAAGATGCTCATGGTAGCCTTATTCAGGAAAATAACAGGATGAGCACATGCCTTTTCTGGCAGTGGTAAATCATGGCCTGCAACACTGGATGGACTATGATGTCAGTGCTTTCGACAGTAGCCAGAAGAATGAAGATTCTAATCACAGCTCTTGGTCAGCTCAAGGGCTCTGACAGTCAAGCTGAATTTCACGAGAGGTTGATTCATCTTTCAGTGCTGCCTCCTGTGTCAGCTATTTTTAAAAACCTCACTTAATAGATTGAATGTGAGGAGAAGCCTAAGGACTAAGGACCAGGAATGGCCCTACCATTTGTGGACATTTAGAACAAAATAAAAGTGAAACACACCCCCATATTTGGCAGTGCTACAAGCAGAAATGAGTTGTGGACATTATTCTTTCCCATCAGGTTTTTCTATAAGGAAGGACTAATGTGCTGCATTTTCTTAGGTCACCTGGCTGTGGAAACCAGGTAAAGAAACGATGTGTAGAGACTGGGTTAAACTGCTTTAAAATGCTGGGTGCTGGCAGCCTGAGTGAGGCTGGTCCAGTTTAGCTCAGAGCTGTCTGTGCTGAGCACAAACTGTAATTGTTTCTTAAACAGAAAGAGCCAAGATTCTGATTGATGCCAGGGTGTCTTTGAGTTCTGATCTACGTTCATATAGGCAGGACTAAATGGCCAAGTCAGATTGAGGTGTTGGGTTTTCATTGGATAGAGCTGGATATTGTTCCTTAGATGCTTTTCAAATATTCAATTGCACTGGAAATATGTTTAAGAAATGCTTTAACTAATGTCATTACCTTTAATAAAGACTCAAAACGTGTCAAAATAAAACCTCCAAATAAAGAGGATAGGTTTGCTGTTCATTGATATATCATTAATAAATATTCCATTTCGCTCATTTATGGTAAGTTAAAGGCAAGTATCTTGTAGTTTTAATGACATACTTATTTTAAAATAAAATATCAAGAATAATTACAGACTTTTCTTTAGTGCAAAGAGATGATAGCCTGAAATGTTAATCTGTGCTTTATTCCTTGGTCTTTCTTGTGACTTCCTGCCATGTGCTCCCTCGTCAGACAGCAGGGAAGGTAATACCAACAGTTCTCAAGGTATGTTCATTATAGCAGTGCAAAGACTAGCAAAGTGCTGTGATTACAGGTGTGAACTGTGCCCAGCCATTTCTTGACTTTTTGTTAGTTAAGGCCTTTAACAAGTAGAGGCCTTAACTAATAAAAAGCCAATATTCAGTTTCAAATTCTCAAACACAACCACAACATTCATGGCAAGGATAGTAGTGTAAGAGAAAAAGGCTTTGAGTTGTAAGAGAGTTGATGTCAAAAGTTAGAACCCTGAAGTCTATGCCAAAGATGAGAGGCACAGAAGAATATTGGACAGATCCAGGGAGCCCACTTTCCTAGACTAGATAGTATTTCTGCGGTTTGGGGGAAGAATAGAAAAGAAGAGCCATGGTTAGAAGATGTTATAAGGGAATAAAGGACTCTTTGCACAGGAGTGCATTGCAACTTTGCTTGTTTCTGGGTGGGATCTAGGAGAGGGGTGAGGTTTCCAATTTCTCCCACATCATGTTGCGGGTCATAGTATCTAGGCAACATGACATTGATAACATCCAAAACATTGCCCTGTTTTTATGACGGTCACAGAAACAGGTAGAGAAGGCTGTTGGGCCTGTGGAGCCCCAAGGTTACCACAAGGGTGACATGGAGAAATAGTTCAGGAGTTTAAACTGAAGACCAGATGGGACTGAAGTCATTGGTGAGTGTTAGCATAGATGGATGTCCCACGCTAGGGGCCAGTGAGAGCAAGGACCAGCAAGATATACCAGCATGGACAGATGGGGGCAGGGGTTGGCCAGATGCCCTTGGATGCCATGCCTAGATGTTAGAGATCCATTTGCATGTTAGAAGCAATCTCAGAGAAATGGAAAAGGAATGAGGAAAGTGTTCTGAATTGGCAGAGGAAATTCTACTTGACTAGCGTTAATTTTATGTCATTTATGGAATAAAGGCTCAAGAAAAATTTAGTTATGAAAAAATATATATTTTTAAATTTTTAAGTTCTGGGATATATGTGCAGAACATGCAGTTTTGTTACATAGGTATACATGTGTCATGGTGGTTTGCTGCACCTATTGACCTATCCTCTAAGTTCCCTCTTCTTGCCCCCAAACCCCCAACAGGACCTCTTGGGTGGTGTTCCCCACTCTGTGTCCATGTGTTCTCACTGTTCAACTCCCACTTATAAGTGAGAACATGCAGTGTTTGGTTTTCTGTTCCTGTGTTGGTTTGCTGAGGATGATGACTTTCAGCTTCATCTATGACCCTGCAAAAGACATGGTCTCATTCCTTTTTACGGAGGCATAGTATTCCATGGTGTATATGTACCACATTTTCTTTATCCAGTCTATCATTAATGGGCATTTGAGTTGGTTCCATGACATTGCTGTTGTAAATAGCAATGCATATGGGTTCATGTGTCTTTATAGCAGAATGATTTATATTCCTTTGTATTCCTTTGGGTATATACCCAGTAATGGGATTGCTGGGTCAAATGGTACTTCTAGATCTAGATCCCTGAGGAATCGCCATACTGCCTTCCACAAGGGTTGAACTAATTTACATTCCCATCAGCAATGTAAAAGTGTTCCTATTTCTCTACAGCCTCTCCAGCATCTATTGTTTCTGGGCTTTTTAATAATCACCATTCTGACTGGTGTGAGATGGTATCTCATTGTGGTTTTTGATTTGCATTTCCTAATGATCAGTGATGTTGAGCCCTTTTTCATATGTTTGTTGGTTGCATAAATTTCTTTTTTTGAGAAGTGTCTGTTCATATCCTTTGCCCACTTTTTGATGGGGTTTTTTCCTCATAAATTTATTTAAGTTCCTTGTAAATTCTGGATGTTAGACCTTTATCAGATGGGCAGCTTGCAAAGATTTCCTCCCATTCTGTACATTGCCTGTTCACTCTGATGGTAGTTTATTTTGCAGTGCAGAAGCTCTTTAGTTTAATTAGATACCATTTGTCTATCTTGGCTTTTGTTGCAATTGCTTTTGGCATTTTCATCATGAAGTCTTTGCCCATGCCTATGCCTTGAATGGTATTGTGTAGGTTTTCTTCTAGGGTTTTTATGGTTTTGGGTTTTACATTTAAGTCTTTAATCCATCTTGAGTCAATTTTTGCATAAGGTTTAAGAAAGAGGTCCAGTTTCAGTTTTCTGCATAAGGCTAGCCGGTTTTCCCAGCACCATTTATTGAATAGGAGATCCTTTCTCCACTGCTTGTTTTTGTCAGGTTTGTCGAAGATCAGATGGTTGTAGATGTGTGGTTTTATTTTTGAGGTCTCTCTTTTGTTCCATTGGTCTATATGTCTATTTTGGTACCAGTACCATGGTGTTTTGCTTACTGTAACCTTGTAGTATAGTTTGTAGTCAGGTAGTGTGATGCCTCCAGCTTTGTTCTTTTTGCTTAGGATTGTCTTGGGTATATGGGGTCTTCTTTGATTCCATATGAAATTTAAAGTAGTTTTAAAAAAATTCTGTGAAGAATGTCAATGGTAGTTTAATGGGAATAGCATTGAATCTATAAATTACTTTGGGCAGTATAGCCATTTTTACAATATTGATTCTATCTATAAGGCTGGAATGTTTTTCCATTTGTTTGTGTCCTCTCTTATTTCCTTGAGCAGTGGTTTGTAGTTCTCCTTGAAGAGGTCCTTCACATCTCTTGTTAGCTGTATTACTAGGTATTTTATTCTCTTTTTAGCAGTTGTGAATGGGAGTTCATTCAGGATTTGGCTCTCTGCTTGTCTATTGTTGATGTAAAGGAATGCTTGTGATTTTTGCACATTGATTTTGTATCCTGAGACTTTGCTGAAGTTGCTTATCAGCTTAAGGAGATTTTGGGCTGAGATGATGGGGTTTTCTAAATATAGAATCATATCATCTGTAAACAAAGACAGTTTGACTTCCTCTCTTGCTATTTGAATAAGCTTTATTTCTTTCTCTTGCCTGATACCTTGGCCAGAACTTCCAATAATATATTGAATAGGAGTGGTAATAGAGCGCATCCATGTCTTGTGCTGGTTCTCAAAGGGAATGCTTCCAGCTTTTGCTCATTCAGTATGATATTGGCTGTAGGTTTGTCATAAAAGCTCTTATTATTTTGAGATATGTTCCATCAATACCTAGTTTATTGAAAGTTTCTAAATGAAGGGATGTTAAATTTTATCATAGGTCTTTTCTGCATATATTGAGATAATCGTGGTTTTTGTCTTGGGTTCTGTTTATGTGATAGATTACATTTATTGATTTGTATATGTTGAACTAGCCTTGCAACCCAGGGATGAAGCTGACTTCGTTGAGGTGAATAAGTTTTTTGCTGTGCTCATGGATTTGTTTTTGCATCAATGTTCATCAGGGATATTGACCTGAAGTTTTTTTTTTGTTTTGTTTTGTCTCTGCCAGGTTTTGGTATCAAGTTGATGCTGGCTTCATAAAATAAGTTAGGGAGGAGTCTCTCCTTTCCAATTGTTTGGAATAGTTACAGAAGGAATGGTTCCAGCTCCTCTTTGTACCTCTGGTAGAATTCAGCTGTGAATCCATCTGGTCATGGGCTTTTTTTGGTTGGTAGGCTTTTAATTACTGCCTCAATTTCAGAACTGTTTTTGGTCTATTCAGAGATTCAACTTCTTCCTGGCTTAGTCTTGGGAGGGTGTATGTGTCTAGGAATTTATCTATTTCTTCTAGATTTTCTTGTTTATTTGCATAGAGGTGTTTATAGTATTCTCTGATGGTACTTTGTATTTCTGTGGGGTCACTGGTAATAGCCTTTTTATCATATTTTATTGTGGCTATTCTCTCTTTTCTTCTATATTGGTCCAGCTAGAAGTCTATCTATTTTGTTAATGTTTTCAAAAAACCAGCTCCTGGATTTGTTGATTTTTTTTAGTGGGTTTGTGTCTCTATCTCCTTCAATTCTGCTCTGATCTTAGTTATTTCTTGCCTTCTGCTAACTTTTCGATTAATTTGCTCTTGCTTCCCTGGCTCTTTTAATTGTGAGGTTAGGGTGTAAATTTGAGGTCTTTCTAGCTTTCTGATGTGGGCATTTAGTGCTATAAATTTTCCTCTTAACACTGTTTTAGCTGTGTCCCAGAGATTCTGGTATGTTGTCTCTTTGTTCTCATTGGTTTTAAAGAACTTCTTGATTTCTGCCTTAATTATTTATCAGGAGTCATTTAGGAGCAGGTTGTACAATACACTTGTAATTTTGTGGTTCTGATTGAGTTCCTTAATCCTGAATTCTAATTTGATTGCACTGTGGTCTGAGAGATTGTTTGTTACTATTTCACATTTTTTGCATTTGCTGACAAGTGTTTTACTTCCAATTATGTGGTCAATTTTAGAATAAGTGCCAAGCGTCACTGAGAAGAATGTATATTCTGTTAATTTGGGCTGGAGAGTTCTGTAGATGTCTATTAGGTCCACTTGATCCAGAACTGAATTCAAGTCTTGAATATTCTTGTTAGTTTTCTGTCTCATTGATCTGTTTGACAGTGCCGTGTTAAAGTCTTCCACTATTATTGTATGAGAGCCTGTCTCTTTGTAAGTCTCTAAGAACTTGTTTTATGAATCTGGATGCTCCTGTATTAGGTGCATATATATTTAAGATAGCTCTTCTTGTTGAATTGATCCCTTTACTATTATGTTATGCCCTTCTTTGTCTGTTTGATCTTTGTTGGTTTAAAGTCTGTTTTGTCAGAGACTAAGTTTGCAACACCTGCTTTTTTTTTTTTTTAATGCTTTCCATTTGCTTGGTAAATTTTCCTCCATTTTTTTATTTTGAGCCTATGAGCGTCTCTGCATATGAGATGGGTCTCCTGAATAACAGCACACCTATGGGTCTTGACTCTTTATCCAATTTGCCATTCTGTTTCTTTTAATTGGGGCATTTAGCTCATTTACATTTAAGATTAGCATTGTTATATGTGAATTTGATCCTGACATCATGATGCTATCTCGTTACTTTGCACACTAGTTGATGCGGTTTCTTCATAGTGTCATTGGTCTTTATATTTTGGTGTATTTTCGCAGTGGTTGATACCTGTTTTTCCTTTCAACATTTAGTGCTTTCTTCAGGAGCTCTTGTAAGTCTGGCCTGGTGGTGACAAAATCCCTCAGCATTTGCTTGTCTGAAAAGGATTTCATTTCTCCTTGCTTATGGAGCTTAGTTTGGCTAAATATGAAATTCTGGGCTGGATATTTACCCCCAATCTCCTCCGGCTTGTAAGGTTTCTGCTGAAAGGTCCACTGTTAGTCTGATGGGCTTCTCTTTGTAGGTGACCTGGCCTTTCTCTCTGGCTGCTCTTAACATTTTTTCCTCATTTCAACGTTGGAGAATCTGATGATTATGTGTCTTGGGGTTGACCCTTGGATGCGGTTTTTATGGGGGAATTTTATTGTTGTTGATGCTGTTGTTGTTGCCTTCTGCTTGTTATTCTTTTAATGGTCAGGTCCCTCTTCTGCAGGGCTGCTGCATTTTGCTGGGGGTTTACTTCAGGCCCTGTTTATCTGATTCACTCCCATGCCTGGAAATGTCACTCAAAAAAGGTTGGAGAACAGCAAAGATGGGTGCCTGTTCCTTCTCCTGGGACCTCTGACCTTGAGGGGCACCAACCTAATGCCAGTAGGATCACTCCTGTATAGGGTGTCTGACAACCCCTGTTGGAGGGTCTCACCCAGTTGGGTGGCATGGGGAACAGGACTCATTTAATGAAGCACTTTATCCCTTGTTGGAGGGGGTGTGCTTTGCTGGGGGAAACCCACTCATCTGGGCTGCCTGGATTCCTCAGAATTAGCAGGAGGAAAGGCTAAGTCTGCTTGTCCGCAGAGACTGTAGCAACTCTCCTATTAGGGGCTGAGGCCCAGAGAGATCAGGGTTCTGTCCCTGAGCCTCCAGCTGGAGTTGCTGGAGTTCCTGCAGGGAGGCCTCAGGATCAGGCCTAAAGAGGCACTCTGGCTGCAGTCTGCCACAGCCAATGTGTTGGTCTGTGGGGGACACCTCTTGGTTCCAAGCCATCAGCCTCCCTGGCTCCAGCAGGGGAAAAGCATAGCCTGGAGCCATATAGATGGATGCCACCCTTCCCCTGACCAGGGAGCTTAGCAAGTTTTAGGCAGTTATGAGTCCCGATGCTGGCTGCTGCCCCTCCCCCAAGGAGCTCTAAGGGCTTACACAGCAAGCAGCCACAGCTGTGGTGCTGGTTGCCCCTCCCACCAGGAACTTGGCAGGCTTAAGCAGATTCTAGCTGAGAGGCTGTTGAGAATCTATGTGGCTCTGGGGTTGGGACCCTAGGCCCTACTGGCATGGGTTTGAGTGGGATCTTCCAATCCATTGGTTGCACAGTTCCGTGGAAAAAGCACAGTTTTCCTGGCTGGGTAACATGCTCACTCACTGCCTCCCTCTGCTGTGGGGTGAGGGCTCCCTTGCCCTGTGTGGCTCTCAGGTGGGCACCACACTGCTCTTCCTTCTTCTCTGTGGATCATGCCAGCTGCCTAGTCAGTTCTGATGAGAGAACCTGGATACCTTGGTTGACAGTGCAGGTATGGTTCTTTTCAATAGGAGCTTCTGATCACCCTGCTTCTAGTCAATTATCTTGGCCCACTTTCTGGAAAAGTATTTTTTACACACCTAAATTGCAGCCTATGAGATTCAATGTCTCTACATAGTTATTAGTATAAAGACCTAGTCAAAAATTTATATCAGAATCTTATGCATTTAAATAAAGTAAAATATTTTAAAATATATATAAAAGTTTAAATATCAACCTTCGGGGAGGAGGTTTTCACTTTAGAGATGAGTTCCATCAAGATTTAATACATTTGGAAAGGGCTGCCACTCTAAGTTCAACAGTGTTCTTGTGATATAAATGTCACTGCTATTACAGTAGTTTCCTTTGTGGAGAAAAAATACTGTAATATAAAACTAAGTTTAAATGAAGACCTTGATTCAGAAGTGCCAATAGGCTACAGCTGGGCTATTGCCTTCCCCTTTGTGGAAAAATGTAAATCCTAGATACTGGGTCCCTGTTATGATGCCTTTGTATCTGTTTCTATGAGAAGAGCCCTCCCCGTAAACCATGAACATGCTATTTCAGCTGCTGTCTCTCTACAGTCCCATGGCCATAGATAATTGGCTCAAAGGTGGATAACTGACCCAAGCTAGGCTAATCTGATTTTGTCTTTTGGAAATTCAAAATGTAAAATGCACAGGCTAGGAGTTTTAGTAGCTGAGACATAATGTGGGGAGGAAGAAACTCATATAGTGAAGTTCCCACTGGAGTCTTGAAGCCCAGTTTTCAAGAATCTTTGAATTTCATGAGCCAGTCTAAAATCTTTCCATTGTTTTTCCTTAAGTTAGCTACATTGGTTTTTGGTACTTAAAACTGAAAGAGTCCCAAATCATTCTTCTTATAATAATATCTTCATGTAATGAAAAGAAGGAATTGACCTAAGGCAGCAAAGCCCTACTACAATGTCTTGGGTTATATCAGATTTTGACTGGGGTGCTGGCCTCTATTTCCCTGATTATACAAGACTTTTCACATCACGCTTCAAACATGTACAGAACACACATAAGATGGAGTGTTCTTTCTGAAATCAGTTCACAAATGTTGATGAGCTAGACCTATGCAACTTAGCCCTTGTCCCTGATTATAGTTGAAAATGTTCTTGAAAGCTTTTAAAGTCTGAGTTAGAGAATATTCATATCTGCAGATATGTGTTCTAGTAAGAAAATGTTAGGGTGGCTTGCAAGTAAAATTAAGATTCCAGGTACTCTTTTATGGCTTATTCCTGCCAATTCTGTAAATTGTGTATTTTTTACTATTACAAAAAATAATAAAGGGGTTTAGAGAGCACGTATGGCCCAGTGCATCCTCCTGCACAGCTGCTTTTTTTTTTTTTTTTTTCGGTTCTCAGCTCTGTCCCCTGGAGTGACCCATCCAGACCAGCAGTCAATGCCTTGCCCATCAGGAAACCCCTCATCCCAGTCAGTCCTGTTACTTTTGATTTTGTCTCTTTTTCCTTTTTCATGGATACTGTAAGTATACTATTTAGGTAGAAGGAAATACAACTTAAATATTTTAATTATAAAGTTTTATTCATAAAATTTAAAAGTTTGCAGAATGAACTGCGAGCTGCCTGTTGGCTGCCTGACATGTAAAAAGCTTGGAAGTCATCATGGCTTGACTTATTGATCACAATAAGACAAAACTGAACAAACTGAAAACTCACAAAACTAACAGTTCTTCTTAGATCCATCAGAGGATTGAGGTAATGGGGCAAGATGTTGCCCACAAATTGGAGAGATAGGCAAGTATAGAGAATCATAGCTTACTGTGAGCAGAAGCCAGTATTGGGGTAGGAAACTTTAACTATAATTGACAAATTATTGGATAAACTTAAGAGTTAAACACTCTGGGGGATCAGTTTTAGGGGTTTCCCATTTTTCTGTGTGTGTATTTTACCTCCAGGAGCCCTACTGGGTTCTCAGCCTGAAGATTGGAGAAAAATCTGCTTGCGTTTCTGGTAGAGTGAAAGGGAGTGGCCATTTTGAAATATGCTCAGAACATTCTGTTTCTTTTAAGGAAAATTATTATGCCAGAGCCTAATTATCACAGGTTACATTAGAGCCTAACTGACCTAGAGGAAGGGAAATATACAACTCCATTCCCCTCTATCCTTTCTATTTTACCTAACAAGGAAAAATATTGACAAGCACTGTGAAGGTCATAGCACAGGGACTCAGGCTTACAAAGACAGAGACCTAATGAGAGGAGAATGTTTCCCCTCTCCTATGCATTACCACACATTACCACCACATAAATCAGGCCCCTGTATATATAACAGGGAATTACACCTGAAAGGACTGCAAACCTCAGACTCTAGTTAAGCAAAAGTCTCTAGGGAAACCCAAAGACAACAGGGGAGGAAAAAATGAGAACACTAGGAAAATTTTAGCTTCTGACACCATGTCTACAGCAAACCATTGATACAGCCTAACTCCTAGCCAGACAAACATAAAAATCTCACATTAAAGACCTATTTACTTTATCACATCCAGCTATCAACCAAAAGTTATGAGCTCCATGTGGCTTGGGATTCTTCCAAACATGGTAGCTGGGTTCCAAGGTTAATCATCACATGAGTAAGATTATATGAGTGTGTATGAGAGAGACAGAGAGAGGAAGGCAGAAGGCATTGCCTTATATGATCTAGCCTCAGAAGTCATGTAGCTTTATTTTTGTAACATACTATCAGTTGGGACAATTACAAGGTCTATGTGCTGATATACCTTGTAAGAAGAGCATCTGGGATGGGATAGATATTAAGTGTGGCCACCTTTACGAAATACAGCTTGCCAATTATGTGTCAGGCCTTGTTAATTCTTTGTTCTATGCTTTTCTTTAGAATATTTACTTAGTTCTTTTAGATGCTTGAATAGAAACTAATGTTAGCAACGTTCTTTTTAGTTTCTGTTCTTCTGTATCATGTTCTAAGGAGTCTAAAAAAGCAGAAAGTCATTGGTCTTCTTTCATGGTTCAAGATGGTTTACTTGTTTAACATTTTATTGGGCATCAACTGCCAGACACTAAAGCTAGGTGCAGAGGAGAGAGGTGAACAAAACAAAAATGGTTTCTGCTCTCATGAAGATTGTAATCTGGTTGGTGACAGAAGAATGCATAGTGGCCATCATTTTTGTATGCAGAGTCAAGACAGAGTTGAAATAGTAGAATCATGGATCAATAAGGGTATGAGGGTCTTTCATGAGCACCTTCCTTCTTCCATGGTGGTCACGTAGACTAGATAGTTGGCCATTCTGTTTTTAAAGCTATCCAGGATATAAAGGAGGAAGTTTCTACTGTTAAAGGCTTATTGCAATTTAAGCTCATCCCTCTCTTTTTTGTTCTATGTGAAGCTGTAGAAGTAATCAGTGCCTTCCTTACAAAAACTTGTTATGTAGTAAGTGAATGTATTGAATCACACATTTACTTTTCCTTTTTCTAGCTAAACTTTGTCAACTTTTTGAGCTTTTTCTCATAGGGGTATTATTGTAATATTGGGGTTCAGGGTGTCCTCAGCTCCCCTGAGAGGATGTTTCTCCAGGATCTTGGTCTCCTGCCCTCTCAAGAAGGAGAGAGGGGCCACGGCACAGTGCACAGTAATGCCAGACTCAAAAGTGTTTGTAGCAAGTGATTTATTTAAAGCAGAGAGAGAAACAGGAGAAGGAGAGAGAAAGAAACAGCTAACTCTCACACTGAGTGAGAGAATCCAGAAAGATGGAGTCCAGGAGAGGAAAGTAGCTTCCACACTGACTGGAAGGGAATTGAGAGAGAGATGGAGTTGAGGAGCGAAAGCCAGGCTTTGACAAGAGAGTGTGGAAGGGGACTTCAGAGGGGAAATCCAGGAAAGAGAAAGACGGCTTCCATGAAGGGAGTGTTCATGGAAGGGGACCCAAACATGGAGTCCGAAGGGGTGTGGAAGAAGGGGACTTTTAACCTGGGAGGAACCCGCACCTTCTCTAAGATCCCTGGCCAATGAAAGGAGTTCCTTCGAACTTCCGCTGGAGTGATTGACTCTTGGTTTCTTTCCATGCCAGCAAAATTCAAACATAAACTTAAATCTCCGGGATGGAGAGAGAGAGGGGTGGGGCATGGTGCTGGGAAGTTCTTGCCGTTAAAACTACACCCCCTTGTGGATCCAGAAAGAGAACACATTCCCTCATTATCTATTCTTTAATTTTAATATTTCATATTTGTTTTTCTGTAGGGAAACTCAAACTGTCCACAGGATTTTGAAGAAATCCAAAAAGCCGAGGAAAGTGAAAGGATAACTTTTTGGCTTACAAATGTGGCCTTTCTTGGGGGATACACACTGCCATTAATGGCTTTTAATGTGACACCATATTGTCTATATACGTATTTGAAGGCAGGACAGTTCAGTGACTCTTCTACTCCTTCTCTTTCTTATGTGGGTTCCAACTGGTATTTCTATTTATTAGAGATAGAATCCTGCTCTGTTGCTCAGTCTGGAGTGCCATGGTGCAATCATGATTTATGGAAACTTTGAACTCCTGGGCTCAAGCAATCCTCCCACCTCAGCCTCCTGAGTAGCTGGGAATACAAGATACATGTCACCATGCCTGGCGAATTTTTTAATTTTTTGAAGAGATGCTGTTCTCAAACTCCTAGGCTTAAGCAATCCTCCTGCTTTGGCCTCCCAAAGTGTTGGGATTTATAGGTGTGAGCCACTGTACCTGGCCTGAATTGATGTTTTTAACTTTGCTATAGTGTTTGCTTTGTTCTTCAATGTCCATATACAACCCTACTATCAGAATTAATACCTTATTGAAAGAGGCTCTAGAATTCTATTTTCCTATTTTGATATTTAAAATATTTTGGCATCCTTTTTGACCTAGGATTGAATGTTTGAATTTAATGTGTTTAGACAAACCAGTTCTAAACACCCTGGACCTAGTTTCATTCACTCAGCACATATTTATTGATGATTAAATAATCATCAATATACATGATAGGCACTGTTCAAGGTCCTAGAGATTTGATGCTCAGCAAGAACTGGCATGGTCTCTGCCTTCCCAGAGTCTACAGATTCTGGTGGGAGAGTCACTAATTGATTTATAGACGTCTCAGGAAAATGCTTGCTTCCTAAGAGGCAGAACAGTATGCTTGCTCTTATGGAAAGATTTGAGGGTTGGGACAGAGAACCCAATGTTTTTTGTCAAATAACCTTTTAATTTCACATCAGTTTTAGACTTAGAGAAAAACTGAGAGTCTGTAAGACCATTCTTATACACCCAGTGCAGCACAGTTTCTCCTCTTACTACTATCTTTCATTAGTTTGGTACATTTGTTACAATTAATGTGACTTTATTGATATATTCTAATTAACTAAAGTCCATACGTACTTCAATCAGATTTTCTTCATTTTTCACATAATATTCTTTTTCTGTTCCAGGATTTCATCTAAGATACCACATTATTTGTATTCAGCCATCATGTCTTCTTAGCTCCTCTTGGCTGTTAGTTTCTCTAACTTTCCTTGGCTTTGGTGACCTTGGCAGTTTTGAGGAGTACTGGGCAGGTGTTTTCTAGTATGTCCCTCAATTGAAATTTGTCTGATGTTTTTCACATGTTACTTTGAGGTTAAGAGATTTTGGGAAGAAGACCACAGAGTTCAAGCTCCATTCTTTTCACATCAATTCAAGGGTATATATTGTTAACATGAACGATCACTGCTGATGTTGACTTTTATTGTCTGTCTGAGATAGTGCTTGTCAGGTTTCTCCACTGGGAAATGACTTCTACCTCCCACCTGCAATTTGGAAGTAAGCAATTATGCAAAGCCCATACTTAAGGAGTGGAGAATTATGTTCCACTTCCTTGAGGACTCAGTAGCCCCATAACTTATTTGGTATTTTTCTGCATGGGAGATTTGTCTTTTCTCTCCTGGAAACTTGATTTTAATAACCAGCTTTGTCTTTGCCATCTCTGCAACCTCTGGCAAATTCCTTTACCTTGAGTTTGTTTCCTTATTTTTCAACTCTGTCGTCACGTAATTTTGTGAGATATGGTAAGGCACAATGCTTTGTGATTTATGGAGTATGACTATATGAAGGTCTTAGTAATTGTTTCTCCTAATTCAGATTCCTCGTCCTCCCAGAGAGATCCTCTCATGGAGGCCACCTAAACAATGCTTTTCCGCTGGGTATCAGGAGCACTTGAGCAGCTGTTGCTGGAAGAGAACTTATGGCCTCCTCCATAATTAGGGGAGGGTGGAGGCTGGTGATTTCTGCCTTGGGGACAGACAGGCCCAAGTAAGGAGTCCTGCAAATTCCTTCCCTTTCTGCCCAGTACACTCCCAATCTGGGGTGATTGCTGCGGTTAAGATTACCCAATATAGATGTTTGAAGGCTGTTAACCAGGTCAGAGGTATGAGAAAAAGAAAGCCTTTTTCTTATCACATGCTATGAAGAGAGTCTGAGGTCAGAAGCATTTTGGGTCAAGGATTTCATTAACAGCTTCCTTCCCCTACCTTTTTGGGTTTACTTCTGCCTCAGACTCTCTTGAGCGTATGTTTGGTTTCAGTTTTGTGCCAGTTTCTAACACCATAGCAGGTTGTGATTAGGATGACTGTCTTTATAAAAGTTACTTGAAAGTCAGGTTTGAACAAGACACTCACATGTTCTTTGCAAAGGATGTTAAGCTTGTTGACTGGAAGCCTGCCTGCCAGAACAAGATCTTCTGCACACACCAGAAACAATCTGCTATTGTCTCCAGGGGTAAAATGGTGCCAACAAAAAATGAAAATTTTAGCCAACAGGAGGAATACTGCATTAACTGCTTCACCACTAAAAGTAATTATGGGAAAGGACTGAGAAGGTAAAAACCTCTTTTGTTTTCAGCCTAGAAATACACACATTGCACAAATGTGGTACCCAGAGCAAAGCTGCCCTGTTAGAGCAGAGCAAGTGATTCATTCCCCATGCAGGAACTTGTCAGGGTTAGAGCTCTTCCTTTATTCTGAAAGTTTTTAATGATGCCAGGGGAGGAGGCTGAGTGTCCCCTCCACCCCTCTGTGCTGATCTTGGTCCCAGAAGCTGTTACCTCAGAGACGGTTCCATGCCAGGACTTTGGGGAAGATAGAAGAGTGTGCATAGCTTTTAGGACATTCTTCAGGAAACAGCACAAAATGCAGTGTCTATGGCGAAAACCAGGGAAAGAGAAGAAAGAGAGCAAAGACCAAAAAAGTAAACTGAAACAGGTAATGGGGAAGCTTGTCTTAATTTTATTAATTCTTTAATTTGTGGCTTAATGAATGTGGGGGCAGAAGAAGATAGGACAGGGAATTACAATTGTCAGAGCCCCCTGTCCCATTTTCTCCCCTAACCTCTGATGAATAAAAATAAAGGACTATTGATTAAATCTATGTGGGAACTCCATTTACTTTCTTCCCACAATCTGTGTTGGCATCTGACCCCCACAGTAACAAAATGGTGATATTCTGAGCCCTTATTATTCACCTACCGGGTCTGTCCTAAGTTTCCCATCTTCACACACAATTCAGCTTTACCGTTAAAAAAGTCAAGTACTGGTCAGGCGTGGTGGCTCATGCCTGTAATCCCAGCACTTTGGGAGGCCGAGACAGGTGGATCACTAGGTCAGGAGTTCGAGACCAGACTGGCCAATATGATGAAACTCCATCTCTACTAAAAATACAAAAGTTAGCTGGGCATGGTGGTGCGGGTCTGTAGTCCCAGCTACTCGGGAGGCTGAGGCAGAATTGCTTGCACCTGGGAGGTAGAGGTTGCAGCGAGCCGAGATTGTGCCACTGTACTCCAGCCTGGGCAACAGAGCGAGACTCCGTCTCAAAAAAAAAGAAAAAAGAAAAATTTAAGTACTGTTCAACAATTCCAGATTCCAAGAGTTTTGAGAGGTCCTGGCTTCATGAACAATCACTTAGTAGTAAAGAAATGAACCTCTGGGCGATGGTCAAAGTTCCCTCTTAGTAAACAAGGACAACTCACTCAGAACAACAGCCTTCAGAGGAGAAGCTTATTCCTGAGTTACCAAGATTTCTAGCCAGGTCCCCTTCCAGTTTCATGTGTTATATATTCATCTGTGATACTTTATAAACTACATGTGGTTGAGGGCGGGGATGGAATTTGCCCTTGTTTTAAAGTTTGTTTCTGATCATTTCAATATCTGAATCACTACAGAGGCTGGTTCTAGTGTGGTTTGTTTCTTAGTTGTGTCTCTGGGTGTGTCTGATAATCTTTCATGGGAGTCTGGACATTGTATGTGAAAAATGGTAGAGGGTCTAGATGGTGTTCAGTTTCTTCAGAAAGAATGATTTTTAGCTTCTGGAAGGCTGTTAGTATAGCAGCAGATCACATTCATCTAATTAGGGAGCAAGCTGATTTGAGGCTGTGCCTGTCTTTAAGGCTTTGACTATCTTGGGTTCACCCTATGTCTAGGGTGTAGAAAGTCTCAAATGAAACCCTGGATTGTTTACTTGATGATATGGTTTGGCTGTGTCCCCACCCAAATCTCATCTTGAATTGTAGCTCCCATAATTCCCATGTGTTGTGGGAGGGAACCTATGGGAGCTAATTGAATCATGGAGGTGGTTTCCACCATACTGTTCTCTTGGTAGTGAATAGGTTTCACGAGATCTGATGGTCTTATAAGGGATTTTCCCTTTCTCTGGGCTCTCATTTCTCTTTTGCCTGCCACTATATAACATGTTCCTTTCACCTTCCACCATGATCGTGACACCTCCTCAGCCACATGAAGCTGTGAGTCCATTAAACTTCTTTTTCTTTATAAATTGCCCTGTCTCTGGTATGTCTTTATCAGCAGCATGAAAACAGACTAATATACCTAAGCACCTCCACCTGACCGGTCCCTGAAATCCATTTAAAAAAATTTTCCTGGCTGGGTGCGGTGGCTCACGCCTGTAATCCCAAAACTTTGGGAGGTTGAGGCGGGTGAATCACCTGAGGTCAAGAGTTCAAGACCAGCCTGGCCAACATGGTGAAACCCCGTCTCTACTAAAAATACAAAAAACTATCGCAGGCCCTCCTCTGGCAGCTGCTGGCAACCCTTGGCCTTCCTTGGATTATAGAGACATCATGCCAATCTCTGCTTCCATCTTCCAATTGACTTATTCTCTGTGCGTGTCTCTGTGTCTGCTTCTCTTATATTGGATTTAGGGCCCTAAATCCAGGGTGAATTAATCAAGATCCTTAGCTAGTTATATTGACAAAGACCAGTATTCCCAAGTAAAGTCACATTCTGAGGTTCTAAGTGGATATGACTTTTTGAGTTATATATTTCAACCTACTATAACCACCAACATCAATCTTAAAACAATAAGCTTTATGAGGGCAGGAATTGTGTCTGCTTTATTCACTAGAGGATCCTGAATGCCTAGTACTTTCAAGGCACTTAATATTTAATAAATGATTGAGGTTGAAATAATAGGAACTCATTACTTGTTGCCAGAGACATTCAAATTAAGACATCATTCATGGGCCAATCTAGGATGCTTGCTCTTAGAGTTTTTGATATATTTATATAAGCTTCTATGCCTCATTGTACAGATGGAAATGTAATCTACTATTGAAAAGAGTATTACTTTGTAGTCTACTTTAAAAAAATGTATCCCAAATTCTTACTTTTACTTTCTCTCTTCTCTTTCTGTTTTCTTCCTTTTTATTTTCTGTTGTATTACCAATTACTAGTCCTCTGTTTTCTTCTCAGTTCTTTTTTCAACTCTTTATAATTGTGCTTTTGAAAGGCATTGACTAGAATGATATGTGTATGTGTGTATGTATGTGTGTGTATATATACATACTAGTATTTTTATATAATTTTATATATAAAATATTAGTACATATTCCTAATATGTATTAGTCATATATATACATGTGTGTATATAATGACTTAAATAAGACTTAAATATGATTTAAGTCTTGTACACTTAAATAAGATTGAAAAGAAGATGATACTTAATTAGCAATTTTATAGTTTATCTGAAGAAAGGAGAAGCAGCTCATTTTGTATTTTAAATGAGTCATAAGAGGAAAAGAATTTCATGTTTTCCAGCATACAGTCTTTTAAGGTAATACTGGCTGCATCTTTTCCAACTATTAAACTAGGACATAATGAGTGAGATGACATTATACATAACAAGCTGCTAGTCATGCAACTAAGAAATCCTTTCTCACGCCATTTCCTGCGGAGTGAAATTGTATGGATGCCTGCAAGTATCTAAACTTGCTGCACTGTTTGAGCATCGCCATTACCTTTCCAAGCCTCAGATCTAGTGCTTTGATTTGATTTCTCAAGCTCCTTAAAGCTTCTTCTATGCCAGTTTGGATGGTATTTAGAAATCTTGATGAATATGCTCATTATCTAATACAAAGTGACATAAAACACTCCTGTCATGAACTCTGCCACATAACCATACCCTGCTGAACTCCTGTGATTCATTCGGTACTAGATTAATAGCATTTATGTTATTCACATATCTCTGTTGACCTTGATCTGCTAGAAACTCCCTCCTTTTTATCTCTGTTCCATACTGGGGAGGTTTTGTCCCACATTAACAATGGTTCTTTTGTACATCAAAGCACACCCCCCTCAACATCCCAAGTTTTAATTTTCCTTGCATGCATAATATGTATCTCTCTTCTGTTCACTGTCTGTTACTTCTTACCTATGTTTAATTGATGGATAATAGAATTTTATACTCATTTTGCAAAAGAAAAGTACTTAAAATTAACCTTTTAGTATCTGAATAAAAAAGACTGCAGCTTTGTGAAGAAAAATGTTCACAGAAATGATTTTTCCTTCTCTTTTACATAAAAAAATACAGACTATACAGTTAAGCAGAGATCTGGTCTCATATACTTCCATTTGCCTCGCATCTTTCAAATAACAGTATTTATTTTTCTTGGAAAACAAGAGTTTTAACCAAACTGTAATATCCCTATTTGGGATTGAGTATTAAAAAATTATGTATATTATATATACAATTTTTCAGTGAGTAGCAATAAAGACATTGATTAAAGTTTTGTGGGCAATAATTGAGTTTAATTCAGTGAATCAATTCTGCCATACCTTTTAGGAAACATCATTGAAAGGCACTTACTGAATGAAAGGCAAACAAAATCAGCAACAAAATCTAAACATTAAAACCTCATAACTTAGGAATCATTTTGTAATGCCTACCTTCCCTATTCTCAATAAAACATCCTTAATTGTAAAGCATCCCCCCATGGTTATGTTTACACTCAATTAGCTTATTTTTTTATAATCAGTGAATATTAATCTGGTATTTAGTAGTTCCATGTAAGATACTTGTAACTCAGTTTACCGGCAATTACTGTAGTAGCACCAGTTGGTAAATAAAAGCTTTTTTAACACTTCTTTCATGGAGTCTGATTCAGAGTGTTCAAGCAACCTCTTGTTTTTACTTGGATTCAAATCTTCATTTAATGTGTTTATTCTTCTGGTGTATCACTTCTATGAGAAGGTAGTCCATCACCATTATTGATGGTAAGGTGTGTAATGAGAATGAGCTACCTTACATGGTTTTTAATTATCCAAATTTTCAAACTTTAGTATGTATAAATGTCACCTGGGCAGCTATGTAAAAATGCAGATTCTTGAGCTTTCCCCATTTTGGGAAATACTGACTTTGTAGATCTGGGGGTAAGGACCCAAGTATATGTTTTAAAAATGCAGCCCTGTTGATTCCAACGTGCTTGGCTATGGACCATACTTTGAGAATCACTGTTCTAAAATATGATGGAGCCAAGAGCTTAGTTCTATTGCTGATGGGCTTAGAATCTGAAGGTTTGAAAGATGCAATGGAACTGTGTCCTGAATACATAAAAGTTGAATCTAGAAACAAAAGTGTATAAAATATATAAACTAAGAAGAAGAAATACTTCACAGACTTGGCTTTTAATACTTTGCCAAAAGCAGGAAGCGGGAACCCTTGAATAAGTTGCTTTAGAAAGTAATATGGAGTAATAAGTCTTGTTGGATGTAGGACTGGTAGGATATTTTCTTCTTTACGTCAACTGGGCTGATTTAAAAGGAGTTGGGCCCCATGATTACACATGCAAAAGAACAGGACAAGCTACAGTTGCTCCATGAGAATGAAATTATTCACCCAACCGTTTGTATTTGTTTTCGTTTAAGTCTTCCCATAATTGTGCCATAGTGATACTTTAGAAATGAAATGTTTGAAATCATTAGACAGGTTTTAAACTCCTCCATGATAAATTGCTCATTTTCCCAGATAAATAGATATGGGGATGTCCATAGTCTGCATTAACATAATTAGTGTAGAAGTTACTTTAAAAAATTAGGTCATATAGTTAATTGTTTCCATCTACATTTGTCTTTAGTTAATTAAGTGAGATAATATATGTGAAAGGACCTAACAGAATCTGGCACATGTTAAGCACTTGTATCCAATTGCCCATTTAACAACTCCTCTTTGTACTTTGCGGCATGTCAAACTCAACGTAAGCCATATTGAACCATTTTTTCTGTCTCTTTTCTAAACTGTTCCCCAAACCATGCAGTTATTCAAGTCAGAAACCTTTGTTTCAGCCTTAACATCTCCTTGTTCATCTCTCCTCCAAATTCCATTGACTTCCTAAATACATCTTAAACCACACACTTCATTTATTCATTGCTTTTGAAATAAAGAGTGAACCAAACAGTTTTGTCTCATACAGAGTTTTTAGGTAGGTTATGAGTGATCCTCCTCATGTCCCAAGAGCTTGGTACCTACGAGGAACAGAAAGGGTGAGTGTGCAAGAAGAACAGGGCCAGAACACAAAGAGCTCTTTAAGTCGTGTTAAGAATTCTGAAATTTTATCCTAAGTACAATGGGAAAGGTTTGAAGAGTTTTGATCATGGGAGTGACACAATCAGATCTGTGTTTGACAAAAATTGCTCCCTTCCATGTCTCTCCAATCCCATTTATCATAATACGAAGCCTGATCACAACCATCTGACCTCAGGAGCATTACATCTGGTCTCCTTGCCTTATTCCTTTCCCAAATGCATACTCCACATTGCAACCAGACAAAGGAAACAGAACAAACAAAACCTCTAGAAATCTGATTACATACTCTCCTGTTTCAAATCTTTTAATGATTTCCCGATGCCCTTAGGATAAAATTCAAATCCCTTGTTAGGGTTTCCAAGGCTTATGGTTAATGTTGACCTTTCTAGCCTCTTCTCTCAACACTCTCTCTCTCTTGCACTCCAGGTACACTCAACTTCTTTCAGTTACCCTAACAAACTGTCCTGTCACTCAGACCTTCCTGTTCTCCATGCCTGGGCACCAACCCTGTCTAGCTCTGTTTGGGCTGGCAAATTTGCTAAGCTTCACTTGTCTTGAGGTGATTTTTTCTAACCCTTGACTATGTGAGGTCCCTGCAAATAATCTTTTCCAGTTGCAACATTGATCACATTTGTCTGCTAGACTTAAACTCTACCAGCGTCCCGTCTTGGTCATTTCTTCAACCACAGATCCTTGCACAGAGCCTGTCACCTGGCAGGTTCTCAGTACACATCTGCCTAATGAATGAATGAACAGTACCTATTGGCTTCCTTCTAAAGAGGTCCTTTGGAAAAAGGAATACTCTATGTTCATAATGACACTTCTGTTTTGAGTTTGTATGACAAATATCAGTAGAGCTGAAAATAAAGGTTAGTGAGTTAAAATTTAGACAGGGATGTGGGATCTGATAGATGAGGCAAATGAGAAAGGACAGACAAATGGAGAATTATGTCTGTTCTAAATGAGTGATACTAAGTAATTGTTACACACAATTTTATCAGTTGTATAAGGTTTCACTTATTCCTTTCACAATCATAATAGTTAATATGTTTTATATTTTATAAAGTGCTTTTTATACATATGATCCTTTTATCTTAACAACCCTACGCTAGTATTATCCTACTATAAATTAGAAAATTGAGGCCTAGCAATAATGCAAAGTGACTCCTCAGCAGTAAATGGCAGATTGGGACTTGAATTCATTTCCTGACCACAAATCCCACTCTTTTCAGTGATAGCACATCCCTTCCCCAAATGTCTGGAAGTAAAATAATAATAATAAATAAGTTGGTTACTTCTGGGCATGGTTTTATGTGCAAAATTATTTAACCCATTAAAAGTCTAAAACAAATGGGAGGGAAAGATAGACATTGGGAAAATGACTGCTATGGTCAGGAATCAAACCAGTTTCTGAAATGTTTGCCTGCAGAAGCAGTAACAGCAGTGCAATGGTGTGCTACACCTACTGGGATTCTCCTTAAGCAGGCTGACCACCTGAGAAAGAAGAGCCTCGTGGAGGGAGGCTTTCAGCTGCTGTCACAATTTACCATTGAACAGTCAATCAATAGTGAGAATGAGATTCTCCAAGGCACTTAAGCAGGCTAAAAGAAAGATAGAAGGCAGAGGTTAAAAAACAAAAAAAGAGACAAAGCCCTGATGAAACTTCCAAACTATGGGGGAAATAGATAAGCCCTCAAAACCTCTACCAGCATAAGAATAGCTAAGACTTAATTAAGAACAGATAGTTAAATCAAGAGTCTCTGCCAGTGGTCCTCAACCTTGGCTGCACATTAGAATCACCTGAGAAACCTAAAAATTTCTGCCACCCAGACTGCAGCCCAAACCAATTAAATCAGAATCTTTGAAGGTGGAGCCCAGGCATCAGTAATTTAAAAAACTCTCCAGGTGATTCCAATATTTGAGGCAAAGTTAAAGGGTAAGAAACACAGCCCAGAATACTCTTCTTTTGCTAATTCAACAGGAGTTATCCCAGTCTTAGTTTTATGACCCCCTTATGCTGTGTTTCCGATTATTTTAAGAAGTGCTAAAAAAATTTCTAAATATTGAACTGAAAATTCATCTGAATCCGCTTTAATTAGATGAGCAGACTACAATGGCCAGTGTCCACTAGAGCACCCATAAAAGCCCAGCACAGGGCTAAGGGCTCTATCTAAATTATCACCTGGTTCCATAACAAGTGAACTGAGATTTAGATAATTATATTACCTGCCTAAAGTCATATAACTGGTAAAGGGTTGCAGAGACTTCTACGGTTTGAAAATGGTGTTTCCTCCAAAATTCACGTTGCAACCTGATCACCCAGGTGATGGTATTGGAAGGTGGGGCCTCTGGGAGGTGATAGGTCATGAGAGCTCCTCCCTCGTGAATCAATTAGGGAGCTTATAAAAAGGGCTTGCAGGCGTGGGTTCGCCCTTTTTTTTTTTTTTTTTTTTTTTTTTTTTGCCAAGCGAGGACATAGTGTTCCTCTTCTCCAGAGGATGCAGTATCAAGGGGTTGTGTTGGACTCTTTCGAACTTCAGTAGGGATGGCACCAGGTTCAAGAGGCTGAAGAAGAGACCTAGGGCCAGCAAACAAGACATAGAGTCTTACTGGGGCAGGAGGAGAGGGTAACTTACATACAGGAATGGTTCAGCGGTGGCAGGCTGGACGGAAGAACCATGACCCCTTGCAAAAAACCTGCAGTTTATACAGTACCTTCAGTTAGCACCCTCCCCTCCCCAGCAACCTCCATGTGGCAACCCTCATTTCGTAAGTCACATTATTAGTCAGGGGAGTCTAGCATACAGGGTCATTCTCGGGGCATGCTACGTTATTGCTGTCAGGTGCATCTACTACACACACGCTACCATCTTGAAAGCAGAGACTTAGCCCTCACCAAACAATTGAACCTGCTGGCATCTAGATCTTGGAACGACCAGTCTTCAGAACTGTGAGTAAAAAATTTCTGCTCTTTATAAAAAATTACCCAGTCTTAGGTATTCTGTTATATCAGCACAAATGGAGTAAGAGACAGAATTGGAACTTGTCTGCTTGATTTTATAGTCACCAGCTCGTAAACCATTCTGTATAATCACTGGGCAAGAGATGATATTAACAGCAAATGATGTATCCACAAATGTTGGGACTTGCCGGAACTCATACTAGAGATAATGTGTTGTAGGCTTAAGTTTTATTTCTACTACTGCTTTCAAAACCGATAAAATTTGGTAATAAAAATGGGCAACAATGCTTTTTATAACTTTTATGTATTTTTTCACACATATATGCCCATGTAACAAAATTCAAAGAATTCAAAGGGGATATTTAGTGACAAGTAAATCTCCTATTTTTTCCTATCCCTTAGCTACTCAGTTCACCCAGAGGCTGTGGTTTGGGATATTTTATTGCATTCCAATAAGGAATATGAAATGACTGTCTTTGGTGAAAATGCTTCAAGATTAATCTCCTGGGGCTGGGGAGAGGATTAGCAAAATTAGTCTGTTAGCGAAATAGAAGGCCAGCAACAGTATCTGTCGTGTTTAAATCATCTGTTACTTATTTAGCAAAATGCGTTACCGATGGCAATTTCTAAACTTCTGCTACAGTGGATATCTTTATATACATGTAATTTTGCAAGTGTTTCTGTAAGATAAATTTTCAGAGGTGGAATATCTGGGTGAAAAGTATGTGCACTAAAATTTGAAAAAAATAATTTCAACTTTTATTTCAGACTCAGGGAGTATATATGCTAGTTTGTTACCTGGGTATATTGCATGACCCTGAGGTTTGGGGTATGGTTGATCCTGTCACCCAGGTACTGAGCATAATACCCAATAATTAGTTTTTCAACCCTTTTCCCCTTTTGACCCTCCCTCATCCAGTCCTCCCCAGTGTCTATTGTTGCCATCTTTATGTCCATGACTACCCAATGTTTAACTCCCACTTATAAGTGAGGACATGTGGTATTTGGTCCTCTGTTCCTGCATTAATTCACTTAGGATAATGACCTCCAGCTGCATTCATGTTGCTGCACAGGACATGATTTTGTTCTTTTTCATGGCTGTGTAGTATTCTATGGAATATTCCACGATGTGTATGCATTCACTTTCTTTATCCAATCACCGTTGATAGGTGCCTAGATTGGTTCTGTGTCTTTGCTATGGTGAATAGTGCTGCAGTGAATATACAAGTGCATGTGTCTTTATAATAGAATGGTTTATATTCCTTCAAGTATATACATAGTAATGGGATTGCTAGGTCAAATGGTAGTTCTGTTTTTAGCTGTTTGAGGAATCATCATACTGTTTTCGACAATGGTTGAACTAATTTATACTCCCACTAATAGTGTATAAGCATTCCTTTTTCTCCACGGCCTCACCAGCACTTATTTTTCGACTTTTTATTAATAGTCATTCTGACTGGTGTGAGACAGTATCTCACTGTGGTTTTGATTCACATTTCTCTGATTAGTGATGTGGAGCATTTTAATACTGTTTATAAAAACTGTAGATTTATAACGGATTTAACCCCTAGGAAAGGTAATGTCCCTTGACCACCATTATAATTTCAGAAATTTTGTAGTTACTTTTACTGTTTTAATTTTAAATTTTTATTTGCCATTTCATCAGTTTATCAAATTAAAAAGTTCCATGTGTATCATTATTATTAGAATTAAGTTAAATTTGTAAACAAACGTGGAAATCCTAGCTGACATTTTGCCTCTCTATCAAAGGGAACAGTATATGCACTTCCCACTTTTCTCCCTTAGTTTTCATTTTTAATCTAAAGAATGTTTGATTCTCTTTCTCAAGGGAAATTTGTCTTTAGGAAATAGAAAAACATATACTTTTTTTGTTGTTTGTTTTTGATCTTTAGATTTGGCTAAAATATCCCCCCTGACTCATTCACCAATTTTATGACAAAATTATAATGGAAAAAAAAAAGCAAGTTTGCTTTTACAAAGGTCTGTGAGTAGTTGGTCCTTAATCACAGCAATGCCAAATCTGCTTTTTCAGTGTTTTGCAAGTTCTAGGGTATCCTATGGCTGTTTTCCAGGGATTTGTATACCTTATGTGGCTTAGGACTTCAATAGCAATGGTGAGGTCCCCAGATCAAGCACCACCAAGGCACACAGCATGTTTACATTTCATAACCAACATTCAAAGAGGGCAACCTAAACAAATACTTACTGACTTGTTTAAATCTTGTCTTAAATTCTGCAAATAAAACCTGAACCTTCCTGAAATCAACTCCCTAGCTAATAAAAAACATCCTTATCAATGTTGGGCATATGCTATAATCACAGTGTCACTGTTTGGAGAAGTACATAGATTACAGCCAACTATTCTTTTCAGTTTTTGAGGAGTCACCATGCAAATCTTATGAAACAGTTCTGACTTCTCTGCATGCTCCGTCTTGCCATGAAATAAAGTACTTCCTCTCACAGCTAACCAAACTTTCTTTATTCCTCACTGCTTTAAGATTTAAGAGTGCCTCTTTCTAAGAGGTATAATTTAAAATTATTATACATTATTATACATGAGAGTTTTAATTGAAATTACTCCTGTTTGCGGCTCCTAGGCCAATACCTCTCTTCTACGCATCAGTATTTTTTCTAGGTTATATATAAACATATGCAAACATCGATTGTACTTTGGGGATGAATGGAAAATTAAAGGTTAATGTAAATTAACTTTATTTCATGCAAATATTTAACTTGAGAAAAGCATCCTGAAATGTATTTGCAACTTTCTTATTTCTTGCTGTGGAGCTGCACAGAATCCAATCAGGGCCCATGGCAGCATTAGAATTCAAGATGAGTTTCATGCCCATTTAAAAGTGGAAGTGGAGGGTACTGGCTGCTCTTTATTTAATGCAGCACACATTTGGGGAACTCATTCTACTATCTTCCCATTAACTTGACCAGCTCTAAGTGTTCTTGTTGTTTGTTTTGTTTTGATTTGTTTTTGTTCCTTCAGGAGGAATCAGAAAGGAGGAGTGATTATTTTGGTCACTTGGTTTCAAATCCAAAATAAAACAGAGGTATGGGCTAGAGAGGGATGGATGAAGATCATACTGTGGTTAATGTGTTCAGAAGTCAGTGATGTCTGAGCAAACACATGAATTCCTGAAAGGGAGTAAGCCACATGTAGAGCTGGGGAAAAAAGGGTTTTAGGCAGAGGAATAGTTAGGGCAAAGGCCCTAAGGTAGAGTCAAGCTTAGCGTATTCAAAGGACAGGAAGGCAGCCAAGGTGTCTGGCACCTGAAGTACAAAGGTGAGAGGAGTTGGAGTAGAAGTTCAAGAACAGATGTGGTGTGCAGGTGGCCCCTGGTGATTCCACCTTCTGGAATTCATGACTTTGTGTAATCCCCTCCCTTGTCTTTGGGCCAGACTTGGTGATTCTCTTTTAACAAACAGCATATGGCAAAAGTGATACAATATCACTTCTGGGATTAGGTTGTAAAAAACTGTGACTTTTTGCTCTCTCCCTGTGTTAGTCTGTTCTCATCCTGCTAATACAGATAAACCCAAGACTGAATAATTTATAAAGGAAAGAGGTTTAATGGATTCGCAGTTCTATATGGCTAGGGAGGCCTCAGACACTCAACCTCTGACCTTTTCCTGTTTATATCTCCATGTGGATATATCATCTACAATCATGGTGGAGGGCAGAGGAGAAGCAAAGGCACATCTTACATGGTGGCAGGGAAGAGAACTTGTGCAAGAGAACTCCTATTTATAAAACCATCAGATCTGTGAGACTTATTCACTATTATGAGAACAGTATGAGGGAAACTGCCCCTATGTTTCAATTATCTCCACCTAGCCCTGCCCTTGACATGTGGGGATTATTACAATTCAAGGTGATATGTGGGTAGGGACACAAAGCCGAACCATAGCATTCTCCCCCCACTGCGCCCCCCCACCCCCACCAACTCTCATGTCCTCACATTTTAAAACTAATCATGTCTTCCCAACAGTCTCCCAAAGTCTTAACTCATTTCAGCATTAACTCAAAAGTCCATAGTCCAAAGTCTCATCTGAGACAAGGCAAATGCCTTTTGCCTATGAGCCTGTAATAATCAAAAGCAAGTTAGTTACTTCCTAGATACAATAGGGGCATTGGGTAAATACACTAGTTCCAAATTGGAGAAATTGGCCAAAGTGAAGGGGCTATAGGCCTTATGCAAGTCTGAATTCCAGTGGAGAAGCCCAATCTAAAGCTCCAAAATGATCTCCTTTGACTTCATGTCTCATATTCAGGTCATGCTGATGCAAGAGGGGGGCTCCCATTACCTTGGGCAGCTCTGCCCCCTGTGGCTTTGTAGGGTAGAGTCCCCTCCTGGCTGCTTGCATGGGCTGGCATTGAGTGTCTGGCTTTTCCAGGTGCATGGTGCAAACTGTCGGTGGCTCTACCATTCTGGAGCCTGGAGGACAGTGGCCCCCTTCTCACAGCTCCACTAGGCAGTGTCCCAGTAGGAACTCTGTGTTGAGGCTCCAATCCCACATTTCTATTTTTTAAATGTTTTTTTATTTCCATAATTTATTGGGGGAACAGGTGGTGTTTTATTACATGAGTAAGTTCTCTAGTGGTGATTTGTGAGATTTTGGTGCACCCAATACTTGAGCAGTATACACTGCACTTAATTTGTGGTCTTTTATCCTCCATCCACTTCCCATGCTTTCCCCCTGAGTCCCTAAAGTTCTTTGTGTTTTTCTTATGACTTTGCATACTCATATCTTAGCTCCCACATGTGAGTGAGAACATATGATGTTAGGTTTTCTATTCCTGAGTTACTTCACTTAGAATAATGGTCTCCAATCTCATCCAGGTCGCTGTAAATGCCATTAATTTATTCCTTTTTATGGCAAGTTTTATTCTATCATTTATCTATCTACACACACACACACACACACACTCATGCCACAGTTTCTTTATCCACTTATTGATTGGTGGGCATTTGGGTTGGTTCCACATTTTTGCAAGTGCAAATTGTGCTGCTATAAACATGTGTGTGCAAGTATCTTTTTCGTATAATGACTTATTTTCCTCTAGGTAGAAACCCAGAGTAGTGGGATTGCTGGATCAAATGGTAGTTCTACTTAAGGAATCTCCACACTGTTTTCCATAGTGGTTGTACTAGTTTACATTCCCACCAGCAGTGTAGAAATGTTCCCTGTTCACTGCATCCATGCCAATATCTATTAGTTTTTGCTTTTTTGATTATGGCCATTCTTGCAGGAGTAAGAAAGTATCTCATTGTGGTTTTGATTTGTATTTCCCTGATCATTAGTGATTCTGAACAGTTTTTTCATATGTTCATTGGCCATTTGTATATCTTCTTTTGAAAATTGTCTATTCATGTTCTTAGCCCACTTTTTAATGAGATTGTTTGTTTTTTTTCCTTGCTAATTTGTTTGAGTTCATTGTAGGTTCTGGATATTAGTCCTTTGTCAGCCGTATAGATTGTGGAGATTTTCTCCCACTCTGTGTGTTGTCTGTTTACTCTGCCGACTGTTCCTTTTGCTGTGCAAAAGCTCTCTAGTTTAATGAAGTCCCATCTATTTCACTTTGTTTTTATAGCATTTGCTTTTGGGTTCTTGGTCATGAAATCCTTGCCTAAGTTAATGTCTAGAAGGGTTTTTCCAATGTTATCTTCTAGAATTTATGCTTTCAGGTCTTAGATTTAGTCCTTAATCCATATTGAGGTAATTTTTGTATAAGGTGAGAGATGAGGATCCAGTTTCATTCTCCTACCTGTGACTTGCCAATTTCCCAGCACCATTTGTTGAATAGGGTGTCCTTTCCCCACTTTGTTTTTGTTTGCTTTGTCAAAGATGAGTTGGCTGTAAGTATTAGGGTTTATTTCTGGGTTTTCTATTCTGTTTCATTGGTCTATGTGCCTATTTTTATGCCAGTATGCTGTTTTGGTGACTATCGCCTAATAGTATAGTTTGAAATCAGGTTGTGTGATGTCTCTAGATTTGTTCTTTTTGCTTAGTCTTGCTTTGGCTATGGAGGCTGTTTTTTGATTCCATATAAATTTTAAGCTTTTTTTTCTAATTCTGTGAAGAATGATGGTGGTATTTTGATGGGAATTGCATTGAATTTGTTGAATGTTTTTGGCAGTGTATCATTTTCACAATATTGATTCTACCCATCCATGAGCATGTAATGTGTTTCCATTTGCTTGTGTCATCTATGATTTCTTTCAGCAGTGTTTTGTAGTTTTCCTTTTAGAGGTCTTTCAACTCCTTGGTTAGGTATATTCCTAAGTATTTTATTTTTATTGCAGCTACTGTAAAGTGGTTGAGTTCTTGATTTGATTCTCTGGTCGCTGTTGGTGTATAGAAGAGCTATTGATTTGGGTACATTGATTTTGCTTCCAGAAACTGCTGAATTATTTTATCAGTTTTAGGAGCTTTCTGGAGGAGTCTTTAGGGTTTTCTAGGTAAACAATCAATAATCAGTAAACAGTTTGACTTCCTCTTCACCGATTTGGATGCCTTTTATTCCTTTCTTTTGTCTGATTGCTCTGGCTAGGACTTTCAGTACTATTTTGAAGAGGAGTGGTGATAGTGAGCATCCTTGTTTTGTTTCAGTTCTCAGAGGGAATGCTTTTAACTTTCCCCCCATTCATTATTATGTTGGCTGTGGCTTTGTCATAGATGGCTTTTATTACATTGAGGTATGTCCCTTGTATGCCAATTTTGCTGAGAGTTTTAATCATAAGGGGATGTGAAATTTTGTTGAATACTTTTCTGCATCTATTGAGATGATCATGTGATTTTTGATTTTGATTTTGTGTATGTGGTGTGTCACACTTATTAAATTGAGCATGTTAAACCATCTCTGCATCCCCACTTGATCATGGTGGATTATCTTTTTAATATGTTGTTGAATTTGGTTAGCTAGTATTTTGTTAAGGATTTTAGCATCTGTTTTCATCAGGGATATTGGTCTATAGTTTTCTTTTTTGGTTATATCCTTTCCTGGTTTTAGTATTAGAGTGATACTGGCTTCATAGAACGATTTAGGGAGGATTCCCTCTTTCTCTATCTTGTGGAATAGTGTCAATAGGATTGGTATCATTTCTTCTTTGGATGTCTGGTAGAATTATTCTATAAATCCACCTGGTCCTGGACTTTTTTTGTTGGTAATTTTTTTTAATATCATTTTAATCTTGCTGCTTGTTATTGGTCTGTTCAGAGTATTTAATTCTTCCTGATTTAAGCTAGGAAGTTTGTATCTTTCCAGGAATTTATCCATCTCCTTTTGGTTTTCTAATTTATGAACATAAAGGTGTTCATAGTAGCCTTGAATAATCTTTTGTATTTCTGTGGTGTCAAGCTGTAATATCTCCCATTCCACTTCTAGTTGAGGTTATTTGGATTTTCTCTCTTCTTGGCTAATCTTGCTAATGGTCTATCAGTTTTATTTATCTTTTCAAGGAGCCATCTTTTGTTTCATTTACCTTTTGTATTTTTGTTTGTTTCAATTTTATTTAGTTCTGCTCTAATCTTGGTTATTTCCTTTACTCTGCTGGGTTTGGGTTTGGTTTGTTCTTGGTTTCTCTAGTTCCTTGAGGTGTTATCTTTAATTGTCTGTGCTCTTTCAGACTTTTTGATGCAGGCATTTAGGACTATGAACTTTCCTCTTAGCACCACCTTTGCTGTATCTCAGAGGTTTTGACAGGTTGTGTCACTATTGTCATTCAGTTCAAATAATTTTTAAATTTTCATCTTGATTTCTTTTTTGACCTGATGCTCATTCAGGAACAGGTTAATTTCTATGTATTTGGATGGTTTTGAAGGTTCTTTTTGGAGTTGATTTCCAGTTTATTCCACTGTGGTCTGAGAGAGTACTTAATATAATTTCAATTTTCTTGAATTTAATGAGGCTCATTTTGCGGCCTATCCTATGGTCTACCTTCGTGAAATTTCCATGCACTGTTGAATAGAAGGTATATTCTGTAGTTGTTGGGTAGAATTTCTGTAAATATCTGTTAAGTCCATTTGTTCCAAGGTATAGTTTAAATCCATTGTTTCTTTGGGACTTTCTGTCTTGATGGCCTGTCTAGTGGCATCAGTGGAGTATTAAAGTCCCCCACTATTAATGTGTTGCTATTTCATTTCTTAGGTCTATTAGTAAATTGTTTTATAAATTTGGGAGCTCCAATGTTAGGTGCATATATATTTAGGGTTGTGATATTTTCCTGTTGGACAAGGCCTTTTATCATTATATAATGACTCTCTTTGTCTTTTTAAACTGCTGTTGCTTTAAAGTTTGTTTTGTCTGATAAAAGAATAGCTACCCCTACTTGCTTTTGGTCTCCCTTTGTATAGAATGTCTTTTTCCATCCCTTTACCTTAAGTTTATGTGATTCCTTATGTGTGAGGCATGTCTCTTAAAGGCAGCAAGTAGTTGGTTGGTAAATTCTCATCCATTGTGCAATTGTGTATCTTTTAAGTGGAGAATTTAGGCCATTTACTTTCAACATTAGTGTTGAGATATGAGGTACCATTCCATTCATCATGCTATTTGTTGCCTGTATACCTTGTTTTTTTTTTTTTAATTGTATTTTTGTTTTATAGGTCCTGTGAGATTTATGCCTTAAAGAGGTTCTGTTTTGATGTGTTTCCAGGATTTGTTTCAAGATGTAGATGTCATTTTAGCAGTTCTTGTGGTGCTGGCTTGGTAGTGGCACATCCTCTCAGTATTTGTTTGTCCGAAAAACACTGTATCTTTCCTTCATTTATGATAGTTAGTTTCACTTGGTACAAAATTCTTGGCTGATTATTGTTTTGTCTGAGGAGGCTGAAGGTAGGGCCCCAATCCCTTCTAGCTTGTAGAGTTTCTGCTGAGAAATCTGTTAATCTTATAGGGTTTTTCTTTATAGTTACCTGGCAATTTTGCCTCGCAGCTCTTAAGATTCTTTCCTTTGTCTTAACTTTTGATAATTGATGACAATGTGCCTAGGTGATGATCTTTTGTGATGAATTTCCCAGGTGTTCTTTGAGGTTCTTGTATTTTGACATTTTAGTTCTCTAGCAAGGCAGGGGAAGACTTCTCAATTGGTTCAAATTGTTACAAAGTTCAGTTGGAGGTTTCCTTCTCCCTGTGGCTTTTTCCCAGTGCCTCTGGTAGCCATCTTCAAAGACTACTGTGAGGTGAGGCAGACATGGCTTGCTAGGGGACCCAGAAAGCCCATAGGGATTTTCCCACTGTTTCCCCTACCTCTGTATTTCACTCAACTCTCTAAACTGACTCACCTCCAGGTAAGGTCTGAATCTTCTCCTGTACTCTAGACCTTGGGGTTCTCCAGTGAGCGTGTGTTTGGGGGTGGATGATATCCCTTTCCCACTTCTACCGTTTGGGCAGTTACAGCATTTGGGTGTCTCCTGGGTCCTGCAGGAGCAATCTGCTTCCTTCAGAGGGTCTGTGGTTTCTCTTGAATTTCCTAATGTATTCCTGCAATTATTTTGCAGCCAAAGTTCATGCTGCAAGCCTCCATATGCTGTTCTGTTCATCTGAGTGGGAGCTTAAATCTAGTCCTGCCTCTGGTCTGCCAGGATCTCTCCATCTAGAAGTTAGTTAGTGTTAGAGACTGGCAAGTCCAAGATCAAGAGGTCAGCATATTTGGTTTCAAGTGAGGGTTCAATCTTTGCTTCAAAATGGCACCTTGTAGCTGTGTCCTCATGTGGGGAAAGGACCAACCCCACATTTCCCTTCCATACTGCCCTAGCAGAGATTCTTCATGAGGGCCAACCCCTGTGGCAAGCTTCTCCCTGGACATCCAGGGGTTTCCATACATCCTCTGAAATCTAGGCAGAGGTTCCCAAATCTCAATTATTGGCTTCTGTGAATCTGCAGTCTCGATACCATGTGGAAGCTGCCAAGGCTTGGGGCTTTCTCCTTCTGAAGCCATGTCCTGAGCTGTACCTTGTCCCCTTTTAGCCATGGCTGGAGCAGCTGGGACACAGGGCACCAAGTCCCTAGGCTGCACTCAGTGGGGGACCCTGGGCCTGACCCATGGAACCATTTTTTCTCTCCTAGGCCTCTGGGCCTGTGAAGGGAGGGGCTGCCACAAAGGTCTCTGACATGCCCTGGATACATTTTCCCCATTGTTTTGGTGATTAACATTTGGCTCCTTGTTACTTATGCAAATTCCTGCAGCTGGCTTGAATTTCTTCTCAGAAAATGGCTTTTTCTTTTATATCATATCATTAGTTTGCAAATTTTCCAAACTTTTATGCTTTGCTTCCTTTTTAAACATAAGTTCCTGTTGCAAACCATATATTGGTGAATAAATAAAACTGAATACTTTTAACAGTACCCAAGTCACCTCTTAAACACTTTGCTGCTTAGAAAATTTTTTGCCAGACACCCTAAATTATCTCCCTCAAGTTCAAAGTTCTACCATCTCTAGGGCAGGGCATTTTGCCAAGTCTCTTTGCTAAAGCATAAAAAGAGTCACCTTTGCTCCAGTTCACAAGTTCCTCTTCTCCATCTGAGACCACCTCAACCTGAACTTTATTGTTCATATCACTATCTGTATTTTGGTCAAAACTATTCAACAAATCTCTAGGAAGTTTCAAACTTTCCTCTTTTTTTTTTTTTTTTTTTTTTAAATTTATCTTCTTCTGAGCCCTCAAAACTGTTCCAACCTCTGTTACCCAGTCCAAAATCATTTCCACATTTTTGTGTATCTTTACAGCAGCTCTCCACTCTATCAGTACTAATTTACTGTATTAGTCTGTTCTCATGCTGCTAATAAAGACATACCTGAGACTGGGTTATTTATAAAGGAAAGAGGTTTAATGGATACATAGTTCCATTTGGCTGGGGATGGCCATTATGGCAGAAAGCAGAGGAGAAGCAAAGGCATATCTTACATGGCAGCATGGAAGAGAACTTGTTCAGGGAGACTCCCATTTATAAATCCATCAGATATCATGAGACTTATTATTTTCTATCCTGAGAATAGTATAAGGGAAACCACTCCCTGTGATTCAGTTGTATCCACCTGACCCTGCCCTTGACATGTGGGAATTATTAACATTCAAGGTGAGATCTGAGTGGGAACACTGTCACATTGTATCATTCCTTTTCTGTCTCTCTTTCTGGCTCTTTTTGGCTCACCCCTTCTGGTGAAGCAAGCTGCAATGTTTTGAGCAGCTCTGTGAGATGCTCTACAGAGAGATCTGTGATCTATATCCAAGGAACTAGACTTGGCTTTTGGCCAATAGCCAGTGGATAATGAGGCCCTCAGACCAACAGCCCACAATGAGCTGAATCCTATCAACTACCACATGAGTGACCTTTGAACGGGATCTACCCCTGTTGAGCACTGAGATAACTTGCAGCCCTATGCAATACCTGGAATGCAGCTTGAAAGAGATCCTGACATGGAGGACCCGGTTAAGCTGTCTCTGGATTTCTTATATACAGAAACTGAAATAATAAGTGTTGTTGTTTCAAGATACTAAGTTTTGGGGTAATTTGTTACAAAGATAAATAATAGAGGTAAAGTCAGATCATGAGATTTGTGGGCCATGGTAAGGAGTTTGTATTCACATTGCAGTACAGGGAAGGATATGCCCACATTTTAAAAGATCACTTTGACTGCTGTGTGGGTAACAAACAGCACAGGGGCAAGAGTAGAAGCAGAAGAACTAATTAAGAGGCTCTCACAGAGGTATAAATGTTTGGAAATAGTGCTGATGTGACTTGCTGGGGATTGGATGTAGGGGATAAGGGAAACAGAAGAATTACAGTTGACTTCTATGATTTTGGCTTATTAACTGGATAGATGAAGGGGCCATTTGCTGAAATAAGGTTAGAGGAAGAGTTAAGTTGGGGTGGATATGGGCATATTCATGTTGAAGATAATATATCCACATGGAGATATAAATGGGGAAAGGTCAGAGGTTCAGACATGCCTGAATATGTCTGGAAGATGGGTGGGACAGTTCTTTGGGTGAATCTACTTACATGAGTGCTCAGAAGCCTCTTGAGAAAGAAGTAGCCTAGCCTAAGAGAAGTCAAGATGCTCTCATTTGAAAGAAAAGAGACAAGGTTAGCACTGGTAAGCCTGTGTATATCACCTTATCTTCTAGCTTAGGCCACATGTACTAGGGTAAGGGGGATACAATAACAGCCTTAATAAAAATAAACACTTTTAATAACATCTCCACTGATTCAACATTCATCACTCCAAGGGACAGAAGGGACAGAAGTTCTACAGAAATGGGAGATGGTGGTCCCAGCATAGACATCAGCACTTATGATATGAGACAGCCTTGACTTGCATATTGATAGGTCTAAGCAATGTTATTGGTGGTGTTGACCACTGGTAATGACCACTTCTGAGCTGCAGTAACATGGCTGCTGCTTTTGTCCTCAGTAGTGATAGAAGAGAAAATGGTGGATGCCTCATTTAGCCAAGAAGGCCCTTCTTGGGAACTTTCTTTTGTTTAGGAATTTGAAATGAACTGAGCTTTCTCAGTTGGGATAGGACTGGACTTTTATCAGGAACCTATTTTTACCTTTAGGACATGTTTTCTCATAAACAGAAGCTGTAGAAGGGTCATTAAAAAATAAAACTTCATATATTTGTTGTAAAACTGTTGTCAATAACATTAGCTCTCAAGGCATACAATGTACATATAAAAAATCCTAGATGATATTACTACTATTTACTATTTAGACAAGAAATTGATGTGCTTTATGTTTTGAATGTTTATGTTCAAAGGAACATCATAGGTGTTCCTTTTTCATCTCAAGAAAATGATGGATACATTTTACTCTCAATTATGTTTATACTTATGGTTGGCATATTTGCTTTCTCCTTAATTATTTTTATTTTGTAACCTCATGTCTTAACCTTGTTAATATTCGTTTACTGTATGTCCCTTCAAGTTTTTTCTTCTGAGAAAAATGAGTATGTTAAATAAAACATTTTAGGATGACTCAATATTGAATTATACACGTCCTTAGTATTTTTAATACCATGCAATATGGCATAAATATTTTTTCATATGTCACTCTTTAATTTTAAATACTTGTCATTTCAAAGCAGGGAAATAAAAGAGTTTCGAACTATTAGATTGAACTCTTTTTTGTGTTTGACCCCACCCCCCAACCTTTTTTTAAAGATTTGGAACATTGAGCTTTTTGAGAGCTAACTGCTTTAAGAAAAGGGGAGGTAAGTAGTTTTTTTTTTTTTTAATGAGAAAGTTAACTGAGTAGAAAGAGTGTGAAAATATTAGCAAATGTGCTCAAATATTTGCTCTAATATACTTAAAATAAAACTTTTAAAAAATGTAATGTTGATTTCTATTTTTTCCACACTATCCTTGTTTTTAAAATTTCCTGTCATAGCATATATTATTACTTTTCCTGAAAATAGAATGTATTACTTCTCATATGATTCATGAATCAATGACCAGCAAACTTGATAGTGTAGAAAAAAATTTTATATATTAAAATTTCAGATGTGATAAGATGAATTACGAATAGGGTAGATACACATTGTATTATGCTACTACTTCTGAACCCTTACCTACCATTATATTTTTCTGTTGAAATTAATATTATATATCATTCAACATTTAGAAAAACTGATGAGAATTGAAAGCCTGAAAGAGATTCTCTTGTTAAAATTAGATGATGCTCTGGAATCTCTTTCTAGTTGGTATTCCTAGACCTGACCCTAAGGCTTAACTGGGGTGAGTCAGTCACTGCCTAAAAATGTTCAAATGAGTTACCTACTGCTTGAAAATCAAGAGTTGGCCATATATTCACCTCTTTAGGGGTGTTAAGTTTTGAACTGCATGTTTCTCAAGTGGAACACTAATCACTTAAATTTGCAATCTGGCATTTATACTCTATGCTAATCTACCTTTGGGGAAAACTTTTTAGTCAGTTTAGGTGGCAGAGTTAAAGACAGCCTTAAAAAGCAATCAGATTCTTACATTATCATTTCTACTCTATCAAAAATAAAATCAATCTAAACTTTTAGTCAGCAGATATATTTAGCATGCATTGTTATTCCTGGCCTCATTTGATATGTTTACTAGTTAGCTGACTGTTACATTGCTAATCCAATATCCATGCCCCCTTTTTTTGTTATTATCTGCTTTTTTGTGGAATGATATAAGAAGAAATTACCCCATAACCAAGAATAGAAGTATAGTAAAAGAGATTGGGTTTATCACCCTAAAATATAAGTATTTAATAAAATTTAAATTTATTTACTTTTTCTGAGGTAAGTGCTAATTTCAAATAGCATCATAAAATGGCATTACATTAAGAAAATAATGTGCTTGCATGTGCCAACCTGCATCTAACAGAATACCCCACACATAGTAGAGGCTCAGTAAAAATTCATGGATAATTTAATATGTCTGACTTGAGATTTGACAATGAACACAATTTTGAAAGTTAAATTTGTTTTTGTGTTCATTCAACAAATTCTTTTTGATAACTAGGGATGTAGCTGACCTCAGGGATTTCAAAGACCAAAACACTGTTGTTTGGTCTCTCTGTTCTTCCTGCTCTGTTTCTCTCTGCTGGTTGCCACATTCTCCCTATTTCAGATGAACTTGCTTCATGTGGTAAGAGCAGGAGTTCATGGCCATAAGCTGCTTTAAGTTAGGGACCCAAAGGGAAGATGGATCTCCTCCCTTTATGGGGGCCATTTATAGCATCCCAGAGAAGGACTCCATTCCTATTGGTCTGGCTGGGACCATGTGTCCATTCTTGACCCAGGTATGATGGCCAAAGAGATGCATTGCTGACCAGGGCTGGGCCACATGTCCACCTTTGTGCCTAAAGGAATAAATTATTGTAATTAGCAGTTAGAGACACATAGAATGTAGGGGGAAGGTGGGGAGATAGTGGTAGTTCACCAAAAGAAGTAGGGATGTTATAAGAAGAACGTTGAAAGTCCATCTAGGCAGACAAAACAGATATCTCAGACACACTTTCCTGTTTGCTGGGGTCTGATTAGATAGTGGTCTTTCTGCTCTGAGTGCACTCAGTAAAGTTGGGGAGAAAAATATGAATGTTGACTAATGGCAATTAAAAGGGGGAAAGTTCTAGTGGGGAAGGCCCCAAATACCACAGCCCAGAGGAAATATTTTGCTTGGGGAATCCTAGAATCCCTTCTCAGAGATGGTGACAAGAAGAATGAATGGGAGTTACCAGGGAGAATGTGTGTAGCATTCAATACACATTTGTTGGCTACATGAATAAAAGAATGATAAAATAGCATTTGAGGCGGAGAATCAGCTTATAAAAAGGTACAGGCTGTGAACGGCTGTCATATTGGGAAACGGTCAGAAAGTCATTGTGTCTGTCCTTTTAAATGAGAGGTATTTGGGCCAGGGATGGTGGTTCATGTAAATCCAGCACTTTGGGAGGCTGAGGAAGGAGGATCTCTTGAGGCCAGGAGTTGAGACCAGCCTGGGCAACATAGTGAGGTCCTGTCTTTACAAAAAAAGACAAATCCCGGCTACTTGGGAAGTTGAGGCAGGAGGATCACTTGAGCCCAGGAATTTGAGGCTGCAGTGAGCTATGATCATGCCACTGCACTCCAGCCTGGGCCTCAGAGTGATTGATATCCTATCTCTAAACTTGACATATGGATGGACGGACGGATGGATGGAGGTGTTTTAAAGAGAAGGTAACAGGAAGAGCTGAGTCTTGAGGGCTTACAAGTTCCATTCATTTATTTAACGACTATTTACTGAGCCCCTATGTAATGTGGCAGGTTCATTAATATAATGATTTAAACAATTGCATTGAATTTTATTCAGTATGCAATAAGAGTGACATGATCAGAAATGAGTTTCAAAAGATAATTCTGGCAGTGATGTATGAATGTACCTTTCAAAGGAAAAGTAAGAGACTTATTTTTTGTGTGTGTGATTTATTTATTCCACTCTAGTGTGCCCACTTCTTGAGTCTTTTAATTTCTTCCTCACCATCTGCCTTGATAATTCTGGCATTTCTATTTCATTTAGTGAGGGTTATCATTTTCTCCAAGCTTCCTGGAGCCACCCTACCAGTGTGTTTCGATTGTCTCCCTGGATCCTTGCTAATGTGCTGACTTCTGTGTCACAGAGGAGCACTGCCATGACCTAAACTTCCACATCCAGTTTATGTTCTGCTCCTAGTGATCTAGTACTCTTAGACTCCAGGCCTTATGTACTCTTCTGGTTTCTGTGGGTCCTTCTTTGGGTCCTGTGGCAAGATTAAGGTATAATCCCTTTGCTTTCTTAGCAGACCCAATACTTCTTCAGTGGGATTATATTTTGACTTGGTTATTAGTCTTGCCAGAAGGTGGGAGTTGATCAAGAGTGCCCTGTGTGTTCGTGTGTGTGTGTGAGAGAGAGAGTGTGTGTGTGTGTTTAATGTTGTAAGGCAGAAGTCTCTTCATAATTTTTAAGAAAGGAGAGGGTCACTAGACTTTAACTGGGAGGAGTGGGCCACTTCTGCAGGCCCAAAGGGCTCAGGAAAAATTGAGGATGTAAGATTTTTGAATGTATCAATGCAGATATCCCATATCTTATCTTCCCACTACTTCTCAGTCAGGGCCCTGACCTTGGTGTAGCCAAGGTCTAGCTCTGCTAGTCCTAAATTGCACATAAGTCTAACGCTCTCAAGCTTTTCTTGCCCAATGGTAATGGTTTGGCTCTGTGTCCCCACCCAAATCTCATGTTGAATTATAATCCCCAGTGTTGGAGGTGGAGCCTGGTGGGAGGTGATTGGAACATGGGGATGGTTTCTCATGGTTTAGCACCATTCCCCTAGTTCTGTGTCATGATAGAGTTCTCATGAGATCTGGTGGTTTGAAAGTGTGTAGCATCCCTTACATTCCTTTGCTCTCTTGCTCCTGCTCTGGCCATTTAGACGTGCCTCCTTCCTTTTTGCCTTCCACCATGATTGTAAGTTTCCTGAGGCCTTTCCAGCCATACTTCCTGTATAGCCTGTGGAACCACAAGCCAATTAACCTCTTTTCTTTATAAATTACCCAGTTGCAGGTAGTTTTTTATAGCAATGTCAGAATAGACTAACACAACATCTAGTTGCAGGAAAAAAAAAAAAGAGAGTCTGTTTATATACTGCCTAGGGAGGGCCCCCTACACCCCGATTAAATAATTATACTTTAATTAATGATTGCTCTCAGATACTTACTATCTTTCCCCAAGAATTCAGTTTGTCCCAGCAATGTGAACTACAAATTCCTGCTATGCCGCATCAGCCCATGCCTTTCTTTCTACTGGTACACAGGTCAGCTCTCCACTGAGAAAATTTTGGCAATTGTACTGCTACTTGTGCCAGGGGCTCTCTGTGCTCCCCTACTACCAGTGAGGGAGTCCTATGAGCAGGCCAACTAGTTATACAGCTGATATAACATCCCATTTCAGAGTCAGCTTCCTTGGACCAACATCTGAGACAGATTTAGTTGCAAGAACTTTATTAGAGAGTGCATGAGTTCAACATCTAGGGTGACTGTAAGAAGCAGGATTGTACCAGGAAGTTGAACTACAATTAGCTTGCAACAAAGCTCTCAACCAATCCTGAGGTCTCTAATGCCTTTGATTGATCAGTCATTAGATACAAGGAGTGGGTGAGGGAGCTGTTTTTAATGCAGGACTATGTCTGGAGATGGATGCAGCTGAGAACTGTGAGAACTATTGGCCACTAATGCACAAAACAACTGGGGAGTAAATTCTCAAGCAGAATCTGGGCCAGCATCTGGGACCTTCAAGCATTCATTGGGAGTGGAGAGATGGGCGGGTCTTCCCTTACTATTGAGTTTAGTCTTCATCCTGTGGAAAGAGATACAGGAATCACAAGTGGGCAGATTATCTTAACAATAAGAGTGTTAGAAGGATAAAGAATGTGTAGAAAAGAAATTGCCTTTTCTCTTGAACAAAAGCTGGAAGTTCTCAACATGGAGCATGTTCAGTAAATTGGTCTGGCTTTCTAAAAGCTAGCCATAGCAAACACTTTATTTAAAAGTTTCCTACAGAAAAGTAATAACTTTTTTGATGAGTTTGGTAATCTGTACATTCTGGGTTCCTTTTTTTCAGACTCTGACTGAAAAGAGTAGCTTTTATAATGTGATTTTTGAAAGCATGAGGTTTCATAGGCACACAAATCCTGCTTCTTAAGAGTCATGGAGGAGACTATGCACAGACTCTAAAGAGTATGCTAAATTTTCTTCTCTGATAGGACTAAAACCAATTTAGTACATGTTTATACAACAGCTCATTCATAATTTGTAGGGTTTTTGGAGAAAGCAAGATGTTTGCTTTACCGATAGCATTTCTTCTATATGTAATATTAATTTTTTGCTAAGTTATTTTGTTGCTGCCTTTTTTTCTAACAAATTCTGATTATAACAAAACACCCTCCCCAAATCTTACTTTATATAATTCCTTAGGTATTACACATAATTTTGTATACTTCTTATTTTTATATACTTTTTGTTATGTTAAATGATAAACTTAGGCATATTAAAATTTATGGAGTTTATTTGAGCAGACTGATTTATGAATTGGGCAGCTCCAAACAGACCACATGTGGTTGGAGCCTCTGCCTAAGGGGAATGAGGGGAAGGCTTTTATAGGGTGAACATGGAAGCAAAGCAAAAAAATACTTGATTGGTCAAAATGGAGCAGTACCCTTATTTGGATTATTTCAGTGGAAAGCAGTTAGTTAGAGGTTAGTTGACAGTTTCTGCTTGGTTACAATTAAATTTTGTTTTACTGTTTATACAGAATTGGGTTTAAATTTGTTTACATAGGAACCCAGGGTTTGGGAGCCTCCTCAGTCAAATGGCCTCCCAATTATTTTAACAGTTATTATTGTCTACTTTTAAATATGAGGACACTGAGGCTCTTAAGAATTCAATGAATTGCTAGATTCCCCAATTCTGCCTTCCAGAGCCTGAGACCTTTTCTAATACTACAAGACTTTGTATTTATTTATAGTTTCTTGCAGGCAGATAACTTAGCAGTTTACGTATAATTCAGAATCAGAAGAAGGGGGAGGAGGGGGTGGAGGAGCGGGTGGAGGAGGGAGAGTGTGAGTCCTTCTGAAATGAATCCAATTACATGGCATAAAAGAAGTTTCATTTGGCCTTGGGCAGTGAAACACCTTGGACCCACCCTGGATATAGAAAGGGAGAAAAAGACCAAAGGGATGTGAAGAATTCAAGAGATTTACCCCAGGGTAGGGAAATGATTCTGATGAAATGGCACCTGAAAACCACATTTGTTCTGGGAGCCTGAGACCAGGAAAGATGTGGACATTTTCTTGGAAAAAGTTCAGACAAGAAGTCAGGAAGATGATTGAGGGGTTGAAGGCACTGACTTGGGAGGACAGGTTAAAGGAATTAAATAGGTTCACCTTGACTTAGAGAAAGCAAAGATAGGCTTTGATAAACATCTACAATTATTTGGATGTCTAAATATCAAGGAAGGTAAAGTGCTACTTGGGGTGAAACAAAGGAGTATAATTACATGAAAATTAAGACAATGAAAAACCTGAGTATGAAACAATTCGTGTTTACGAGAAAGGTCACAGCAGGTCTATTATAAACTTTGTGGCATTAAAGGACCATTTTACAATAGACAAAACTACAGTACATTGTTTTATTATCTCAAAAATAATCTTGTTATGCTGTAAATTGTATTGAACTTGAATTCAGATATTAGCTATGCAAAATGCTATGGGATTGTACTAAACAGATTACATTGCTATTCAGCTGGGCACCAGGGACACTCCTTTTGCCATTTATTCCTGGCCTGCAAGTGACTCAAGGTGACCTGAAAGGCACTGGACATAACCTCCAGGAAGAGGTTCAGTGACCAAAGGGGGAAGCTGAACAGCAGAGGAACCTGGAACAGTCAGTGCTGGGGCAGGGGCTGGGCAGGGGCTGGGCAGGGTTGTGATTTACTCTGTGTTCCATGATGAAGGAGCTATGAATATCAAAGGCATTCTGTGCCCTTGATTTGAATTACCTTGGTTTATGGATTCTGTCTTTGACTCTTCTGCTATTTTAAAGTGTAATCTTTACGTCTTTGTGCATTATATGCTGCTTCTGTAAGCTGGTCAGAAAATGCTCATATTTTATAAATATTTGCATTTCTTAATTGTTACTTACAAAGCATTTTGAGATAGTATATGGAATTCTTAATATGTGCTTATTTTCACCCATACTCTTGTAGCCTGAGTGTTGATTTACTTTTGAGAGGAATGTTACTGTTGAGACAGAGCAGGGGACTCCTCTTAGGGTCTTGTTGGTCCCCCAAAGCAAGGTGATAAAGGAAAATCTTGAGCTCCTTTGAGGGAAATTCCAGGTACCTAGCCAGCCTTGAAAAGTAAATAAGCAACTTCATAAGTAAGAAGGTAATAGTAACTTAAAACAATCACCAAGGAAGTTAGAGTCAGGAGATGTCTTGTTCCCTATAGAAACTAAAGCTAACATCTTAACCATGTCACTGAGTTATTTTTCAGAATCCAGCCCCACACCAAATAGATCCACTGAGGCATAGACCTCAGATAAGGGGAAACTAAGGACTGAACTCTAAATTTTTTTTTCTTCTAAATTTTTTCCTGGGGAGCCTAGAGGAGGTCATGCCTACAAGCCAGAGCTAACATTCTTTTCTGCTGATCTCAAATTTTGAGGCAAAGCTTTGCCTTCTTAACCAATTATAAGTCAGAAAGGCTTTGAGTCCACTTAGGATGTGGGGGTCTTCACTTCTAGATGTCCTGTCTTTTTAGGTCAAATTAATGTTTAACCTCCATGTATTGACTATGACTTTGCCTGTAACCTCTGCCTCTCTGCTTTTAAAAATTCTTACCCGTATGCCATCAGGGAGTTTGAGTTTTACGCGTGAGCCGCCCAATTCTCCTTGATTGGCATCTTGCAATAAATGCCTCTCTTTATCTCATGGCTATCCTGATGTCAGTGTTTGGCTTTGCTGTACCAGGCATGTAGGCCCCAGTTCCGTTCAATAACACTGTGGTGAAGGATTCATTCTTTTTTTATTTTCAAATTCTTGTGGACCAATACTTTTCAGAATACAATAAAATTAATTATGAGAAAAATGAAATTAAAAACCTCTAAGACATACAAACTATGAACCCTTGGTTTACTTATTTTTATATTTAGCAGGGAAAATTTACACTGTAAATTGTTACACAATTTCTCAGCACTTACAGTTCCATGCTCCACATGAAAGTGCCTGGTTCTACTTTGGATTCTGCCATTTCTTGATCATGTTGCCTTGGGCAACACATTTACCCACCCAGAGTATGAGTTTACTTGTCCCTGAAATGGACATAACAATTCCTGTCCTTTGGGCATGGTGAAGATCATGGAGCAGGAAGGAAGGGAGCTTGGCTTGTAACTAGTGAGATTCTAATTACACAGGACAGGGTGTGTGGGCGAAGTGGATCCTATGGTTGTGATGTAATTGAGGAAGTTCCCATTCATTCATGGCAAACAAGTGTGTTGTTTATCCAGTTATATTTCTTACATTTAAGGAACTGTCTTAAGTTCTGAACTATTTAATTTTGAATGTTTTTCATTTGGGAATTTGTTTTCCTATTTTACTGGCCACGGACCCACTGATACAAGTCTCAAGAAGTTATATGTATCAGAGTAATTTTGTAGCTTTGTTAAGCTATTAACATTGGCCTCTTGCTCCAGATTCTGACATATCCCTTTTTTCCCAGGCTGGGATGTACTACTTCTAAGTTAATACGCTATGCGTTTTCCCCAGGATTTTGGCAGGTATCCCCAGTACATACCAAAACATCAAAGGGGTTAAAGAATGGGGTTAGGGCAAAGTTGTATAGCTTTGAAATCTCTCACAGGACATTCTGATACCCCAGCCTTCAACCTCATTTGAAGACAATTACTCTCTACATAGCTTTAGTTAGTAGGGCTCACAAGTAATTTTCAGGGACTCAGAGGTTGAGAACTTAAGAAGTACAGGTGTTAGTAGCATGGAAGTACCAGCAGATTAACTGGGGAAATAAACTGGGGGCAACTAAGTAATATGGAGGCCATGACGTAGCCTGAACTATCATCGTGTGTTAAAGTAAGATTCACCGTCATTAAGATTTAGGCAAGAGGAAGACATGCTTAGCTTTCAGTGGGCAGGAACCTGCTAAGTGATTGAACTTTCAATAAAGTATATAGTGGGTCTGAGTTTGCTTGGCTGTTTTTCAGATTTTCTGTGCTTTAGCGATGTTGTGAATCATAGAATGTCTTCTGTTTCTTGGAGGAGCTGCTGTGAACCTTCCATAAAAGGTGGTATGCCATTTTACTACTTTGTTGACAAAATTTATTCATATTTGTGCATTCATTCGATTACTCATTTAATAAATTTTTAGTCATTAAATGCAGAAGGTAATATTAACAAAATGAGATGATTGATACATCCTTTCATACATTATTTTGTGATTTTGTTATATGACAAGTGGTACATACATGCAAAAGAAAACCTCAAGCAACATTCTCAAATAGTACCTTAGAATCACAAAGCTGCTCAGAAAATATTACACATGCAGTTTAATCTCATATCTTTCTTTAGCACACATTTATTAGATTCTTATGGTTCTATTGATTTAAGACTGTGAAGTGGTTTGGAAAAAGGTATGGCTAAAAATAAGGCATCTGAAATGAAATCATCTAGTGCAGTAATATAGAGGGAGGAGTTTCTAAAATTTAAGTTCACTGTTCAGGAGGCAGTGTGGGCTTGAGATTGAAACAGAACTAAGTACTTATTGGGGCTTTATAATTTCCTAGCTGTATGACCTTGGGCCAGTTAAATAATTTATCAGATCTCCAATTTTTTCACTTGTAAAATGCAGCTGATCGTGCCTTTCTTAAATAATTGTTATAAGGTTTAAATAAGAAAAAATATAAACACAACTAGTATGTTGCCTAGTAAAAGGAAGTTATTAAGTATGAGTTTCCCTTGCCTTTAGGGGGCTTCTAAGATTTCAGATTTGCACAGTCAGTTCATTTGTCACCATCGATGAGGCACTTAAACTGATATGAAAATTATGCAGTCTACATCCCCTTAAATAAATGAAGATGACAGAGTCCGATTTCTGCATCTCAGTATACCAATACCATGTTTCTATTTCAGTGAGAAAATAGTTTAACCTCAAGTTTAATCATTTGATTCATATCTTAATAGTAGTTATTTTAACAATCCTTTTATTTGTTTTATGTTTATTTTATGCTCTACAAAAGTACAATGAGATTGATTAAAATCGGAGTAATTTTAAAGTTAACTTGAATGTTGTAGTCAGGGGCTACTATCCTGAATCTTGTAGCAGTTCCCTCACTGACCATTTCTGGCAGATATTTTCATGGTTCTCACACAGGAAACAGTAACAGTGTTTATTTCAACAATCCTGTTTAGGAGTTAATGTAGCATGAGTAGAGTAAGTCTTCATTCAACGTTGTCAATATGTTCTTAGAAACTTCAAACTTCAAGTAAAACAACATGTAATGAAGCCAGTTTTACTCTAGGCAATTTGTTTCCTCTCATTAACTTTATAACAAAATGGCGTTGAATAAAACAATATTATTTGAAGACCTGTTGCACTTGTTTTTACAGCAATTTGCCTTTAAAAAAGTGCTGATCCATGTTCTGATACTGTTACATTTAGTCTTTACATGTCTAGAACTTTCCAATCATGTTTCTCTTCTTTCCTTGTGTGTCGTTGTATTTAAAATGATAATTTTGAATCTACCTATTCTTCTTAATGAACTTCAGGATATAATGCTAACTGTTGTAATAAGTTGCTTTTATTTTAGAGAAGCTGTTAGTTATCTTTCCTCACAGGCTTATATCCAGACAAGGCCGAGCAACAGGTATTGAGTGAGTGTTAGTTGCTTTAACAAAATGTTTTGAGTGATATAACTGAAGTTGTATACCATTAAATAACAACAAAAAGCGCAAAACAAGAGAAGTTTCTAAGCATGAAGTGTAATATATGGGGAATCTTCTTTTAAAATACAATTTAAAATTTTAGTAGCAATGTGTATCACATTTTTGTGGTTAATCATTCCAATCTCAGTCTTACTCAATTTTCCCATGTAGCAGAATGTGAACCACTTGAGTTTGCAGTTTTTTTTTTAAATGATTGTGGCTGTGAGACACAGTTAGACATAGGATTAAAACAGAAACACTAGTCCACAGTAGCATTATTCACAGTAGCCAAAAAGTAGAAGCAACCCCAATGTTCATTGATTAATAAATAAATGGATAAACAAAATGTGATACATACATGTAACAGAATATTATTCAGGCTTGAATGGGAAGGAAATTCTGACACATGCTACCACATGGATAAACCTTGAGGACATTTTGCTAAGTAAAATAAACCAGTTGTAAAAGACAATTACTGTATAATTCTACTTAAATGAGAAACCTAGTGTAGTCACACTGGCAGAGACAGAAGATAGAATGGCTGTTACTAGGGGCTTGGGAAGTGGGGCAATGGGGACTTGTTTAATGGGTGTAGGGTTTAGTTTTAAAAGATAAGAATTCTGGAGATTCATTGTACAACAATGGAATGTACTTAACACCACTAAACTGTAAACTTAAAAATGGTTAAGATGGTAAATTTTATGTTGTGCATATTTTACCACAATTAAAAAAAATGACTCTAGTTTAAAAAAAAAACCAAAAATACTAAAAATAATTGGGCTAGGTGCTGTGGCTCATAGCTGTAATCCCAGCACGTTGGGAGGTTGAGGTGGGAGGATAGCTTGAAGCCAGGAGTTTGGGACTAGCCTAGGTGAAATAGTGAGACTCCATCTCTATTTTAAAAAAGATAGCTGGGTGTGTTGGTGTGTGCCTGTAGTCTTAGCTGTCAAGGAAGCTGAGGCAGGAGAATTGCATGAGCCTAGGGGTTCAAGGTTGCAGTGAGCTATGATCTTGCCTCTGTACTCCAGCAGCCTGGGCAACACAGCAAGACCCTATCTCTTAAATAAATAAAGAGAAAAAAATGCACTGTAGTCTACAAATCTTTTTTTCCTCTCCACTTTATGACCTTACATAATCCACTGTACAACTTGAAAACTGTAATAACCTTAGTATTAGGATATCAGGAATGTGATTTGTACAATTAGAAATGTCTGTCCATGTGACTCTTATTGCCAGTAACACAATTATGTAAACAGGGTTGTTGGAAGGTTAAAAAAGGCTGCTAGAACTTACTAGTTTGCTGAAACATAGAATGCGTCTATCAGTTTTCTGTGATCTTGGCCATGGTAGAGGACACACCTCATTAACTTTTTTGCCATCTCTTCTTCAGTGTGTTTTCCTCATGGGTTTTGGTTTCTGTCAGTCAGTGTCACGGGGCACTTCCGGCTTCATCCCTACTTGACAAGGTTAAGCCAGTTGATGCTCTGCAGTTCTGTTGAGCTTTATTTTTCTTAGATTTCTCCTGATAACCATGGAGTGAACTCTAGAGTATGTGTTAGGAACTGAAAAGAAGCCAAAAGGTTTTTATTAGAGTTTGTCTTCCCACATTCGCTAATTTTCTGAGGGCAACAATGTGCCAGTGTCCTCTCAGAAAAAAATATAATTAGGATGAAAACATTAAAAAAAATTTTGCCCTATATCAAACAAAATTCAAGTATAATCTTTACTGATGAGGTCTGCTTTTTAAACTATCTTCAAAATCAACCTATTTAGAGTTTCTATTGCCTTCTAACTTCTTAGACTACAACTAGGCATTTATTCTGTAGCGTTTTGCTTTGACGTATTCTGAGCTAATATGGAAATTGCTACGATCAGTTTGATCTTTAAGCTTTGACAGATATTTTAGGAGTATTTGCATTTTATATTAAGTGTTAAAATGAGGAGAGATAATGCTTGCTTTAACTCTTATTTTGTGGTAGACAGACATAAACATGACCAGCAGATACTTTGATTAAGATCAGATTATAGCAGAGAAATAAATGTAATCCTTTGTACTAATCATGGCTCTTTTCCTATTACAAAGAGGATGAGCATGGTTGACTGCTGGTTTGATACTCTCTCAGCACACTGTTAATCATCTCTTTTGTCCACTTTAGCCGATGCATTATTTTCTCAGTATTTGGAGATAGGTATATTGAAAGATCAGTGACCTTTATTTTGCTATTTTGATAACTAGAGCAGATTATGGATAATTTCCATAAACCAAAGTCCAGTGCTTTTCAGTGGTTTGTAGGCCCATAAGAAAAATCTTATCCTGAGAAGTTTATTGTGAAGTAAAGCAACTTCCCAGAATTCATCTTGGGGAACAGTTAATCAGGATAAAGACGTATCACTTGTGTATCATAAACAGTTCTAGCCATGAAACATGATGGCAACTTTTGCCGAACTCTAGGGTTGGAACAACGTGATATATTATTGGCATGGAAGATGTGGAGGGAAGAGAGTGAAAACTGGGATGGAATTGTGTGCGGCAGAGTTCTGTCCCATAAATTCATGGATAAAGGAACAAGTTTACGTTCAATCCCAGGGAGAAGATAATATGGAAGTTCTCATTTGCCAGGGAGACGTGATGGTGTACCTTAGACATTTCTTTTTTAGTGATGGAAATATTCTGCATCAAAAATAATATGGTTATGGTTATGAATTTGGTTTTTATATCAATGAAGGGCCACTGAAATTTGAGCCCAAAGGAACACAGATTGAACTCTGGAGGAATTAGCTAAAACTAAAAGCTTGGGTCCTATCTCCAACGTAAACGTTAAGTGAAAACTGGCATCTGGCTACTTCAAGAAAAGAATCCATTTGCAAGTGTACCAGGATGCCCAAGTCTCACTGACCCAGGAGAGAGGTTGTAGGTAGAGAAGAGCATAATAGGTAGCTGGAATGGGGTGAGGGCAAGGGGGAGCTTTCATGAAGTCATGTGAGGTGAACTTGATGGATGCTATGGGCTTGGTATTTTTTCTGTCCTTTCTCCCTTGAAGCCAGTTTGAGTTCTACCTGCAGGTTTAACCTTTCCTAACCTGAGTCTATTTCTGATTTTCAGGAGATCCTTCTAGATCAGGGTTTCTCGACTCAACAGTAAATCATTCCTGCTGATTAGGTGGAAGTGACATTTTAGTTCTGGTAACTGGGCTTCACTATCTCAATCTAGATTCATATCCAGCTCTACCATTCAGCAAGTAATCCAGAACAAGTTACTTAAACTTTCTGAGTCCCAGTTTCTTTCTGTGTAAGTTGCTCAAAATAGCGGTCTAGGTGAGATCACGTATCTCAAGTAGCAGACACACAGTGGGTATTTAGTGCTGGCTCTTTTCTTTTTTGACAGCCTCATTGTTGATTTGGGAGTGACAATAACCATGGAGAGAGAACAGGACAGGGCTAGAATTCCTATTCTGTAGATAAAGAAACTAAGCCTTGGAGGGATGTGAGTTACATCAAGTGGCTACTGGGCAGAGGAGGAGGCGGCATGAAAAGCCAAGGCTTCTGACTTCTCTTAATACCATTTTCATTCAGAGATGCTGCTTTTACCCTCGACCAAAAAGAAAGAAAAAAGAATCAAGATACATTTTGCAAGAAAGCATCTGCCATCAGTTGTTATTTATTCTTTTTAACATGTTGGTCAAAATGGCTAAATAGCTAGTAGTTCTTTTTTCTTTGCTCAATTCCTGCTGCTGATCTTTTCATGTTCATTTATCCATGCTGAACGCAAACGCTACTTGAGAAGAAATAACAACCATTTGGCAATAACCAAGCTGTATTTAGTTTTTACTATGTAGCAGGCCCTGAAAGTATTTTAAATGTTTACTTATTCATGTCCTTCATCCACATTTTAGGATGATAAAATGGAAATAAAGAGAACTTACATGAGCCCATGTTTGTAGAGCTGGTAAGTGGCAGATTGTGAATTTGACCCAAGTCTGCCTGGCATCAGGGTCCAAAATTGCTTATTTTCTTAATTACCTCTTTATGCAAGTGCTTAGTACACTTGTAATTTATTGCCATCTGTCCTAGCATTTTATATTGGTAAGCTAAATACCTGTTTATACTCACTTGAACTGAAGGGGGCAGAGCCTGCCCAAAATGAAAAGAAGACTGGATTTCCAACTTGATGCCAACTGGACCAAATCGGAAAACTACTCTGCTGCAACCTCGGGCTATTTTTTATGAAAAAGGAAGGATGACTCAGAGGGTAGAACCAAGAGCATAGCACAGAGTCAGGAGGCACTGAGAATTATTCATAGGGAGGAGGACTTGACTGACCTATAATCAAGAAAGTGGTCCTGGCTTGTTCAGTAAGATAGAGACAGAGAAAAAGAAAGGAGAGAAAGAAGAGGATAGGAAAGGACGCTAGAACAATATCATTTATTTTAGATTCTATGATTATTCACATATAAAGTCCCAAATAATTTATCAATAAATTATTAGGTTTCATAGGTTAAGATTAAATTCTTAAGGCCTTCAGGTTGATGGCCAAATAACTTTTAAAGAGAAAATAATTAGACTGGCATTAGACTTTTTTTTTTTTTTTTTTTTTTGAGACAGAGTTTCACTCTTGTCACCCAGGCTGGAATGCAATGGTGTGTTCTCGACTCTCTGCAACCTCTGTGTCCCAAGTTCAAGCATCCTCCTGCCTCAGCTTCCCTAGTAGCTGGGATTACAGGTGCCCACTACCACACCCAGCTAATTTTTGTATTTTTAGTAGAGATGGGATTTCACCATGTTGGCCAGGCTGGTCTCAAACTCCTGACCTCAGGTGATCTGCCCGCCTGGGCCTCCCAAAGTGCTGGAATTACAGGCATGAGCCACTGTGCCTGGTTTCATTAGACTTTTGAAAGCTTACAGACAGAGTAAAACAAGAAAGCACATTGAAAAAAAAACTGTGAAAAAAAGTGAAAGCCAAGGATGTTTTTTATTTAATTAAGGAGGTATCTGTCAAATATGAAATCTATAGAAAAACAATTCTCAACATACAAGAACGTAGGAAATTCTGTACTCATCATCTTTTCTTGAGGAATTTACTAGAGGATTAAATCTAACCAAGTGCTGGTTGGAAAAAGTTCAGCAAAAGGACTGAGGGTGAACACTTGAAAATATATAAATGTGCATCTAAGACTAAATGTCAGTAGGAATGAAGATGAAAAATGAATTTACAAATGCCATATACTGTAATGAAACAGAAATAATGCATCAAAAAATTGGGAGATGAAGGGGAAAAGAAAATGGAAAAAAGCTCATCGTTGTATAGGCCATAGGTGAACCTAAAGGACTGGTGTGGCATCTCAAATCACTGGGAGAAAGATAGGGTTTTAACAAATATGCTGGAACAGCTAGATCGCCACTTAGAAAACAATAAATTTAAATGTATACCTTGTACCATACATAAGAATAAACTGCAGATAGATTAGGATCTAAAGTGTAAAAAATACAAAACCATACAAGTACTGGTATAAAATAAGAATGAACTCTCATTAACCTTGAATTCTCATTAACCTTGAACTCTCATTAACCTTGATATAGGTTAAATCATTATAACTATGACTCAAAATCCAGAGACAAAAAAGATTGAAAAATCTGTATATATAAAAATAAAACAATTTAAATAGAAAAGCAACCATATCAAAAGCAACATCAAAAGGCAACTGATCAACCAGAAGAAAATTCACCACACGTAGCAGACAAAGAACTCTTAAAAATTGAGGGACACAAGATCAAAAACCTAATAGAAAATTAGAAGAAACATGAACAAACAATTTACATTAAAAATGATACAAAAGTGGTCCTTAAACATTTAAAGCAGTTCAAATTAAATCATAATTAGAGAAATTAAAATTATAATAGCACAGAGATAACATTTCTCATTTTTAGAGTGGCAAAAATTAAGAAGTAATGGCATTTTGTTTGTGAGGTTGTGCAGAAATGGGCATTCTCATTGCCAGTAGGAATGCAAATTGGTACATCTCTTCTAAGGAAATCTATGGCAAGACCTAACAAAACTACATATTCTCTTACTTTTTGGCCCAGAGATTTCCTTTTTAAGCAACTGTCCCAACTATAAACCTCCAACAATATGAGCATTCATATGCACAAGACTATTCATTGAGATATTGTCACTGTAAACTGTTGGGAATATAAATGTCTATACATCGTGGAATATTACCATAAATTATGGTATATTCGCCCAACAGACAACTACATAGCTGTAAAAAGAAGGAGGGTGATTTCTGGGAAGTGACTGGTGATTTTCAGGATATACTATTAAGTGTGAAAGCAAGCTTCTAAAGAGTATGTGAAATATGACAACAACCACATAAGAAAGAAGGAAATATAAGGAAGTACGTATCTGCTAGTTGATGCAAAAAAGTAGGATAAATCTGTAAACAAGATTAGTTACTTACAAAGGTAAATGGAAAAAGGGTGGAGAGAAGGAAGGAATAGGTGTAGGAGAGTGTGGATTAGGAAGAGGTTTACTCTTCAATGAATCCAACTTTTCTATAGCTTTGACTCTAATAACCATAGTAATGTTTAATGTACTGAAAACATTAAGTTAACCAGGATTTACAGATATCAAAATGGAATATAAATAGCAAAAAAAAAAAAAAAAAAAAAAAAAAAAAAAGAGAACCTAATTGCATTACAAATAAATAAAACTTTACTGAAGACGATGGGGAAGGTAAGGCTTGATCTGAGTAATTCTGAAAGAGTGCATTTTAACTGGATGTCATAAGGTCAAAAAATGAAAGCAGGACCAAAGACAATCCTGTACACAAACACCATACTCTAGTAGTAAATCTAAGAGTATGGATTAGTAATTCAGTAACTATTTTCTGTGTATAACAGGATTGAAGGAATAAGTGAATGAATGATAGATGATGACAGTCATGTTTCCCATGATCAGAAATATGTAAAAATAAGGGAAAGGGGAAGGCTGGAATGAATGTTGTGCTGATTGATGGTATCATTATGAACTCTATTTAATATATATGCTTACAGATATAGAAATAGAGATGTATATATGAGTTAGTACACATGCATATATTTCTTACCTGTACATATTCAGAAAGCATAGGGCAATGCACCACAGCAGCAAAAAGTAAACCTAGCACTTAAATCTTTGTTTCCAAATACTATTCTCCAGTAAGAGGAACTAGGGATTCTCTAGTTGACTGCATGATTGAGCCAGGGAATATACAAGATGAACTTAGACCATTTTGTGGTAGCAGAAAAAAAAAATGAAGTGATTAAGGAAAAAAAGTGAAAAAGGATGGGGCATGCCAAAAGGACGCAGAATCAAACTGAAGCAGTTCCCTATGGCCCAAGCTAGACAAATCTGAAGAACAAAATACTATAATAGTGTTGAATTTTAATCCATAGATTAAAATAGATATTCATAAGTCTATGTTGACAAATAAATGGGAATAAGGAAGGGTCTTGGCTTATGGAAGAATTGAAATAGATAAATTGGAAGAAATGACAGTGATACAAATACCATATTAGACAAAGAGTTCAGTAATTGTAGCAAGTAAGATTTGCCAATAGATGCTAACATCAGTGGATAAGTTTGAAGAGGAGTAGGACATTAGCATAGTCTCAAAGTATCTATGTCAAGATATTTATCAATTATTAGGCAGAGAATAGTAACATTACAGTGGAGATACTTGGAAGGTACCACCTTAACCAAGTAATCATGGTTAAGATATTGACACTATGAACCCCTTGAGATGAAGAGAAATGCCATCACATCTATGGCATTTTTGACAAAAATGCATAATCTCATTTCAGTCATCAGAAACATGAGAAAGTTCAAAACTGAGATACACTTTACAAAATAACTGACCAGCACTCATCAAAAGTATTAAGGTCAGAGAAGTCCGAGGAACTGTCACAGATTAGTAGCAATGAAGAACACACAACAGTTAAATGAAATGTAGGAATTTGGTTTGGATCCTCAAATGTAACATGGACTTGAGTGGGAAAAACTAATGAAATGTTAATTTTTTCAGTTAATAGTGTTGTATCAATGTTAATTTCCTGGTTTTGATAACTGTACTCTGATTATATAAATTGTTGACATTAAGGGAATCAGGGTGAATTAATTCCAGTGGATTAAACCTTTAAGGTGGAAGGCAAAACTGTAAAAATTTCAGAAGATAGTATTGAAGCATAACTTTATAGCCTTTGGGAAAGAAAGGCTTTATTAAAGAAGAAACAAAAAATTCAAACTATAAATGCAATAGTTGATGAATTACGAATTAAAATTAACAGCTTTTGATCCTAAAAGCAGAATAAAAAGATGATCCGAATCCAAGGGAAAATATTATGAACATATATAACTAATAAATAATTGTGACTATAAATATATAAAGAGTTCCTACTAATCAAGAATTGAAACACAAACAAATTTATTCAATAGTAAAGTAAGTAAAAGATATAAATGGGTTTTCATAGAAAACAATATATGACTGGCTTAAACATATTAAAAATATTTAATATTTAATTTCATTAGTAATCCCTAAAATGAAATATACAATTCTAATGAAATGCTATTGAACTCTCATCAGACTGGCAAATATGAAAAGTTAGATACTGTTAGACTGGGCACTGTGACTCATACCTGTAATCCCAGCATATTGGGAGGCTGAGGCAGGTGGATCACGAGGTCAGGAGTTCAAGACCAGCCTGGACAACATGGTGAAACCCTGTCTCTACTAAAAATATAAAATTTAGCTGGGCATAGTGACGTGTGTCTGTAACCCCAGTTACTTGGGAGGCTGAAAACAGGAGAACTGCTTGAACTGGGACCCAGGAGGCAGAAGTTGCACTGAGCCAAGATTGCGCCACTGCACTCTAGCCTGAGTTACAGAGAAAGACTCTGTCTCAAACAACAACAACAACAACAACAACAACAACAACAACAAATGGTTAGATACCGTTAAATGTTGGAAAGAATATAGATCAATGGGAATCTCATTCACTTCTGGTGGGAGTGTTACCTGGTAGTCTCTTTGCAAAACTGTTTAGCCTTACCAGTAAGGGCAGAATTTGTGCTTAGGATGTGATCAACTCTTCCCCTCCTTCATATAACTCCTGGAAAATTTCCTGCACAAGTGCATTATAAGACATGTACAAAAATGTTCATAGTAGCATGATTCTGAGTAGTCAAGAACCAGAAAAATTCAAGTGTTTACCAACCACAAAATATACAAATAAATATTGATATATTTATATTATACATTCATAGCATGGTGTATAGTATAGCATATAGTATATGTTATGTACATAGTAAACATAATGAAAGCTGCAAGTGTCAATATGGATGAATCTTAAAATCTGTTGAGTGAAAGAAGCAAGCCATGTAAGCACACATTCTATATGATTTTATTTATTTAGAGCTAAGCAAAAACAGTAATTGTCAGTGATACACATACATTAAAGATAAACATATATATTAAGAAACTTATGAAAAGAAAGAAGTGATTAATGAATTTATCACAGTGATTGTCCCTAGAGGGAAATAAAAGTTTATCAGGGAGGTATACCCATGGGTTCTTTAATCTATTGATAACATTTCTTTATGTTCTATATGAAACATAAATAAAATAATGTTTTATATTCTATTTGGCATGTATTATATAGCATATAATAAAAAACAGTTTTAGAGGAAACAAAAATATTGCCTGAAACATAACTGCTAATTTATCAAAAGCCTTTGCTCTTAGGATTTTCTTTGTAGCTTAGAGATAAATACGTAGAATGTAGTGTCTCGCTGATTTGTTACTTAAAATGAACCAGTATTTTTAAAGACATTTCACTGTTTAAGAATGGGGTTAGGAGTTTCAAGGCTGCTTCTCTGATCAAGAAAAAAAAAGTGAAGATAATAACTTGGCTTTGGTTCCATCCCACACTTAAGTTACTAAGGAACATTAGTCCACACTCGGCCATCTGCCATGCAATGTGCAACCAGGGCAGGGAAAGTAACTCGTGTGAATTCAGAAACTTATCTTTCTGACATTCTGGCCCAGAAAAGAGAACCAGAAATAGAGTACTACCCATTGAGCCAACATTTTCCCACAGTCTGTCTCAAATTTCATAGCCCTTGTTAAGTAAGTTGATAATATCAGTCCTATTCCCAGTGAGCAAATGTTAATGTCATTTAAATAGAATCTGAGGAAAGGATTTGATGAACCAAAAAACGAACTCAAAGTATTGAGAGATCGAGAGTGGAGAATATATGATGAAACGCAAATTACTTCCTCTACCATTTTGCAAATTATTTAATCCTGTACTTGAGGGAGAGAAGGCAAAGAAGGTCTGACATCAAGTTTTCTCCTTTAAGCAGGTACAAACCTCTGTAGAATGTCCATTTAATCTTCTTATTTCTCTGTTCCCTTTCCTGTTTCTTTGTTTTATTCTTCCCAGTTTTTTTTTTAAATCTCAATATTGTTAGTTGCAGATCCATTCAGTAGGGACAAGTGAAGGTTAAAGATGAAGTAGGGTGATTTGCTTTTTCCTTTTGTTACAACTAGTGATGACTACAGGCTGGGTGTGAGAATAGATACCTCAGTTTTTAATGCCACTTGCATCAGGACCTAGAAACAGAGTAAGCAAATATGTGGCCTAAATTGTGCGCCTTTGGTGGAACACCTTTCTGTTAAACATGTTTCATTAAGTGTTAAGTAAATGTGAAAGAAATGGCAGAACTTGAGGAAATAACAAAATGGGAAGTGAGCGTGGTCCATTTTCAGGTTTGAAGTTCCAGTTCCATGAACACACCTTACAACTTGCTGTTACAACTTTCTGTTTGAACATGTAAGGGGATAAAAACATCTATATTCTAAATTATAAAACATCATATTCTATGAGTTGGAGATAAGATTTTTTGGTGTTCCAGTTCTAGGAGCAAAATGAATAATTCTGCATGATTGCTGAAAGGAATAGCAGATAAATTGTATGTCATTATTTTTTGAGTGAGCTCTACTCATGCTAAATAAAAAGTCACAGTAATTTCCTATAGGAAAAAAATGGGTATATATTGTCCTGTAGTTGGAATTTTTGACCAACTTTCATGTGCATCTCCAAAGCCATATACTAACCCAAAGAAGTGAAATTCAAGACATTGAGAAAGAGTGATGTTCAGGATGGGAAGATACATCTGCAAAAATATTTTCCACTATTGGCTTGAAAATTTAACCAACAAAATATATTTACAGAGGACTACTGTTAAAATACAAATTACCTTGGACAATGAAGACATTAGGTACCAAGACTTATATAATAACAGTCCAGTGTGGCTATGGTTTTCAAAGTAAGGAGCCAACATAAGAAAAATGTGAATAAGTGAGCATTCTACAATATGGTAAGAGAGAATTAGTATAAATTGTACTGAGCGCAATCCAGCTTGATACTTTACTTTTAGATCCTTTGTTGAGCTTCTTGTAGAGTTTTTCATTTTAATACAGGATCAAAGTTTTAAATTAAAGGGCTTAGGTTCTTATGGGGAGGGGGTGGAATTTCAGCCTTCACCCAGTGGGTGAAGAAGTTATCTGGAGGAACACTGAAGCATTTTTATCCCTTTCAAAGTCACCCTATAAGAAGACAGCTGCTTACCCCTGTTTTGGGGTGGGGGGTGGTGATTATACTTTAGTGAAAGGATGATAATAAGCTTGAGGCTCACCATTTTTTGCAGCATGTAGAAAAGTTCTGAAGGCAGTTTCCAAAAGCAGAGTTCAAAGTTCAAATAGGTGGTTAGCTCCCTGAAGTAAATATTAGGTTGGTGCACAATTACAGGTTTTGCCATTACTTTTGCACCAACCTAATACTTTGTAGCACAGCACACATCTTTATGATTGCTCTAGTGTATCTGAAAAGAGTTTCATTTAAATGTTTCCCCCACTTAGGAAGCTTGCCTCATGGAAACAAGGAGTAGGAAAAGCACTGAGTATTTTTATTTTTTAGGATGGAGTCTTGCACTGTCACCCAGGCTGGAGTGCAATGGCACAATCTTGGCTCACTGCAACCTCCACCTCCCAGGTTCAAGACATTTTCCTGCCTCAGTTCCCTGAGTAGCTGGGACTACAGGCATGTGCCACCATGCCCGGCTAATTTTTGTATTTTTAGTAGAGATGTGGTTTAACCATGTTGGGCAGGCTGGTCTTGAACTCCTGGCCTCAAGTGATTCAGCCGCCTTGGCCTCTCAAAGAGCTAGATTACAGGACTAAGCCACTACACCCGGTAGCACCAAGTTTTAAAGAGGAAGGCAACACTGTTTGAAAGTGGCTCTCCGCCTTCTGGCTGTGTTCCCCACATACCCTTTTCTTTATGCACATGACTCCCTTGGTGTTCCTCCCTCTCTTATTAGGACGCCAGCCATGCTGGATTAGGCCCTATTCTTAGGACCTCATTCAATCTTCACTACCTCTTTAAAGGCCCTATCTCTAAATAGAGTTACATCCTAAAATACTGGGGTTTAGAGTTTCACCATAAAAATTTTGAGGGCACACAATTCAGTTAATAACAGTATATAACAGGCAGATCACAGAAAAGGAAAGCTGTATGATCATTAAATACGTGAAAAGATGTATATTAAAAATATCACAATAAAATGCCATTTCATATGTATCAGTTTGACTAATTTTGGAGGAATATAGAGTGAAGAAACCCAAAGGAACAACTGAGAAGTATAAATTGGTATCATCACTTTGCAGAGTAACTTTGCAATCTCCAGTAAAGTTGATATTTTTAATCCAGAGATTTCACTTCTAGATATATACACGGAGCCTAAACAAATATTTTTATGTTGGTGTACAAGGCAACATAGAGATGTTCACTGCAGTGCCGTTATTAAGAGCAAAATTAGAAGCAACTTAAGTAGCCAACAAAAAGGAAATAAAGTGCAAGCCTTCAGTGGAATGAACCAGATCCATATATATTTATGTAGCCAAGTCTCAAGAGCAAAATTTTGTGTGAAACAAAGACTATTTTAGTTGGAAAGAAAAGTGACTTTCACACTTATTAGCTGGTTGACTTTGATTTAGTCTCAGAGCCTATTTAAGCCTCAGTTTTTGTACTAGTAAAATGAGAATAATAACACCGATTGTGTAGGGTTGTTCTAAAATTTATTAGAAAAACTTTGAGATAATGTAATGGTTGTGATAGACGAGATTCCAATATTTAAGGGAAAATGAATAACACTGACAGTACCTGGCTTAGAATAGGCAAATAATGAATGCAATATTGGTACATGTAAGGTTAACCCAGACCAATTGTTTTGAACCTTCAAATAATTCTTTGTCAGAAAAATATGTTAATAAAGTACTTTTCACTGATGTTGTCTTCAACTAAAATACAATGTTAAGGAGGAATAGATTCTTCCTCAAGGAATCCTCAATCCCAGCTGTATTATATATATGTGATACAGATACACACACACACACACACACACACACACATTTGCTGCTTGTTGGTACTTTTCATTATTGTTGTAACATTGATGCCATTTTTATTTGCTGAACTGGGGTTTTTGTAATTATTTTGCTCCTAATGAAGCACATGTATAATTCCATATTGCCTTACTTAAGAACTACAGGATATGTCTAAGAACACTGCATGGGTGGCTGTCATTGGTGTTTCACCATTTAACCTAGTCCTTTTAGTTATTTTTTTAAATGATGAGAAGCTTTTGCTTAATTATACTCATAGGTATATCATAAATGATGAGTAAAGTAAAATTGATGGCAAAGATGATATTTTGCAAGAGTTGAGTTCTATCAAAAATTTTGATTGCTTTGCTGAAACCTATTCTCTTCCTCACCTGCCCCTAATTCAGCTCATATCCAAAATTAATTGAAATCCATTTCTAGGTTTCTTCAGTATTTCTGAAATAAATACTCAGTACTGCCGAGGTGGGTGGATCACGAGGTCAAGAGATCGAGACCATCCTGGTCAACACGGTGAAACCCCGCCTCTACTAAAAATACAAAAAATTAGCTGGGCACAGTGGTGCGTGCCTGTAATTCCAGCTACTCAGGAGGCTGAGGCAGGAGAATTGCCTGAACCCAGGAGGCGGAGGTTGCGGTGAGCCGAGATCGCGCCATTGCACTCCAGCCTGGGTAACAAGAGCGAAACTCCGTCTCAAAAAAAAAAAAAAATACTCAGTGCTTACCTGGGTAAGCTCTACAGCAGATGTCTTCTTCCACAGTGACAGCAGTGCTATACCTGGTCCTCCTGAAGGAACTGGGCTGCTAGAAATACAAGCTTTTCTTGCCAGGTGGTGTTGCTACCAAGTATAGCCCTCCTCTGCCTGAGACTTTGCTGGTCATTATCGGAGTAAGGTCTTTGGAACCCTGTAAGAGACTGACCTACAAACTGAGAATGGTCAGAATATACATGAAATCGAGCTCTGACCTACAATCTGCAGCAACCAGCCTAGAACTCAATTATTTACAGTCATCAGCTCAGAATGCCAATCTGTCTGTAAGTCAGACTTGTAGGAAGTCAGACCAGTATGTCTAGCAACCAGCCTAGAAACCTAAACAATAACTCCTGCAACCATCAGCTACAGATGGCCAGGACTTGACTAATAACATCCTCTCTTATTTTTGTCTCTGCATCCTACTTCAGACCAACCCAAGAAAACTTAATATACACCCTAACCTATCACATAGGGTGCTTTGCTTCTAGACAGCCCACCTAAAGCCTTCCCATGCCAATAGCCTCCTGAAGCCGCCTCTTTTTTCCCCACTATAAGGCTTTTCCACTCCTTTGAGTTTCTGTTTACAAATTATGGTGGCTAACCCTCACTATAGCTCTGAATAAATAGCCTTTACCTGTTCTCATTTGCTTGGTCTTCATTTATTTCCATGCCTGGCTCCTGGCACAGGTCAGCACGGTTTGTCAGGCTGATTCTTGCATAAATGTCATACCTAATGAAAGATGCCATTTCTCAGGGCCAGGGGTTGCATCCTCAGTCTGAAGTTTTAGGACCCAGGTTGGCTACTTCTTTCTAGCTCTCGTCATGCACTCAGAGATCAGGCTGCATTCAACTTGCTGGAATACAAAACGCTGGTTCTATCTCTCCTTGTCACACTGGATTGCCTACTGGGCAGGGCCTAGATGTCAGATACCACATGCCTCTTAAGATGGGGCTTGGGGTGCACTCCCCTCCCCTCAACACAGCCAAGATGCTTTTTTTTTTCTTTTTTAAAAAGTAGAGAAAATTAAATTTCAATTAAAATGGTTGGCATATCCTCTTATCAAAACTTAATCAAACTTTGTCTTACTGACATTCAAATAGCTTCTTCGAAAGTCACCTGAATGTTTTAGTCAGATAATTAGTGTCTGAACGGCTCAAATTAATCTTTCCTATCACTGAAAATCCTCAGGACTGAACACTGTGTATTGCCTTTAATACATTATCTGGTATATGACAAGTTTTATACGTGTGTGTGTGTGTATATATATGTAAATTTGTTTTGAGACAGTGTCTTGCTCTGTTACCCAGGCTGGAGTGCAGTGTAATAGCTCATTGTAACCTCAGACTCGGCTCAAGTGATCCCCTCATCTCAGCCTCCTGAGTAGTTGGGACTACAGGTGCTTGCCATCAGGCCCAGCAATTTTAATTTATTTGTAAAGACTGGGTGTCACTATATTGCCCAGGCTAGTCCTGAACTCCTGAGCTCAAGTGATCCTCCTACCTCAGCCTCTGAATGTGTTGGGATTACTGGTATGAGCCATGATGCCTAGCTTAGGTAACATATTTGTACATATCTTAATGATAGCTCTTTTAGTCACACCCCTCCCTCCTGCCCCACCATGAGCCCCAGTTTATCTTCTTGTGGCTATCTTTAATACTCAGAGCCTGAAAAACACTAGCTCATTGTTTTATGGTAAAACAGTTTTCTGGGGGCAAATATGTGCTTCATTTATGGTAAATTTGTATTCTCCAGCTTTATTTAATGTATTTCTTGTTCTTCTGCATATACAATGTCTTATTGTTTCAAGGCTGCTTTGTAGTGTAATCTCTATGCAAACATATTAAGTAAAGCAAATTAAGATTCACCATGTGTTGTGTAATCAGTGCAAATAGCGTAGGTGACAAGCTGATGGATGGACAGATGTCTTCCACCCTGGGCCAACTTCACATATTTATACAGGAAGACAATGTTGTCACAGCTTCTCTGGAGTTTTCCTTTGATATTGATTCTAAGATACATATTGATTTCAGAAACACCAAATTGCAGGAAAAAAATGCATCTTAGCATTGAGAAATATGGTCACCCTTCCCTAGTTCAGAAGCTGAGCTTAGTCCTATTGCAAAAGCCAAAAACCTGAAAAGCCAAACTTAATGTTTTTTCTCTTTTTCCTCAAAGCTCATCCATCAGCAAGTTCTATCTCCCAAATGCATCTCAACTTTGCATGTTTAACTCCTCTGTCTACCACTACCATATTCCAAGGTATCATCTCATCCCTTGGCCACTGCAGTGCCTCTTTGCCATCATCTGTTCCTTCTTCCCTCTGTTCTCCATAGCACCAGCAGAATAATCTTTTAATAAATGTGCTTACATTACCCTTCTGCTAAAACTCTTCAGTGGATCCCATTTGTCAGTCAGTTAAATCTTAACTCCTCCATGCTTGGGCCCACACCCTACTCCAAATGCACCTCTGCTCCCTTCCCTGCCACACTTCAGGCACACTGGCCTCCTCCTCATTTCATGTGCTGTCAAGCTTTCCTGATCTAGAGACTCTCACCCCACCAATATCACCACTTTCTTCTCACCACTGATGTCATTTTTCAGGTCTTGGCTTAAATGTCAACTCCACAAAGAGGTTTTCCTGACAGCCTTGCTCAAATAGGTTTCCTGTCCCTATGTCCCCACCTCTGCCACCTGCTTGATTCTATTGCACCACTTTTTTTTGGTAGCACTTATCCTTATGTGAAATTATACATTGATTTGTTGATAAGTAGACTAACCCCCAAATGGGAAGCAGCATGTTTGTTTTGTCACCAACCAAGTGCTTGACTCCTAGTATTGATCCATAATTATCTGTGCAATAAAGACATTAATGGAATAGAACTCCAGACACGGAGGACTAGAGGGCTGTGCCAGCAAGCAGGGCCTGAAGCCCCAGGCTGAGAGAGAGAGAGGCGTATCCAGTAGGACAGTATTTCATCGTAGAAGGAATATTGGCTGGGGACTCTGAGGTCTGACTTCAGGTCTCAGCTTTGTCGTGTAGTAGCTGCATTAACTTGAGTGTGTTCTTAACCTCCCTGTGAGTCTTTATTTTTGTAAGAGAATAATAATTCCTCCCTCACTTCTTAATTATTGCAAAGCTTGTATGAGACTGACATATTTAAAATTCCCATGCAAAGTTAAGTAATTATTCAGATATGGAGGTAAGGATCCAGTTGCAGGAACTGTTTCAAGGCATGAGCTTTGTCACAGCTGCTGACAAAAGGCCACATACCAGTCCTGGTTACAGGACTAGAGTCTGACTGGCTATAGATGCAACTAACCATGAGTTTCTAGAGTTACTGAGCTTTCTACCGCCAAGGGCAGAAACTATTTCTCAGTTTAGTTGGGGAGGAGTGCAACTATGGGGTGGCATGGTCCCAGGACTCTGCCTATAGGTTTGAGGTGGTCTCAGAGAGAGATATTCCAAAGCTCTCTTGCCACTCTTCTCTTATCTCCATAGTCTCAGGATTTCTTCTTTTAATGCCCCTTTAATGCTATAAATTTCTTCTATAGATGAAGAAGCAGAAAGTCATTCACAATGTAAATAACTAAACAGTTGGAAGAATGTTTGCCTTATAACAGATGGTCAGTCAAATTAAGGAAACTTTGTAAAATTTCAGGCATTATCCAATGAATGAGGAGCCATTTGGAAATGATTTTCTTCATGCGCCTCATCCCTATAGATTTGTGCTTGTGGTAGAGGTGGCTCACTGTCCTTTGGAATTTATGTTTCCCCTTCTGAGGTGTAGAGGACAAGGGCAGTGGCCACCCATCCAAGACTTCATGTCTGAGTCCTCTTGCCTTTAGGCAGGCCCCATGTGTGATGTGTGTCACTTTCTGGACAATGTGATCAGTGCTGTGCCTTCTTCATGCTCCCTGTGCCCTCCCCCTGATGAATGCAGAAGATGACACAGTTCTAAAGGGTGGCAGAGACACAGAATGGATGAGGCCTGAGTCCTTGATGTCTCATGTAACAGGAAGCTCTCTTCTCCTGGAGCACCTGCCCTGGACTATTAGATGAGTGAGAAATAAACTATTGTGTTAAACTTCAGAGTTTAAGACCACTAGTTTTATAACTGACACAGAAAGCAATTTCTGGGATTAAAATTGAAGACAAGAAGCAATTTTGGTCTGCCTTATTTTATCATAATTAAACATATTATGATGTATAAATTATTTACTGTTCAAACAGTGGTCAGCACAAGTAATATAATTTAAATATCAGTGATGGGGGTTAATAAACAACAAAGATAATATCCATCAGCACTAGCAGAAGAAATTTTTCTGATATGTAAATCAGTTTGGAGTCTATTTTTCCCTATCTTCTAAGATGACTAAACTGCTAAAGTTGAATTATGAAAGCCTGCAAAGCAAGTTAAAGGCTATCATCTTTGTATCCTTCAGCCGATGATGATTTATTTTTATTTTTGACATTGCATCTTCCTGCCCTTTTTTTATCTTTGTCTGCCTTATTGTTTCTAATATTACTTTGAGAGTAAGCCAGAAGGTGATAAAAGCCTATGTTTCTCCAAGTCACGGAAACAGCTGACATCCTGTCTCTCTCTATTAATGAGTAATAGACAGGTGGATATTTACCAGTGGCTCCAGCTGAATTACGACAAGACCCATCTTGAGCCAGGCTGGGAGGCTTGTCTACTGTGTGAGTAAGGGTGGCTCACTAGAACAACTCCTGGATTTCTCAGCAAGTGGGGACAAGTTCCAACATTGCTGGCTCTGGCTAAATAGTCATAACAGTTGTTTTTGTAAAGAGCATTACAATTATCCTCTCTGCTGATGTTTGTTCTGTAGGAAATCTCTGTTAGGTCTTTTGTAGGTGAAGCTAAAACACACAGTTTAAAAAAATTGGTGAGGATTAACAGTGGCATTAGAATTCAGTGTTCCTGAGAGCTCTACATGTTGTAGAGGCCCCTGACAAAATACTGGCTTTTACATGTAAAAGCGCCAACTAATGATTTCAGGGCAAAAGGAAGAGTTTTGTTGGTGACCCAGCTTGTTAAAGTGTTCCCTGGGTAAAGTCTGTATATGGTAACTTTAGTTCAGAAAGCTTCCAGGATTTACAGGCATTATCTCATTCATTTTTTCAACAAACCCTTCGCCGAGCCCATGTGAAACATAATCCCTTCAGAAAAGTGGTGTAAACAAAGTACATAGTTTCCTGAAGATGCTACTTATAACCAATGTTTTCTTTAACTTTTCTGGAGTTATGTCTCATCTACATGACTGAATGTATGAATGAAAGCAGCGAGGTTTGGAATAACTGAGGGAATCCTCGAGCAGTCCATTCTATTATGCAGACTCTACTTAGCATTAAGAAAGTACAGATTTGGCAACTCCTGCATAATTCTTATTACAGGCAATATCTTAAGTACAGTCAACCTTGCTTGCAGATATTTATTTTGCACATCATCAGTCTAACATATTTAATAAATAACAGCAAAAATCCCTTGCATTGCAAGAAGGGGAATTGCTAACTCCATAAACACCCACAACTATACCAATGGCTACAGTTAAACAGGTGAAAATGGTTGTCGAGGATCAAATAATATAGCAATAAAAATGACTATAATATGTTGATAAATATACAGAAAAATGAGCTGCACAAGGAAATCGAGGGGAAACAAGAACAAAACCCAGGCTACATACATGTCTACTAACTTTGATGGCCTAATGGTCAGAACGCTTGTTGACCTGGTTTGCAGGAGAAGAGATGGGGCCGATGCGAGGGTAATGGAGCAATTTAGACTTTTCAGTTTGGATTTTTGTATAGAATATTTCACAAGAGAGGCATCTATTACAGTGCAAAACCATGGGCTTTAACTTTACTCAAGCTTGTGTTTATATATCTGGCTTTGTCACTCAACAGTTCTGTGAGTTTGGATTTCATCTCTCATTGCCACAGTTTCCCTACTAACACAATGGGTTACTTCTATCATTTTTATAAGTAACTCTTACACTAATTATTTTACTGCATTGAATTAGATTGACTAACTATTTGAGAGTAAAGTATCTTAGAAGATAAATCATCTGAGAGAAATTTTTTTGTTGTTTAATGATTGTTTTTAAAGACTTTTAACATACGAAGTACCATTATTCTCATATTTACTCAGCTTTAATAAAAAAGTGACATATATATCCATTATGTAACAAATTCTGTGAAATATGAGTTGGTGATTCTGTAGCAATTACTGAATTATAGACACTTGCCAGTTCATTAGCACAGCCTTGATCCGACGCCTAATGGATGGAGTTCATAAAGTAATGTGAAACAGTAATATTGGAGGTAGAGCATAGGTGAACTCAGGAGCATTAATATGGAATCATTTAATTCGCATGACTCTTCCATAAATTTAGAAAGAGATGGGTATCATCTACAAATTTATATAAAGCACAAATCTATTTTAATAGAGATCACAGCTGTCTCCTGTGAACAGTAGTTATGAGATGACTGTTTAGTAAACAACGGTACTTCATATTGAATTAGTATGTCAAAATCAAACTTCTTATTTCTAAGTTTTCTTAGTACTTGAAACTTAGTATGCATTTCTTAGTATACATGAACATCTTACTGATGTTTTCACGAGTATCTACATAAGATATTTGGAATTATTTTGCATGGGAAATTATATATATATACACATATAGAATTACAATGTTTATGTATAACTGTCAGGAAAAATGTAGTTTGGGACACTCTTTTTTCCATTTTATTTTAATTTTTCTATTTCATCAGCCTTGGGGGGCAAGTGGTTTTATGTTTACATGGATGAACTGTACAGTAGTGAAGTCTGGGATTTTAATGTACCCATCACCAAATAGTGTACATTGTACCAAATAGGTATTTTTTTCATCCCTCATCCCCCTCTCACCCTCCATGCTTCTAAATCTCCAATGTCCATAAAACCACTCTGTATGCCTTTGTGTACCCATAACTTAGCTCCCACTTCTAAGTGAGAACAACAGTATTTAGTTATTTGTTGCTGAGTTACTTCACTTAGAATAATGGCCTCCAGCTCCATCCAAGTTGATGCAAAAGACATTCTGTGTGTGTGTGTTTTTTTTTTTTTGAGACAGAGTCTCGCTCTTGTTACCCAGGCTGGAGTGCAATGGCGCGATCTCGGCTCACTGCAACCTCCGCCTCCTGGGTTCAGGCAATTCTCCTGCCTCAGCCTCCTGATGTGTGTGTTTTTTTTTAATGGCTGAGTTTATGGCTAAGTAGTATTGCATGGTGTGTGTGTGTGTGTGTGTGTGTGTGTGTGTATATATACATGTATACCACATTTTAGGTCCCTATTTCTTAACCTTCTTTTCTGACTGAAAGCTATTTTTTCTTGACATTTTCAGTGAAAAACTTCAAACATAGCTAGTAGACAGCACAATCTACTAAATATGTTTGTATAGAATATGTAAAGAACAGTGTAATGAATCTGTCTGTACTCATATCCCAACTTTCACAATTATTTGTTCTAGGCCAAATCTTGTTTCATCTATTCAGGCATCAATTCCCCCTTCCCCACCCCCCCAACCCATATTTTAGAAATTACTTTATTTTTTTAGAACAGTTTTAGATTTGCAGAAAAATTGAGAAGATAGTACAGAGGGTTCTTATATATGTCACACCCAATTTCTCCTATTACTATCTTACATTATTATGTTGCATTTGTTATAAATAATTACCAATATTGATACATTATTATTAACTAAAGTAAGTTGTTTATTTAGATTTCCTTATTTTTTGCCTAAAGCCCCTTTTCTGTTTCAGGATCCTACCTGGAATACCATTTATATTTAGTTGTCCTTGGCTGTGACAGTTTTTCTTGCTTTTGAAGACCTTGACAGTTTGGAGGAATTCTAGTCAGGTATTTTTAGAATAAATACTCTATTAGAATTTGTCTGATTTTCTTTTTCTCATGACATAAGAGTGAAGTTATGGGTTATTCAAAGAAGTGAAGAGCCATTTTCATCACATCACATCACATCACACTATCAACATGATTTATGACTACTGATGTTGGCCTTGATTTGGGTAAAGTAATGTTTGTTAGGTTTTTCTATAGTAAAGCTACCCTACCCTCTAGGGAAGTCACTATAACCAGTCCACATTTAAGGTATGTTTCTTCTCCTTGAGGAATTATCTACATAAGATATTTGGAATTCTTTTGCATGGGAAATTTGTCTTTTCTCTCCTATTTAATAATGGATTCAATTATAATTTTTAATTGATATACAATATTTGTACATATTTATGGGATACATGTGATATTTTGTTACATGTATAGGCTGCAATGATTCATATTATTTTAAAGCAAATTCCAGATGCTATATATTTTCTGTTATATAGATTTCAGTTTTTATCTCTGAATGATTAGGATTCTGTTTTTAACATAACAATACATAATACAACACTTTAATAGTAATTCCTTGATATATCATCAAATATCCATTCTGTGTTCACATTTCCAATTATTTTATAAATAACTTTTAAAAAATAATGTTGAATTCAAAATTAAGATTTACACATTGTGTTAATCTTATTAATTCTCTTTGAATCCATAGTTTACTTACTGGATTTCTTTCCTTTTTTTTTTTTTTTTTCCTGTAATTTACTTTTTGGAAGATCATGTAAAAAGACATGTAAAAAGCTTTATTTTTAAAAACTTTCATTTATTTGTCCGGCCAACAAGTAAATTTTTAATTTGGAACATAAATTTATAGAAAAATTAAAATTAAAATACATTTAAAAATCAAAGACTCTAATACACTCTAATACACATCTACTTACTGTGCGTCTACTGTGTGCCAAGTGCTGGAAATAAAATGATAAATCAGAATTAGAAGAGGAATAAGAAAATCACATTTGAGCTAATTTCACTTATCTTGCTTTCCTTGGATCAACATAAATAATGAAAGAAAATATTTAATTGGGGGTTTGTTTTGTGCCAGAAACAGGTAAATACTATTTTCTCATTTAGAAGATGAAGAAACTGAATTGTAGAGTTTTTTTCCATAAGATGTCCTAATGTGACCTGATCTCAGGCAGTGTAGCTCTGAAGTCTAACCAGGGCTTGGCAAACTATATTTGAAAAGGGCCAGATATTTAATATTTTATTTGTAGACCTCATATAATCGCTGCTGCTGCTTCTCCTCCTCCTCCTTTTATAACCCTTTACAAATGTAAAATCTAGTTTCAGCTTGCAGGCCATATAAAAACAGGCCATAAGACAAATTTGGCTCACAGATCATAGCTTTGTAACTAACCATCCCACTATACTGCCTCTTGTCAACATCATAATTGTCACACTCAGAATAACCTTAGAAATTATGCCATTGTACTTTACAAAAGAAGACATACATGAGGCCAACAAACATATGAAAAAATGCTCATCATCACTGGTCATTAGAGAAATGCAAATCAAAACTACATTGAGATACCATCTCATGCCAGTTAGAATGGCGATCATTAAAAAATCTGGAGAAAACAGATGCTGGAGAGGATGTGGAGAAATAGGAACACTTTTACACTGTTGGTGGGAGTGTAAATTAGTTCAACCACTGTGGAAAACAGTGTGGCGATTCCTCAAGGACCTAGAAATAGAAATTCCATTTGACCCAGCAATCCCATTACTGGGCATATATCCAAAGGATTATAAATCGTTCTACTATAAGGACACACGCACACGAATGTTCATTGCAGCACAGTTTACAATAGCAAAGACCTGGAACCAGCCCAAATGCCCATCGATGATAGACTGGACAGGAAAAATGTGGCACATATACACCATGGAATATTATGCAGCCATTAAAAACGAGGAGTTCACATCCTTCGTAGGGACGTGGATGAACCTGGAAACCATCATTCTCAGCAAACTGACACAAGAACACAAAATCAAACACCACATGTTCTCGCTCATAGGCGGGTGTTGAACAAGGAGAACACATGGACACAGGGAGGGGAGCACTATTCATGGGGGTCTGTTCGGGGGGAGGGGGGATAGCGGGGGCGTGGGGAGTTGGGGAGGGATAGCATGGGGAGAAATGCCAGATATAGGTGAAGGGGAGGGAGGCAGCAAATCATACTGCCACGTATGCACCTATGCAACAACCTTGCATGTTTTTCACATGTACCCCAAAACCTAAAATGCAATTAAAAAAAAAAAAAAGATTATGCCATCGTAGAGCTTAATTCTTCCTTTGTCATGCATTGGATCTTAATTCTTCCTTGTCATGCATTGGATCTACCTCCTCTTCTTTTCATCGTCCAAAAAAGTATTCAACAGTGGGCTCAAGTTCCCAGGCAATTTCTCTATCAGCTATATCCCCTTAGGGCCTGGGTAAAGGAATATGAAGAACTCAAAACCTCTAAATATCAAGGAAATCTAAATATGGGGGCAGTTGATCTGAATTATTTCCATATTACCCAAGGATGAGTGGCCTAACTAAGTAGCAGAAGTGAAATAAGTATTTCCTCTTCACAAACGAAGAGAGCAACTTTGACTTTTGTGACCATGGCTCCTCTGTAGGGTCTTCTTTATTGTTTAGGTGGGAATCCACTCAGCTGTTGGGAGTGTGTAAGAGGCTTGAAGAGATGCTTTCTGATGGTGAAAGACATCCAGGGGAGACCTCTACATCTGATTTTGTGTTTCTGAGATGGAGTCTTACTCTGTGGCCTAGTCCCAGGCTGGGGTGGCATGATATTGGCTCACTGCAACCTCTGCCTCCCAGGTTCAAGCAATTCTCCTGCCTCAACCTCCCAAGTAGCTGGGACTACAGGCACCTGCCACCACACTCGGTTAATTTTTGTATTTTTAGTAGAGATGTTTTGCCATGTTGGCCACGCTGGTCTTGAACTTCTGACCTCAAGTGATCCACCACCTTGGCCTCTCAAAATTCTGAGATTACAGGCATGTGCCACTGCACCTGGCCCATCCGATTTTAAAGAAAGACTTTCTCCTGTGAATTGTGAATAAGGAGGGCTAGACACAGACAAGGGCCTGCTCCTGGTCATGGCTCTACCACTGAAGGCCTGTCAGTTCATGGTTCTTTCTGGTCTATACATCTGAAAAATAAGCTAGGCTAGGTTGTCATGGTAAAAATCGAGGCTGAATGTAACCCACTGGAGACCCGATATCTCCAGCTACATTTATTGGGCATGCAAAGTGCCATGAGCCATGCTAAGCAGTGTGCACACAGTGTTTCACTCTATTCTCTTACCTTAATGTGATTAGCATCATTATGTTCATTTTATATATGAGGAAATTGACGTGTTAATAGGTTAAACAACTTACTTAAAACTATGGAACTAGTAAGACTGACACTCAAATCCAGATATGTCTGATTACAAAGTTTCAGTGGGTAAATTTTGAGTATCTAGTAGTGAAACACCCAATGGATATTCACCCAATAAGAGGAATCAAACATCTTCTAAGTACCAGACATAGCACTGGGGATATCATGAAGAACAAAACAAAGTTCCGGCACTTATGGAGGAATGTACCCTCTTCTCCCTCATGGATCATTGACTCCACCTTTCAGGTGTCTTTTTACCTGCACATTCACCTTCATCTGTGATAGCATTCATTATACACATGGTCCATATCCATACAATTAGATACACACACCTGCTATCTTCTTTACATTTTCCACCAACAACAGAAATCAAATGTAGAGAGTGATGATAAATGTGAATACCTTAACAATGAGTTCACACGTCACCTGAAGAGGCCCTGATTGGCACTGACTGACTGGAATCTCGGTTTCTCTAGCTGTAGAGAGGATTAATTACACTTGACAACTGTTGTCAAGGGTAACAGAAAGCTTATACTTGGGAACATCCACAAGGATGAATATATATTATTTTGAAATGTGGATGGATATTATATATATGTATATGCATTCTTGCCATTTCTTATCCAGTGTATTTCCCTATTTCTCATCTCCACTGATGCTAGAATATACTTTTAAAATTTGTAGAATCAGGCCTATGATTTTACAGAATCACAAATGTAAGCAAGCTACAGTTGTTTAAAAATGTGACCTACTTAGCCATCAACTTTGATCGGATTCAATTATTTGAGACACACTTTGATAAGATTCAATCACCTGATCTATTGTTAGCTTTTCAAGTTCCTGGACTCAGCATGCAGTTTTGGACTTTTGCATCATATAGAAACTCAGAGCCTGGAAGCTAAAAATACGGTTTTGTAATCAGATATCCTGTATTTAGATTGTAGTTCTACTGCTTTCAAACAATTGCCTTGGAGAATTTGTTTTATCTAAAATCTCAATTTCCTCACTAAGAAAATGGGGTAATACTACCTCAGAGTTGTGAGGAAGATGATAATAAGTGCTTATTAGTATCTGCCACACCTAAGTAATACATTAGTCAATATTATTTAAAATAATATCATTATTAAAATATATAACTCATAGTCTAATTTTGAATTGTAATGAATTGATTTTGGTCTTGAATTTTGATCTTCTTGGTCTAATTTTTTCTGTTTTATAATTGTTCATTTATTAAAAATAATTTTATTTAACCTTTTTTTCAACCCATGTAATATTTTCTCTACTGTGCTTGGTGTCTTGGAAAAAAGAGGGGAATAACCTAATTTCTACTCTGAGGTAATGATAGTTTTGCTGGAAGATTAGTGTTAGAGATTTGTACTTCTCAATCTTTGATATGCAGGAGAGCATGTGAGGATCTCGAAATGCAACTTCTGATTCAGCAGGTCTGGAATGGGGCTTGGAGTCTGGATTTCTAACAAGCTCCCAGGTGATGCCAATGCTGCTGGTCCACAGAACATACTTGGAATGGTATAAACAGCTGTAAGGATTTTGAGGAGACAGATTAATGTTGACTCTGCCTTTTCCATGATATTAACAAAAGAAAGACACAAACAACATGTGCTTTTTTAATACATCATTTCATAGGTAGAGGTTCAAAGTTTTTTCACGATAATGAAAACAATGATATTTTACCAGGAAGAGTAGGGCAATATTTGCATTCACAACAACAATCTTGCAAATTGTAAGGCATAGAGTGGTCATATCTTTTGGGTTCTAATTTTTCTTTAAATTTCTAAAGATTTTAACGGCTGTCTACTAGATTTTACCATGTATGTTTTCTGACATAAGTCACCTCAAATTTTCTTTACTTGAAAGAGGTAAAATATGAACAAATGCATTTCCATTCTCTCGTTTCAGTGTGATAGCACTGATTTAAAAAATGTAAGACTTTAAGTTGAAAGTTAAATTCAAGTGAAAGAGACTATCATTAAAGTTCTAATGATGTGGCATCTTTTATCTGTTGAATCAGAAGTTCTTATTTTTTTGTGGGGCAAAAAACCTGTGTTAGAGTCATAGTTAAAACACAATCTTCATATATTTTCATTTAGGTACACTGTATTGTGAAGATCAGTTGACGAACTATGATAATGCTTTTTAAAAATAACGAATATTAAGAAATGACTAGAACACTTCATGGAAGATTCTGATACATCCTTAGACTCAAGTGCTGGAGTGTCAGCAAGGGTTGTCAAAACATTACTAAGTTTAAAGGAGAATGATTTTGGTGACTCTCTCTTACTTATTTCACAAATATCTCTGTCCTATTCACTTTTATCTAAAGAGTTGCTATTATTTCTGCTTTTGTCTGACTTTACTTTCATCTTACATATCAGGGACTGAAACCCTCATTCCTCTAATTGTGTCTGACGTGAAGCTGTCAATCTTATCTCCATGTCCTTTATTGAAATGTTCCAGATGTGTGGGCAAAGTCTAGGATTGTAGGCGCGACTGGCCCCTGATTCTTAAATGGTCAGTGCATCCTCTTTTTCCTTAGCTTCCAGGGCTGTCCACCAAAGTCACGCATGTAATGGTACTTCAAAGCACCTTTTTATTTTTTATCTAGCCTTTTATTTTCCTTCTTCAGAAAATGACCAGCATAGTGTGTCGTTTTCTCTTATTGTCAGTATGCAAGTCTCCAATTCCCAAGGGAGCACACAGATAGATTTCTCCCAAAGAGTTTTACATTTTCACCTTGCCAGTCTAAGCTTCTTTGAATCGGATTTAGAACAAAACCGCAAATATTATTTCCATTTTCTTCACATAGGCCAGAAGTAAAATATAAATATCTTAAAGGGGAGTGTCAGAAATCTCCTTGATCAAATGCCTATTCTTTCATTATTTGTAAATGACCTTTAAAAACTTTAGATCACCAGAGGGCTCCCTTTTAGGTATAGAGGCACACACATTTTTATATTCCTTTCTCCCTTTCTGTTCTTTTCCTATGTGGACTATGGGCGATGTGTAGATCAAGTGATTCTTTTCCAGGATGTCCACTCCAATTGAACTGTGTTCATTTTAGACTCTCAGATCAATGGGGCTTGTCTAAAACCTGGCTGTACTCATTGTTCTTCTGTGTTTACTTGTTTTGTTTTTAATATCATAAGTTCAAGATAATATTGCTACTTTCCCACTCCCATTTCCTTTTTTTTTTTTTAATAGCTCCAACTTGTTTTTTCCTAGTGGACATAATTAAGTCTAGAGAGTGTTGCTTCAATATCCTTCCTCTACTTCTGAGTGATAAAAAAATCAGTAAGATATGCAAAGACATTATTGAACATTCTTTATTTCACCAAATAATACAAATAACAAAATTTTGATTGGTTGTGGCTCCTTATCACTTTTTGCCTTGTGTTTGTACCAGTTTCACACATTTTCCCATCCAACTGCTTATTTGTCTCTTTCTTTTTTTTTCTTTTTTTTTTTTTTGAGACGGAGTTTCGCTCTTGTTACCCAGGCTGGAGTGCAATGGCCCGATCTCGGCTCACCGCAACCTCCGCCTCCTGGGTTCAGGCAATTCTCCTGCCTCAGCCTCCTGAGTAGCTGGGATTACAAGCACGCGCCACCATGCCCAGCTAATTTTTTGTATTGGTAGAGACGGGGTTTCACCATGTTGACCAGGATGGTCTCGATCTCTTGACCTTGTGATCCACCCACCTCGGCCTCCCAAAGTGCTGAAATTACAGGCTTGAGCCACCGCGCCCGGCCTTGTCTCTTTCTTTTACTTGACTGTGTGCACCTGGAGGCATGGACTCCATCTTGACTTTCTGTCTCCAGTGAAGACAGGTTCTCAGTGGGAGCTTAGTTCATTGCCATCTAAGGGTTGAAAATATGCTCTTACAAAAATCTGTTTATACCATAGTTCTAGTTCTAAAATAAAGTAACTGTAGATATTTTGGTAAGTTTTAGATTTTTTTTTTGAGATAAGATCTTTGTCTGTTGTCCAGGCTGGACGGCAGTGGCACAGTCCTGGGTCACAGCAGCCTTGACCTCCCGGCCCCAGGTGATCCTCTCACCTCAGCCTCCTGAGTAGCTGAGACTACAGGCATGTGCCATCATTCTTAGCTATTTTAAACAACAACAACAACAACAATAAAAAACACTTTTTTTTTTTTTGTAGAGACGGCGATATGGTTTGGATGTTCATCCCCTCCAAATCTCATGTTGAAATGTGATTCCCAGTGTTGGAGTGGGGCCTGGTGGGTGGTGATTGGATCATGAGGTCAGATCTGTCATGAATGGTTTAGCCCCATCTTCTTGGTGATAAGGAAGTTCTTGCTCAGTTAGTTCACATTAGATCTGGTTGTTTAAGAGTCTGGGACCTCCCCTTTCTCTCTTGCTTTTGCTCTTGCCATGTGATGTGCTTGCTTCTGTTTCACCTTCTGCCATGATGGTAAGCTTCCTGAGGCTGCATCAGGAGCAAAGCCAATGCTGGCGCCATGCTTGTATATAGCCTGTAGAACCCTGGGCCAATCAAACCTCTTTTCTTTATAAATTACCCAGTCTCAGGTATTCTTTTATAGTAGTGCAGAAATGGACTAATAGAGATGGGATATCACTTTGTTGCCCAGGCTGGTCTTAAATTCATGGCTTAAGCTATCCTCCAGCCTTGGCTTCCTAAACTACATGGATTACAGGTGTAAGCCACTTCACCCAGCCTTTTTTTTTTTTTTTTTTTTTTTTTTTTTAATATATAACAAGGAATTACATACGTCTGGAGAAGAAGGCAATAGTTAACATGAACACAGTTCAATTTAACATGGGTAGTCAGTGTTTTTCCCACCTTAACGTGAACATGAATATAGACACAGGATGGGACTTAAGATTCTGCATTTCTAAGAAGCACACAGGTCATGCTGCTGTTGGTGTTCTAGGGACCACGTTTGGAGTGGAAGGCCCAAAGGGGTTTAGGCTTTCTCTGTTTTCAAATCACAACTAGTGATTGGCTTCGACTGGTAATCACTTTTTTCTTAAGTTTTTTCCAACTACCAAGAGCTAATGTAAAAATCTTACACATGACAGACATGCAAAATGCAGGGATCAAAAGTTCCTAATATTCTTTCTTCCTAAAGACAGCTTCTGTCAAAACGCAGTGTGCATTCTTCCAAATTATATATATATATATATATTTCTGAAAAATTGTCATATATATGACTATTTTTCAGAAAACAAACTCATAAAAAACATTCTGTGGTTGCTCTTTTTACTTTCTAGCATATTTTGGGCTTTCATCCCATGTAAGAACCTATAGGTTTTTCATTCTGTTTAAAAGATAGCTAATACATGCCACACATGTTGTTTAGAAGTTATGTCACTAAGAAGATACTTACGTAAACAAAGGTTTTAAAAATAAAAACAATAGCATTTTTGGCAGGAATCAAGGTTATGTAAATAAATAGTTTAAAACAGGAAGAAGTAAACTTCCTTCCAGATCCTGCAATGATGACACTTTTAAAAGAATGAACGGGCAGAGAGTTGAACTCGACACTCTGGTTGGGTATAAAGAAGACATGATCATTTCCCTCTGAGAAATGACAATCTCCCAGACTTCCCTGGAGGCCTAGTCTGGTTATTTAATGATAGTGACTAGATAAGGATGTAAAGATGCCCTGGGTTAGCCCAAGACACACCACTCAGGGTTTGGAGATCAGTGATGCCCTGTGGGCAGATGCCCATCCCTCACCCTTTGCCCACACGCCAGGGCTGGAGTCGCCAGAAGCCTTTGCCTCAGGTGTATGGGGGTGAGTTGCACCAGGCAGCTACATGGCAGCAGCTCATTGTTCCTAAGCCCAAGGCAGTGTGACTTCCATGCAGTAGCTGTTTTGGATGCTGAGAGCCACACTAGAGCTCCAGCTGAGAGGCCCACATTGCCCTGAATGTGAGGTGGGTGGCACATGTGGTGGGAGCCCCTGTGACCCCTGACACACACTGCAATTCTCCACCCAGAAAGGGGTGGGTGTTGGAGCAGAGGAGCTGTTTCATACAAACAATAGGCAGAATAAATTAAAAATTGCTCTTCAAATGGCTATTTAGGCTATAGGGACATGAGTGTTGGCTGGAAGCTGTGCCTTTGATTCTACCCCAGGAATTCATAAATGCACATATCTTTGTCCTTTCCCTGTCTTACACTTAAGAATAAGGATTTCTGGCCAGAAGATTCTCTAAATTCCAGTTGGAATTGGGAGGACCAGCCCGAGAGCTTAGCAATTTGTTTGAGAATCTTTTGCAACAAAAAGACACTCTTCCCTCCCTCCCAGTGAGGCTGGAAATATGATAGATTCAGTTAATCTTCAGCAGTCAGTTTCAGACGTTTCAGATCTACTTCTGCTGTGTGATTAATTGCTTCAGAGTTTGGCAAGTATTAAGTGGGAGAGTTCTGTGGGGAGGAAGTCTGAGTGCAGGCTGCAGCTGGCCCACTGTTTGTTTCTGCTCAGGCTGGGCCTCTGTTCGCCCTCAACAAAGCACAGCTGGTTTATGTCTGTCACAATCAATGGGATGACATTTCCGAACTGGTAATTACCAAAAGGATTCCTGTTGATGCCTTTTGGAACTGCCAGTCTTAAAGGTAGCTCTTGGCTCCTGCTGGGTACAGTATGCCTGCATTTGGCTTTTTATCTCCCTTTTCTTACTTGAACTGAAAGAAAGGTTTGTGTGGAGACTTGTAGCTCACTGCCTCGGACCTCTTTTTCCTTCCCCTCCCATCTACATGTTAAAGAATATCACAAAGACTGGAAAATCCTCTGCATGTCCTGAATAGCACTGGCTGAGGAGTCATCTAGAAGAAACACTAATGAAAAACTAATGTGCATTGTAAATGAATGTATTTATATTTTCATGCTTTTTAAAGAGAAAGGTACAGGCTATTATTTTCTAGGTGCTTTGAATGTGCTGGATTCAGCAATCTAGGAAAAACACTCCAAGTTGACATATGTATCTTGCTTTATATTATTATAGTCTTTCAAGCACCAGGATGCCATTTAATAGACAATTTTTGAAGGAATATAAATAATGTTCCAGCCAAATGGTTCTATGGAAAGGGCAAACCAGTAGGCATCACAGAGGAAGATGTTTATTCCTTTCACTCAACAATGATGTATTGGGGCATGCTATATGCCAGGTGTTGTACAAACGCTGAGAATTAGAACAGTACCAGCTGGAGTCTCGGGTAAAACTGGGCATAACTCTATTCAGATAGCTTCCTCAAAGGAACTTGAGAGACACCCTCAGTAATACCTACAGTTGCCCTACCAATCCCAGACTTAAGCATTCACTGGTTTTTCTCACTTAGGTTTTGATGATAAAATGACCATTGTCTCTGAGACTTGTCAAATGAATTAAGACACATTAACGCCAACACAGGTTAGAAAGTGTGGGAGCATGAGTGTCAGCTAAGAAGGACAGGCAAGGAGAAATTCAGGGCAAAGTAGAGATTTAAAATGTTAGCAAAAATGAAAAATACATGAGAGAAGAGGAAGGAAGCAAACCAAAGATTACTTCATACAGATTGGTTTAAAAATGAAGCACTTTGATAAGAGTGTCAAGACTGAAAGCGATAAGTAGTTGCCAGGGCTGTGGTGGAGAATGGGATTAATTGCTAATGGGTTTAGGCTTTCTTTTCGGGGTAATGAAAATGTTTCAAAATTAGATAGTAGTGAGAGTTGTACAACTCTCTAACCATACTAAAAGCTACTGAATTATACACCTTAAAGGTAAAGTTTATGGTATATAAAAAACTCAAATATTCCTGAAGTCCCTGAAGGGAAGCCAACCAATCTACTGGTTCCAGTTGATGAGTGGGATCTGCCATAGTCTCTCTTTCTCCCTCTGTTTTCCTTTTGCTGATGTCCTCTGCTCTTGAAATGACTGGAGGTATCTTTACTGCTAGCAGTGCCTGAGATCCATCATGGAAATCCCAGTATCCATTCTGAGGTATCACATTCCAACTCTTTTAAAGCCAGTACTCTTGGAGGGTGCCAGGCTGTTACTGGCTTTCACGTAAATGTAGAGAGAAAGAGTCCTTCCAGTCCTACATGTGGCAGACCCTCGCCAGATTCCTAAGACCTGCTGTTTCTGATTCTGCAGATGGGTGATTATAAATCAAAAGCTTATCTCTCTAGATATTATTGACATTCTTTTAAAATGCAATTTCTGTGAGTTATTGTGAATTTTCTTTCCCACTCAGTCTGTGGAGGGGATGGAACAAAGTGACAAATGAGAGGAAAATCCTGTTTTACCTCGTGGAACTCTTTCAATACATAGAAAGGATATAAATTCTTCAAAGATAGGCACTTTTTCTTAGTCCACTGTCTTCTCTAGTGTCAGCAAAATCTTGTGCCAATAAAAACCCATTAGATATATTAGAACATATTATTTTCAGTGTTTGTTACAGGAAGAAGGAAGCAAACTAGTATTCATTAAAGATCTAATATGTGCCAGATACTCTCAACATGCTATTTCATTTAATCTTTACAGTGGCCTTTAAGGGAGGCAGTTATTATTATTATAATTGAGTTATTATATGCCTTACAGAGGAGGCAACAAAATCTAAGAAAAGTGAAGCTGTTATACCAGGCCATACCATGAGTAGGCGACAAAAATCTGAGTTTCACTCAGATCTGCTTCCTTAGACTCCATTCTCTTTTCTCATGCAGCAAGGGTGATTTTTAGGATAAACCTAGAAAAGATTATTTTAAAGTAGCAGCGCATTGGCCAGAGAGTAGCCTGTCAATTTATAGTATTCTTGGTTTTTTAGAGAACGTATAATTATAAATCACATTTATAAATACTAAATTTATTCTGAGGTTATAATACATTTAGATCCACCTTTACCAGGCAAAAATACCTGTTACTAAGCTTTAGGAGAAATAAAAGGCTTGTTAAAAACTTTCTCATACATTTTTGACATCAGCTACTTCTTTGAAACTACATTTAGCGGCTGGGTACAGTGGCTGACGCCTATAATCCCAATACTTGGGAGGTTGAGGCAGGAGGATTGTTTGAAACTAGTAGTTTGAGACCAGTCTGTGCAACAGAAAAAGATACTCTCTCTGAAAAAAAAAAAAAATTGGCCAGGCATCGTGGTGTGCTGCTACTTGGTAGGCTGAGGCAGTGTGGCAGGAGGGTCGCTTGAGACCAGAAGTTCAAGACTGCAGTGAGCTATGATTGTGCCACTGCACTGCAGCCTGGTGACAAAGCAAGACCCTGTCTAAAAAAGAAAAAATTACACTTAGGCAAAAAATCAAAAAATTGCATATACCTTAAAATATGGATTTAAAAATAAAATCATCTAACACTTCAGATCATGTTTAACTTACAATCATCATTTTATTTTACAAGATTTAAAGAGACACCCAAATGTCCACTTCTTAGACATTTAAATAAGTAACGCTGGTTGTTGAGCTTCTTTAGGATAGTTTTCCAAGCATTCTTTTGTGTCTTTCTCTCTTATGCTCTTTACTGAAGCTAGTTTAACTTTAGCCAAGTTGTTACTTACCAGGAGACATCATTTTCTTTCCTGCTGCCACTGTGGATCACTTAGAAAAGTGTTTGAACAAACAGCTGTGTTATCTTCCTGACTGGGCATTGAGCTCTCATGTTGCTTAAGGACCAATCTTTTTAGAATTCATACTCAATAGGGTCTTCATGAGAAACTGAAATGTAGTAAAATAAATCATAAAAAGTCTGTTTACTCTAGGTCGGATATTGGGAACTAGTGATATGTAGTCATTAAGGTGAGTGGAAGTAAACATCCTAACTATCCAGGATAAAGAAAGTTCACAATAATTTTTCTTGTTCCTTATCTCTGTCTTTCAATGAGGTGTCACCAGATGGCAGACCGTGGCATGCAGCCATTTCCCCTGCTATGTATGTATTCATCGGCAGATCTGTGTCAGCTTACTTTAAGTCTAGCTTTCCTGTTTAACAGTAATAGAATAACTAGTGATAACTTATTTAATCAATACATTTTCTTTTCCTAATATACTTTAAATGTAATAGAAACTCACTTTATAAAGTATTGGGAACTGATTTGGTTCTGTCTCCGTTCCTTTTCCTCTCTTACTAATAAACCTTTGGTTTGTTAGTAAGTTCTGCATATCTGAAAAAATTGTGATACTGAGCTAAAAGAGTTACACAGAGTAAGAGATGATTTCATGGGCTTGATTTGTCACATTATTTATTTGGCACATTTTATTAGAATTTTTCCCAAAGCATATTCCATCTAATTATAAAGCATTCTGTCAGATCTATATATTTTATAATATTGGTCATGTATCTTTAATAAGGAAGACCATTATATAACTTCAATACATCATCATAACAGGTTGACTGGTTCACAAAACAAGTTGCACAGCTATAGGTAAAAAGAACAGTGCCAAAGACTAAAAACACTACAGACAGCAAATCCTATATTTAGTCTTGACATGTTATCATGGACAGGGAAACATTTTACATAAGCATTTTTTTTTTTTTTTTGAGACGGAGTTTCGCTCTTGTTACCCAGGCTGGAGTGCAATGACGCGATCTCGGCTCACTGCAACCTCCGCCTCCTGGGTTCAGGCAATTCTCCTGCCTCAGCCTCCTGAGTAGCTGGGATTACAGGCACGCGCCACCATGCCCAGCTAATTTTTTGTATTTTTAGTAGAGATGGGGTTTCACCATGTTGACCAGGATGGTCTTGATCTCTTGACCTCGTGATCCACCCGCCTCGGCCTCCCAAAGTGCTGGGATTACAGTACATAAGCATTTTTAAAGTATGCCTAAGTTTGTCTGCCATGATATTAGAGAACCTCCTAGTGATAGCATGACATGACTCTTTTTGGTGCTAAAGGCATGTAGTATGCTATACATTCACATAAGCAACTGGCTTACAAAAAAAACTATATAGATACTGAGTATAAAACCTGATAGAAAATCTTCAAATGAGTACATTCTTTCCCTAGGTAAAATGTATGAACCAATGTAGCTGTTCCAATAAATTCATTTCGCTACATAATTACTTTTATTTGTAAAAACTTCTATAATTGTCTTTCATTAGATACATTCCTCCTAGGGATGGCTATTGAACACACTATGTGTGAAAGGCAATATGCCATCAAAAGGAACTAGATCGTATCCTTTGCAGTGACGTGGATGGAGTTGGAAGCCATTATTCTCAACAAACTAATGCGGGAACAGAAGACCAAACATTCCATGTTCTCACTTATAAGTGGGAGCTGAGTGATGAGAACACATGGACACACGGTGGGGAACAACACACACTGGGTCTGTCGGAGGATGGAGGTGGGGGAAGGGAGAGCATCAGGCAAAATAGCTTACGGATCCTGGGCTTAATGCCTAGGTGATGGGATGATCTGTGCAGCCGACCACCATGGCACCCATTGGCCTACGTAACAAACCTGCACATCCTGCACATGCACCCCTGAACTTAAAAGTTGAGAAAAAAAAGGCAGTCTGCTCAGAACTGTGGATAGAACAATGTATAAGATACAGTTAGTTGTATCTTTCTTTGAGGATTTTAATCTAATGAGGAAGAAGGACAACAATATATTATGATTAAATCAGAATCAGATTCAAAGAGGTGTGAAAGTACTAAAGAGGAAACATCTTACTCCTACCGGCAAACTATCTGGATAGATTTTTCGAAGGACATGTGCTCACCCTCATCCCTAATCCCCATATATGCCCCCTCCCACTTGAGGGTTGTGTCAGACTCTTCCAAAGGCAGCCTTCCCATGACCAATATATTCTAACGTCTCCCCCTGCTGCACTCATCAGAATCTTGGTAGTAGTGGGGGATTAGTTTAAAAGGTGCTTCTAGCTCTTTTCTTTTTATGGACAACAAAACTTAATCTTGCTTTACTTTTAAAAAAATGGTGTGGTCTCGGTAATTTGTCATGTGTGTCTAGCAGTACTTGTTGAGGTATGGGCTTAGGGGAAGTAGGGGAAAATGAGGAAAGTCCAAGGGATTTCTGCAGAAATAGTTCCAGATATTTTTCATTTTTAATGACTTTAAAATAGAGATATTTGTCAATGTATTTGGGTAACCCAGGCAAAAGTCTGGGACACTTTGCTAAGAATCTTCTCAACTGTCTTTGCCCAGGCTTTCTGTACAGTTCTCCCGGCCTCTTTATTGTTTTCACTAATGGTCTGTGGTTAATTCCTAAGAAAGCCAAAAATAAATGCACCAAAAGCCAGCAAAATAAGCCCAAGTCCTAAAATTCAACCTAATGGCATAATGATGATGGTTCTACCTAAGCAAATACTAAAGACAAAAAAATTACTTATGTTGAGCCAAACCACTGCAACTATCCAAGGGATAGTAACATCATAAGTGATCCTCATTGAATATCTGCTGAGGGTATCAACCTCACACAGTCACAAATTCCCTCCTGACCACAGGGAATTACTATAACAATTTCCAGAGTTAATGCAGGATAGTTGTTAGACTCAATCTTTTTATAATCACGACAAACCCAGCCCAGCAGATTAATAGGACTCCTCGAAAAGAACCAATCTATCCATAACTCGGTACAGAAGGATTTTATGAATATAAAGTCTAAATACTGCATCATGAGACAGTGCATTCAAGCATCAGGGCTCCATTTCTAAATCCTGAGGTGCTGATTGGCTCTCAGATATATCATTCATTTATTTGTTTTTGAGACAGAATCTTGGTTTGTTGCTATGCTAGGCTGGAGTGCAGTGGGAGCCATCACAGTTCACTGCAGCCTCCACCTCCTGGGTTCAAGCAATTCTCTTACCTTAGTCTCCCAAAAAGCTGGGATTGTAGGTGCGTACTACTACATTCAGCTAAGTTTTAATTTTTTTGTAAAGACAGAGTATCCCTGTTGCCCAGCTGGTCTTCAACTCCTGGTCATAAGCTGTCCTCCCACCTTAACCTCCCACAGTGCTGAGATTACAGGGGTGAGCCACCACACCCAGCCCAGAGACATCGTTTTAAAAACAACTTTATTGAGGTATAACTTCCATTCTAAATTTTCACGTATTATAAGTGTACAATCCGTGACTTCTAGTAAATTTACAGAATTGTTCAGCTACTACCACTATCCTGTTTTAGCACATTTTCATCACCTTAAAAAGTTTCTGCTCGTCTGTTTGAGGAAAGGATCCACTTCCACTTCCCATTGTAGGCAACTGCCGATCTGCTTGTATCTCTACAAATTTGCCTTTTCTGGACATTTTATATAAATGGAACCACACAGTGTGTAGTCTTTTGTGTCTGCCTTTTTTTTGACAGGGTGCATTGTGTTTTAGCTTCATACACGTTATAGCATATGCCAGTTGTTTGTTTTTATTGCTGTATGGTATTCCATAACTGAGAGTTATATATAAGTATGGACTCTCATATGTAGAATGTATAAACGTTTTGTATATGCATTTTAAAATTCTTAGTGTTCATCCAAAAGGTAACAATGAGCTATGTGTTCATGAGCCCTGGCACTGCTGGAAAATTGTTGCCAGACATGATCATAAAAATGGACTCAAACCATGTCATGGTCAACATCATTCTCAGCATCTCCACAGAATTTGCAATTGAGTTTCGAAAGGGAGTCTCAATTGCCTTTGGAAAATAAGAATCTATTAACTAAGTTATTAATTTATTTATTTTTGCTTTCTTTGGCTAGGCCACATATTACTTACCTAAGAACTGTATATCTGATGAACCTGACATACAGATTATAGTTTTCAGAGACAAATGTTACACAGATGGATTTAATGAAATTCAGAAATTAAGAAAGGCTTGGAGCTTCTAGTCTACCTGGGTTCCTGAGGATGCAATATTATAAATTTTCTGAGGTCCCTGGTGCCTAGGAGTGTGGAATATCAGAGGAAGTAGAGGGTGGGTGGGACATTAAGGACACCATGCTGTTTCACTTGGGAATGGGGGACAAGGCTCTGGTCAAAGGCACAAAGCACCCCAAGTGACAGAGCCTGGTGTATTGTTAATAAAATAAATAAGAAAAACAGTGAGCCAACTAGGAAAAAAGCTTGTAAGCATACTGTTAGGGCTAAGGAATATTACCTAGTTTATGTTTTGGCTAGAAGGGGGCAGGATAAAAAAGTGATTCTTCGGAGTATTTTCTCCACATTTTCCTTGTCTCTGATTTATTACAGTTTTTTTTAAATAACACTTATGTAATTAAGGATAACTAGTTGAGTACAGAAAAAAATAGTCAAATGAGGCAATTGCTCCAATTTTAAAGAGTTTAGGAACTGGAATTCAGAAAATGTGGATTTGAGCTTTGCGTTTCATTGGTGAGCTTCCTTTTAAACTTCCGTCATCCATATGAAATAATAGTGAAACCTATCTTACAGTTTTTGGTATCGTTTTGGATAGACTCAAATAAAATAATACACAAGACTCTTAGTTTAGCTTGAAATAGAGCTAAAACGTATTGGCCTTTGTTCTTCCATTCGTTTATTCAACAAACATTTATTGAGGTTGTGCCACATGTTGAGCATTATGGAGTATAGTGGAAGATGGACATTACTTCTTCTTAGAACTATAGTCTTATGGGGGAGACGGTTAATGACTGCACAAATAGCAATATCATTACCATTATGGTAGGTGGTATAAAGAAAAAGTTCAAAGAACTATAAGACAGGGAGACCAAACCTTGGCCAGAGCTTTGCCAACAGAGTGTCTTTCGATTCTTTCAAGAGCACCGCATAGTACTGTATGACACAGTAGCAGATAACAGCTCCGTTTTATAGATAAAAAGACAGAGACTTAGAGAGATGTGTTGGCTTCGTTTCTTTTCTCCTTAACAGTGCTTTGCTCATATCCCCAGCACAGTGCCGGACTTAGAATTAGGAGCTCTTGAAATGCTTTTTCGTTGATTTATTTTGTGAATGGTCATGGTATTCTTAATCCTCAGAAAACTCACAGGACTAAAGACAGTTTGCTCTTATAATCTGAAAAAGGGACCTGGAGTTACAAATGGAAGTAATTGTTTCCCAATTTGACCATTAAAAAGTTCCTAAACAAAGCATCCTTGTTTAGTGCCGTATCACAAGACTATTTCCTAGAACCCTTTGAAAGAAATATCCATAGTTCAGCGTTTAGTGGATTGAGAAAGAGAATAAACATAGAGCTGTAGGTAGATTCAGGAAAATGTAGCAATGAATGTGTGATCTGAAAGCAGGAATTCATTCCTTACTCAAATGCCAAATGATGCATTTAACATTGGTGTCCTTTACTGCACGTGTGTACAGGCGAGTATTGAGGAAGGTGCAGTAGTTTCAGCCTCAGTTGGTCAAGTGTAAATGATAAAAGGCTATAAAATCTGGAGAGAAAATGACAAGGCAAAGTTTCATTCTGTCTGTGCCTTGGAGGTGGGAAAGTTTAGGATTAAGGTAGGATAAGATAAAAAGGGATACAAACCTCTCCCACCCCTCTTTATGTTTAGGAAAGTACAGCTTCCTTATAATTCAAAACGCAGTTAAAACTTTGACATGATCCCAATTTAGATAAGAAAAATCAATTTCTGTCTGAGCTTTTTTCAAAAATCTATTTGCTTACGAGTTCTACTGGGGGTGGTGGCACTGTTGCTTCCTGCAGGTATAGTGTACTTTAGGGAGGCCCTGATCTTGTGACCCTGGAGTTCAGGGAGCTGAATGAGAAAAGCAAGAAAACAGTGCTGGACTCAGAAGTAGGGAGATGTCAGGTGTCTTTCTTGGACCAGAAGGTCAGGGTCAGGTTCTATAAGGAGAAAAGGACTTGGATGGGAAATGAAGTGAGTCAAGAGAAAAGAGGAGAGGCACGAGTAGAATTATTCTTTGATAATTGGATGTCAGACAGAGCTCAGGTCTCAAATTCTTCAGGCGTGGGGCAGATGGGCTGTCTGGGACATTACAGTTGCCTCCAAGATACAATGCCACTTTCCTGGTAGAGTTTTGGTTTTTCTATTACTTGAAATAGGTGGCTGATCAGATGATCCAGTGCCTCAGACACGTTCAGAGAGAGGCAAACTTTCCATAATACAGAATCTCAAATGCTCTCTTCGTGTAAGGAATCATACTACAGAGACTCTTTAGTGGTGGGGGGGCGGGGGGAGGGACAGGCTCTGAGTGTCACATTTATTGACAATTAGTATTCTTGGATATATGATTTATAACCACAAAATGGAGAAATAGAAATTAATTATGTGTGTTCTCTTGCTCCCTGTCCTTGACTTGGGATCCTTGAACCATGGAATCAGTGAATCCCTTAAATTTCATGCTAAAATTTGTTAGCGTGAGCTTTATCTGGGGATATAGATATTCCATAACTATAATCGGTTTCTCAAATGGTCTGTTATCTAAAACAGTTTAAGAGCCAGTCTTACTGTTCTGTTTGTTTCCATTCTTGACCCACTTATATTTTCTTTGGAAAATATCCATTTTCATAGCTTCAAGCCTTCAACTACCCTCTGTGTGCTATGACTGATGTCCCTATTAACCTCCAACTCTTGACCTACTTAGGAAACTCTAGGTCTGATTGTGTAACTACCTTACAGATATTTCTATTTGCATGTTCCATAGACACTTTCTACACTTCACGTCCTGAATCAAACATTTCATCTCATAAGTGCTTCTCCTCCTGGTTGTACCACCCTGGTGAGTGAGATCATCACCCAAATAGCTTCCAGTTCCTTCTTTCCACTCTCCATCCATATTTAGCCGTCAGCAAAGCCAGTAATGATATTTCACAAGTATCTCTCATATATGTTTCCTCCTCCATGCCCCCCAGCCACCCCATGTTTTGAGCCCTTCCTCTGGCTTGCTTAGACTCTTGCAGGGGCACTCCAACTGCTCTCGCCACTACCAGGCTTGCTCCTACCAGCCCATCCTCACCCTACTGCCAACATGATCCCCTGCTTTAAAACCAGTGCCTGGTTGGGTGTGGTGGCTCATACCTGTAATCCAAACACTTTGTGAGGCCGAGGCAGGAGGCTTGATTGAGCCCAGGAGTTCAAAACCAGCCTGGGCAACATAGCAAGATCCTCATCTTTACCTGCCCCTGCCTTAATGACAAAAACAAAAAAGCCTGGTGTGGTGGTGGTGCACATCTGTAGTTTCAGCTACTTGAGAATCTAAAGTGGGAGGATTGCTTAAGCCCAGGAGGTTGAAACTGCAGTGAACCATGATCATGCCACTGCACTCAGCCTGGGCAATAGCATGAGAGTCTGTCTCTTAAAAAAAAAAAAAACAAAAAACATAAGACATACGCTGCTTCCCATTGCCTGGGATGAAGCCTAAATCCTGATACACATAGGACTCCTACACAGCATGGCCTCATTTTCTCTCTCTGGATCATATGTGGCCCTGCTTTACCAGGCACTGAGTTCCAGCTAATCCAAATGTCTCTCAGTTTCTAAACATGTCATTCCTTTTCATATGTTTGTGCTGTTGGAAAAGCCAAAGAACTTCCAGCATATTATCTTGTTACACATTCTCTCCTGTATGTTTACAATTCTCCCCACCCAGAGCCCCTCATTCTGCCTTTTTTTTCTCCTGGACTGCTACTTAATCCACAAGGCCTCTTTCAGCTGTCACCTCTTTTGCACCACCTACACTCCCATCCCCCAGAGAAGGTAGGATTCCCTCTCTGTGTGTTTCTCAATCTCCCCTTCTTCTGTGGATACTTGTTTACATGTCAGTCTCATGTGGGTTCCTGAACACCATGGCAGTTTATATATCTGGTGTCTAGCACAGTGCCTGGCATATAGCAGGTTCTCAATAAATACTGAATAAATGAATAACAAAATTTGCAAAGAGAGTAGTGACTTTCAGCTTGCCTTGCTAATTTTACTAATGAAGTTGAAACCTAGTGGAACGAGGAGAATTACATAATGATAGGTTGGTTCTGGTACAGAACCAAGGTGTTTTGACTTGGAGCTGAACGTTCCTTTCACAATGAAGCATGGTATGATTAATTTGATGGTGTTCTAAGGAAGAAATCTTTAGTTTTAGCAACAAAATGTAACAGGATGACAAGGAGAAGGATTGGTGGAAAAAAGAGAAAAAGGAAGTTGATTTTATTTCACAGGAAATATTCATATTATTAATGTTTGTATTCAAGGCAAATAAAGTATGAAAGTGCTGGGAAGAGGCCGGGAATGGTGGCTCACTCCTGTAATTCCAGCACTTTGGGAGGCCGAGATGGGTGGATCACTGGAGGTCAGGAGTTCGAGACCAGCCTGCCAATATGGTGAAACCCTGTCTCTACTAAAAATACAAAAAAAATTATCTGGGCATGGTGACACATGCCCATAATCTCAGCTAGTCGGGACTCGGGAGGCTAAGGCAGGAGAATCTCTTGAACCCTGGAGGTGGAGGTTGCAGTGAGCTGAGATTGTATCACTGCACTCCAGCCTGGGAGACAGAGCAAGACTCCATCTAAAAAAAAAAAAAGTGCTGGGAAGAGAGCAGTAATGCCAACCCCAGAGAATGACGCTAATGAAGAAATGATAGCACTTTACCTAAACTGATCAGTTAGTACCGGGTAGTTTGGAAAGATTCCTTCCCTTAAGCTCTAAAGTAAGCAATTGAGATGTAGAAACTTCACAGACCTCTGGGGATCAATGCTTGCCTTGAGGGACTGGCAGTGAGAGGAATGGGGAAGCAATATTTCTTTTGAAAGGGAGCCAAACACATGTTTCATTGTTCTAGGTTCTCTGTTGAAGGCTAAGTGACGTTTGATCGAAAATATTCTCTTCTAAAGGGAACCTGTAGTTTTTGCTTATTTTTACATGAAAATTTTAGATACACAGAACTAAAGAGAAGTCTGGAGAGAAAAACTAAGATTAATATTGTGTTTCCCAAAATAAGATACTAAGAGTTAGTATCTTGCACATTGTGGAAAAGGAAAGATGGAATTTAGAATATTTCTTTTATTCAGAGTGGAAACAACTAAAAACGATAGTAATAATATGCTAGGGAAATAATCATTCTAAATAACACATCTCTTTCAATAGATTCTGTCTACCTCACCTTCCTAAATTGAGACATACAGATTACATGGGAGAAATACATTTTATATCTAAGAGATAAATTTTAGGAATTATAAATTAATTTTAAAGCATACAGACTTGGAAGAATGGATCTTAGTACCATCAGTTCGGTTGTTTTTAGAGGTAGGCAGGGGCATGGTGAATTCACATCAGGAGACCTGCTGAGGCTCTTGAGGCGGATAGAGAGAGGAAGGGAGCTAAGAGGAACCATGATGGGCATAGAGGTGGCAGGAGCAACTAAATCGAGAGACCCCCATAAAGAGTAGAAGTAGGTCTGAATTGAGAGCTGACAGCAGAGATGCCACCACCTTCAGCAGGAAGGAAGAACAGACTAGAAAGAGTGGAGTGAGCATGTTCATGAGAATTATCATTGGGAACAATTTCAGAATGGATAGATCTGCTGTACTCTTTACTGTATATACAGCAGAGCTTTGATGAGATGATAGCAGAATCAGAACTGACTTTTACTCAGTCTTGTTTTACAGCCAAAAAATCTTGTGCATTTCCTAAAATCATCACTAAGAATAATAAATTCTGATGCAGCTTCCAGCTCCATTACTTCTTGAACAACTGCTCTCAGCAGTCAGGGTAGCTCTACTAACCCATGTGTCCAACAAGCTCACCTTGAGTTTGGGGAGTACCACTTTCTTTTAGATGATTTATCCTAGAGCTTCCATTGACTTCATTTAGTGACTGTGTTGGCCAAGAGTCTCATATACTACTGTTTTTTTATGATCTGGGAGTTTCATCTTCTTTTTTTCCTACTCCCCACAATCTAAATTTTTTCACTTTGTTTTCATTTTTTTAATACCTTTCTCCCTACTTTTTAAAGAGACCAGCCTGGATCTGACAAATACTCCATCAGTTTGTGATGTGTGACCCATCCCAGAAAGTAGATTGGTATTTTAAAAATGACCTATTGGAAATATACCACTTTAAGGAAGGAGGGCCGTAACGGTTTAGGTCCCATGGAGTCAGATAGGTTGGCGCTTTGGGACTAGAACCTGAGGAAATGTTAGAGAGATGGGAGGCCTTCCTGAAGCATTTTTAAAATGCAGAATTCCAGGAAGAATTATAAGGAGATAATATGTGTGAAGAGTTTTGGGTACCTTGCATGGAAAGTCCTAGTCAAAAGCTAAATATTAGTGTTCCTGTCATTATAGAGTCCCAGAGCAGGGAGGCACTGAGGAATTTGCAATTGAATATCCTCCTCCAGGCCCTTTAGCACTTTCTAAAGATTTCATAAATCAGGGAATATGCCACAGTTTGCTGAAGGGATAAGTGTTTGAGAGGTGATGAAGTTTACTTGGAGAATTTAGAGTTCACTTTTATTTGAACTAAAGTGTGAATGGACCCACAGTACTGAGGATCCTTCTGGGCCTGTTTAAATAGTAGCTCCAATTCCCTTTCTGAACAGTTTTGCATGTCAGCCAGTGAGTGCTACAAATGCTGATCTGTGCTGTGTGAGGCCCTCTCCTGGGACAGGGCATGGTGCAAACTTCTTGCAACCTAATCCTTCAAGCACCAGCTCAAGTCACACACTGGCCATGAAGTTTTTCTTGACAACTCCAGGGCCCGCCGATCTTTCTCTCCTTTGAACTCATATGCATTTGTCGAGATCGCACTATTAATTTAGACTTTCGTGTTTGTGTAGCAAGATGGAGAATTTTATCCAACAGCAATTCTGGGGGCTGCTGCTGCTTGGGAAAAGAATGACTTTTTAAGTGGCTGTCTGGCAAGAAAGGTCATTCATGAAGAACAGTGGGTGAAGGCAGGCTGTGAACTGGCTCTGGGAAGACAAAGGAGGAAGAAGACAGACAACACAGCACGTGGGTGAGGGGACTCCATGAAGAGAGGGCGCGGGAGAAAATTCAAGTGACTTTTCTCAGTGTGGGCTTTTGGGGAGAGGAAGGAATGGCTATCTGAAAATAATGAGCAGGAAAGTGTTTTTGTTTTTGTTTAGCTTTTTTTGGCATGGTGCTGCATAAAAATTTCATAACCAGTATCTAGTTTAGTCTTAGAGTGACTCTCACTTTTTACTTGTTCATTTATTCACATATACATCTGTTGCATATTATTTGACTTCCTATTATGAGCCAGACACTGTTCTAGGTCTGGACATTTAGCAGTCGATAAGACAGATAGATATTCTGGTAGAAGAGACAGACAATAAATAATAGACAAGTGGAAACAGATGAAATAATGTCAAATATTATTAGTGCTCTGATGAAAATAGAACAGGAACATGTGGTGGAGAGTGACTTTGTCTAGCTTTTATGACAGGCACACAACATAAAAATATGTGCTTGTTATCTCAAAGTAGACTTGAACTACCCAGGACCATGCCTTACTCATCTTGATCTCCACTTTTCCCACAAACTACCTTACACTTTTGTAGGTACTCAACATTTCAAATATATCAGAGTTCAAGAATAGAGTCTTGCAATGAGACCATTGATTTCATAAGATTTCTTAGCCTTTTTTTTTTTTTGGCTTCACAATGATTTCAACAGTTTGTTGAGACTCATAGGTCTCTATTCAGAATAGTATTTTATATATGCATAAAAGATAATACATAGGATTTCTATGGAAACTAATCATATATAGTCTACAGTTCTCTGATCCCAGGCCGATAACCACTAAAATGTAATACAAGAATTTTCCATAGGAAATATTGTGATGGGGAAATTAAGCTTTGGGAATTGTAGGTCTTATTATTCTACAACAAAGACTAAATTGAGCACAAGTGACAAAAGCAAACTATGCTTGACATTTAGGGGGAAAGGGTTGCCAACAAATCTTTAGGACTTACCCATCAGGTGAAGCTGAACATCAATTTAATGTAGCTGGTAAAACAGAAGAGAGTACAGGTCAATTCACTGGTTTGGTATTCCCCCAGCCGAGCTCTTGGGCACTGGGTTAGAACATAAGGTAGACACCTGGGAGGGTAATCAACTTACTGGAAATAATTGCAATGACACAGATTGAGAAGGAAGTGAGCTACAAGGCCCAGGCAGGATGGAGCTTGCCCAGAGCTCATCTACAAAGGACCCACTTAATGTGGCCAAAGCTGCATAAAGGCATCAGGTCAGCAGGGGATAAAAAACAGACCCCAAAGCAGAAAAGTGAGGATCGGTGCCAGGGTGCAGAGGCCATGATGAAGGATGCAAGTCAGAAGTCTCTAGGCTTTCCCAGAAGTCCAATTTTACATGAAATTCCTTTGCAAATTATAGATTATTCAGAAGCAAGTCTAGTTTTTCCATGGAGTTGTGCAATTGAATAGGGTTTCCTCTTTAGTTTTACTTGGGCGATTTAACAATGCATAGGATAGCAACAAAGCCATATGCCTGGAGGCTTCTGATTCTCAGAAAGCAAGTGAGAGCCTGCAGCACAGTGGCTGCCACCCTTTACTTGGTTCTTTCCATCCTTCTCTAGTTTCACATGGCCCATCTTCCACTGGACACGCCCCTCCATGACCTTACACTCACCATATCCACCGATCTTATCTTCGTCTAACTTTCCTTTGTTTGTTTATGATAACATTCTTTTCCAAGTTACATTAATTCAAAAACAATGGAGCTTTTTAATGTCTTTTTCTTCATGGCTTGCCATATGCAAACAATCATGCAAGCTCTATGGATCATACATTTGAAACTGATCTCTTCTTTATTCAAGAGCAGCACTTCTTGAGCAGGACCTTATTATCTCAAGATTTCTTCCTAAATCTTGCAACAGGTTCTATTTCATTGCATCTTTCATTAAAATCCTTCATTTTCTATTCCTAAATACCATACTCTCCCCTTCAAGAAAGAATTACAAAGTACCTCACATGATGTTTATGATTCTTTATATTAATTTATATTTTTCTGGCTATAGCTTATATTTTCTTGCTGTGGCTGATAATTTTTTTAATCAAATGCAAAACAGTGTGAATTTTGCATTGTTGGCTGCTGGATTTTTTTTTTTTTTTTTTTTTGGCTTTGCTCTGGGGTGTAATTAAGTTGGTTAGCATCAGTTTGATCCTTTTGAGGCATGCTTTTAAGCATTCTTGGGCAGGTCCAGAGTAGCCTATACTCTATAGTCTATGCCTGATTTAGCACCACTACTAGGGTTATAACTCTTTGGAGGACACTCCTCAATGCTCCGTGTATTCTGAGGTCTTCTCTGGCTGGTGGGAATGGAAACTTTTCCTAGCTCTTTGTGAGCTCCAGACATGGTTTCTCCTGCTTCTTTCAGGTACTTCTTTCTCTGGCCTTGACAGTTTCCTTCACCCTGTTCCTTACTCAAAGAAGCAAGGCAACACTCTGCGGATTCCTGAGCTTGCTTGCTTTCTGCGCATGTCTCTTCTCCAGGGTGCTCTGCCCTGCTGATTCTAGCTGCCATAGTTTCCTGTTTTTAAGCTCTGTGTCCTCAACTCAGGGAGACTATCAGGCTGTGTGTGGGCTCCCTCCACTGGAAAATACTCTCTAGGCTAGAGATGAGAGTCAGCTAGGTCACCTGAAGAGCTCACCTTGTTTACCTTCTCTCAAAGATCATGTCTTACACTACCTGCTGTCTACAGTCTGAAATGTGCTGTCGTATATATTTCATCTGCTTGTTATTAAGGCAGATGAGTTAATCCAGTCCCTGCTACTTTACTATGATTCGATGACTAAGTAGAAGTCAATACCTTTATATCTAGGCCACAATTTACCTATCTGTCTTTATCTCCTATTTTTGGTTTGAATTGTATTTTAGTTAGATTGCTTATTCACTCCTATATTCAAGCTTAGCATAAGCAACACTTCACGTATCTTTGGATGGGTAAGAAAAAAGAGCGTTGGTCCCTCTCTTTTGCAGACATTATATATAGCCTAGCAGATAAAAATGTGGTACGTAAATTCTAGACATAGTGGTACTAATATTTGAGAAAGCATATTTATCTCTCAAAATACATGTGAAATGAAACCAATTTTGTCTCTTCACTTAGTAAGATGAATAACAGATAGTTAGTGAAAATCAAGCTGCTACAAACAATTATTTTTAATGCCCATCCTCCCATCTCAATATATCTTACCTATCCTCTCATTCAGTAGATGCTTGCTAATACTATACCAACTTAAGGAGCAAATGGAGTGACCACCAATCCCCTGTGGCCTTCTGAGTATGATTAACCTGTGGGCACCTTCTGGACCTAACAGTGATTGAGGTTTCTTATAGTTGGGATCCAAAGATGTTGAATATGCCATAACTCACATTAAGTCATATTATAAGGCTATTAAGACAAGATCTATTCTGCAGTTAACTGAGGGTTAAAAGTAGCAATGATCCAATCTCAGGTTTACATTTCCAGACTCAAGGAAAATTTTCTTAAAGTACAGATAAATCAAGTAAACTTTATTCTTGCATGTTCAGACACACTCAGGAAAAAAAAATTATTTGGAAAATAATGAAAAATAACTTTATAAAGTTCTGAATCTTGGATTCATTGCATGGACTTCTCATAATTGATACATATTAAAATAACTCTTTTAGTTGATCACCAGCATTTTTTCCCTTAATTTTATGGTATATAAATTCTTGTGTTATAAAATATCTGGAATAATTTAAGAAGCAACTATAAAGTATTTATTCTTGAATTATGTAGATCTTATTCAAATGGAAAAAGGAATTTTTGAAATACAAAAATTGAATTAAATTACATGAAAAGTATCCCACCAGCAGTATTTTATTATTGATGAACATTAATAAAGTTGGAAAGTTATTTTTTTTTCTGTTTTCAAGTAAAATGTAGACTCATGACTTTTTTTTTTTTGTCAAAAATACAAACCTTCCTAGTAGACATTTTAATCACCAAATGTCTAAGTTCAGAACTATGTCTAGTGAAATGCAGTGGGATTAAGGGGGCATGGTTAGCTTCTCTATTTCCATGCCTAGTGCCTCTGCTCCTCTCCTTTTATCATGGGATTGGTTTCCCTATAGTTAATTGAAGGAAGGAGAGGTAGAAGGGACAGAAGGAAGTATTCTTAAACATCTCAGACATGATAAAGGTTTACTTTGACCATGGTGGCATCTCATGGGTGCTTGGATTCTTGGGAGACATCCTCTCTACCCCCTGCCATTGCATTCGATCTTATACATGCAGTTTCTTCAATGTGGGGACATGTATCCTCTTTGATTATCATTGGGATTCAGTTGTCATTTCCTGAGAATCCTAGCAGTTCCTCTAGCCTCTTACCCTTGATGTTTCTTTGCTCCTCCCAGAGGCTCTCTTGCACTGGATCTAAGATACCTTCTCTTCCACTACCTTGCTCATGGCTCACATTTGGTGTATGAGAAATGCACATCAGAGACTCTCTGTCCAAAGGAATGGGATTATTTTTCAAACTACAGTTTGTTCTCTGTGCCCCAACCAGACTCTCGTCTTTTAGATTACTCAGCTATGAGTCAGATATACTGTCCACTCTGTCTCTCAAACTTCAGGGGACACATTTCAAGCTCTCTAAGTGATCTCCTTCAACCTCTTTTAAATTAGGCTTTAAGTTAGGAGAAAACTCAATGCTCCCACTCCACTCTCAAAGTGTGGATGGGTGGAGATTCCACACAGCTACAGTTGTCTTCAAAGAAATCTTCTAATTTCCAATTCCTTTTGACTCTTCACATTTAACCTTTTTATACCTTATAATATGTTTGAGGGGTCAATGTTGCAACCAGGTTTTTAGGCACTTCCTTTGCTAATTCTGCATAAGTGATATGGGATTATATTTTTGAATGTCAGAGTAACTGACATTTCCTTGTATTAAGACCTCAGCTGAGACTGAGACCAAAATAGCTCATGTTAAAACCCTTTTTTGCACTTAAAACTTAAGATACTTTAGCTTGTCCAGACCACAAAAAGAAAAATATCCCCCAAAGGAACATTTAAGAAGTGACATTAAATATTTGTTTTACATTCTTAATATTTGTAAAAGCAAATTTTGTGTTTTTAAAGGTGTATTTTCTGATCAACTTTGTTTTTTTATGTTACGTTCTAGTCCAAGAGTGGAGTCTTAATTTACAACATTGCACCTTTAGGAAATAAGGTCAGGGGACCAACTAGGTTGTAAATCTGGGATTGCATTTCTTCATGCTTTGTACAGAAAATTTCACTGTTGAAGTAGTAATCAGAAGTGGAAATGATGCGGAAGAGCATTCTTAACATGTGGAGCTCTTTCTACAAGAGCTCTTGGTAAGACTAATGGCACCTTGGAAGCACTAGATTATTCCCTTCTTGTGTTCTTTGCCATAGCTATTAAAGTAAAGGCTTCTTTCTGCCTTTTAATTTCCTACCTTTGCCTCACTTTAGAACATAAAAAGCCATTCCATCTTGAATGGAGAATATCCTCTGCAGCTTGTAGGGATTGGAATCCAGCACAGTGAGTCAGCAGATGGCCACTAGGGGGCAGCTATGTAAAGCTTTTAGGCTGAATTTTGTGGGCTCTTGGGAATTATGGAAGGTTTCGGAGCAGGGTAGTGACCTACCAAAAATATGTTAAGAAGATTAATTTGGCAGACAGAGTGAAGAGGAAAGAATAGGTACAAAAAGTCAGATCTAGGACTACTACTGTGATTTCAGGGTAAAGAGGGAAGGAGTGGTATCAAGGAAGATACCTAAGAGTGGTAAAAGCATTCAAGACATATTATGAAAAGAAATATTAATACAGAACAGCATAGCTGCATGACTATGGAGGCAGGAATAATGGGAAAAAAATTTTCTGGGGTAGGATCCAAGAGGTCGAATAGGAACAGCTCCAGAGTGCAGTTCCCAGCAAGAACAATGCAGAGGGTGAGTGCCCACTGCATTTCCAAACAAGTTTTCACTGCCGACAGACCAGGAGATTCCCGGGCCAAAAAGCGCCACGAGTTTTCAGCACGGCAGTTTCAGCCGGTACTGGCTTGGTGCATAGAAACTCTCACAAATCTGGGCAGCCATTTCAACTGGCGCCTGGAACACCTGGGAGACAGAGCCGCCCATTCAACTGAAAGGGAGGGGGCAGAGACAGGGAGCCAGGTGATCTGGCTCAGCGGGTACCACCCCCACAAAACAAGCAATCTGAAACTCAATCTGGATTGAGAGTTTCACAGCAAGCACAGTTGGACCCAGGACAATCCAACTCAGTGGAGGGAAGGGCAACCACCACTACTGAGGCAGGCTGCCATCACTGAGGCAGCGCACACACAGCTGGGCAGAGCCTGCAGCAGCTCAGCAACACCTCTGCTGGCAGACTCTGACTAGACTGCTCTATACGGGGCAGAGCACCTATGAAAAAGGCAGCAGCTCCACAGGAACTTATAAATAAAGCCAACCTTTCTAGGACAGAGCACCTGGGAAAAGAGGTGGTTATGAGTTCTGCTGCAGCAGACTTAAAAGTACCTGCCCAGCATCTCTGAATGGAACAACAGAGCTCACAGCACAGCACTTGAGCTCCTATAAGGGACAGACTGTCTCCTCAAGCAGCTCCCTGACCCCTGTATACCCAAAGAGATACCTCATAAAGGAGAGCTCAGGCCAACATCTGGCAGGTACCCTTTGGGGATGAAGATAACAGAAGAAGAAACCGGCAGCAACCCTTACTGTTGTGTAGCCCCTGTGGGTGAACCCCAGGCAAGTGGGGTCTGGAGTGGACCTCCAGCAGTCCTGCAGCAGAGGGGCCTGACTATTAGAAGGAAAACTAAGAAACAGAAAGAAATAACTTCATCATCAACAAAAAGGATGTCCACTCAGAGACCCCATCTGAAAGTCACCAATTACAAAGACCATAGGTAGATAAAGCCACTAAGATGGGAAGAAACCAGCACAAAAATGATGAAAACATCCAAAACCAGAACGCCGCTCCTCCTCCAAAGGATCACAACTCCTCATCAGCTAGGGATCAAAGATGGATGGAGAATGAATCCGATGAATTGACAGAAACAGGCTTCAGAAGGTGGGTGATAACAAACTTCTCAGAGCTAAAAGAACATGCACTAACCCAATGCAAAGAAATTAAGAACCTAGAAAAAAGGTTAGATGAGATGCTCACTAGAATAAACAGCTTAGAGAAGAATATAAACGACTTGGTGGAGCTGAAGAACACAGCACGAGAACTTGGTGAAGCATACACAAGTTTCAACAGCTAAATCGACCAAGCAGAAGAAAGGATATCAGAGACTGAAGATCAACTCAATGAAATAAAATGAGAAGGCAAGAATACAGATAAAGGAGTGAAAAGAAATGAATAAAGCCTCCAAGAAATATGGGATTATGTGAAAAGACCTAATCTATGTTTGATAGGTATACCTGAATGTGACGGAGAGAATGAATCCAAGCTGGGAAACACTCTTCAGGATATTATACAGGAGAACTTCCCCAACCTAGCAAGGCAGGCCAATATTCAAGTCCAGGAAATACAGAGAACACTACAAAGATATTCCTCAAGAAGAGCAACCCCAAGGCACATAATAGTCAGATTCACCAGTGTTGAAATGAAGGAAAAATTGCCAAGGGCAGCCAGAGAAAAAGGCCGGGTTACCCACAAAGGGCAGCCCATCAGACTCACAGCAGATCTCTCAGCAGAAACCCTACAAGCCAGAAGAGAGTGGGGGCCAATATTCCACATCCTTAAAGAAAAGAACTTTCAACCTAGAATTTCATATCCAGGCAAAAGAAGCTTCCTGAATGAAGGAGAAATAAAATCCTTTACAGACAAGAAATTGCTGAGAGATTTCATCACCACCAGGCCTGCCTTACAAGAGCTTCTGAAAGAAGCGCTAAACAAGGAAAGGAACAACCAGTACCAGCCACTCCAAAAACATACCAAATGGTAAAGACCATCAACACAACGAAAAAAATACATCAACTAACCGGCAAAACATCTAGTTAGCATCAAAATGGCAGGATCAAATTCACACATAACAATATTAACCTTAAATGTGAATGGGCTAAATACCCTAATCAAAAGACACAGACTGGCAAATTGGACAAAATGTCAAGACCCATAAAATGGACTTTAAACCAACAAAGATCAAAAGAGACAAAGAAGGGCATTACATAATGGTAAAAGGATCAATGCATCAAGAGGAGCAAACGATCCTTAATATATAGGCACCCAATACACGAGCACCCAGGTACATAAAGCAAGTTCTTAACGACCTACAAAGAGACTTAGACCCCCACACAATAATAGTGGGAGACTTTAACACTCCACTGTCAATATTAGATCAATGAGACAGAAAATTAACAAGGACATCCAGGACTTGAAGTCAGATCTGGACCAAGTGGACCTAATAGACATCTACAGAACTCTCCTCCCCAAATCCACAGAATATACATTCTTCTCAGCACTGCATTGCACCTACTCTAAAATTGACCACATAATTGGAAGTAAATCACTTCTCAGCAAATGCAAAAGAACGGAAATCATAACAGTCTCTCAGACCACAGGGCAATCAAATTAGAACTCAGAATTAAGAAACTAACTCAGAACCACACAGCTTCATGGAAACTGAACAACTGACTCCTGAATGTCTACTGGATAAACAAGGAAAGGAAGGCAGAAATAAAGATGTTCTTTGAAACCAACAAGAATGACAACACAACATCCCAGCATCTCTGGGACACATTTAAAGCAGCATCTAGAGGGAAATTTATAGCAAGAAATGCCCACATGAGAAGTGAGGAAAGATCTAAAATCAACACCCTACCATCAAAATTGAAAGAGCTAGAGGAACAAGACAAAAAAAACTCAAAAGCTAGCAGGAGACAAGAAATAACTAAGGTCAGAGCAGAACTGAAGGAGATAGAGACACAAAAAACCATTCAAAAAAATCAATCCAGGAGCTGGTTTTTTGGAAAGATCAATAAAATAGACTGCTAGCCAGATTAATAAAAAAGAAAAGGGAGAAGAATCAAATAGATGCAATAAAAAATGATAAAGGGGATATCACCACTGATTCCACAGAAATACAAACAAGAATCAGAGATTACTACAAACAACTCCATGCACATAAACCAGTAAACCTGGAGGAAATGGACAAATTCCTGGACACTTGCACTCTCTCAAGACTAAACCAGGAAGAAGTTGAAACCCTGAATAGACCAATAACAAGGACTATTTGGTTGAGGCAATTAATAGCCTACGAACCAAAAAAAAGTCTAGGTCCAGACGGGTTCACAGCTGAATTCTACCAGACATACAAAGAGGAGCTGGTACTATTCCTACTGAAACTATTCCAAACAATACAAAAAGAGGGAATCCTTCCCAAATCATTTTATGAGACCAACATCATCCTGATACCAAAAACCCACAGAAACTCAACAAAGAAAACTTCAGGCCAATAACCATGATGAACATAGATGCAGAAATCTTCAGTAAAATACTGGCAAACCAATTGTAACAATATGTCAAAAAGCTTATCCATCATGATCAAGTAGGCTTCATTCTGGGGATGCAAGGCTGGTTCAACATACACAAGTCTATAAATGTAATCTACCACATAAACAGAACCAAAGAAAAAAACCACATGATTATCTCAATAGATGCAGAGAAGGCCTTTGACAAAATTCAACAGCACTTTATGCTAAAAACTCTCAATAAACTAGGTATCGAAGGAGCATATCTCAAAACAATAAAAGCTATTTATGACAAACCTACAGCCAATATCATACTGAATGGGCAAAAACTGGAAGCATTCCCTTTGAAATCTGGCACTAGACAAGGATGACCTCTCTCACCACTCCTATTCAATATAGTATTGGAAGTTCTAGCCAGAGCAATTAGGCAAGAAAAAAAAAAAGGGTATTCAATTAGGAAAAGAGGAGTCAAATTGTCTCTATTTGCAGATGACATGCTTATATATTTATAAGACCCTATCATCTCACCCCAAAATCTCCTTAAACTGATAAGCACCTTCAGCAAAGTCTCAGGATACAAAATCAGTGTGCAGCAATCACAAGCATTTCTATACACCAATAACAGACTAACAGAGAGCCAAATCATGAGCAAACTCCCATTCACAATTGCTACAAAGAGAATAAAATACCTAGGAATACAACGAACAAAGGATGTAAAGGACCTCTTCAAGGAGAACTACAAACCACTGCTCAAAGAAATAAGAGAGGACACGAACAGATGGAGAAACATTCCATGCTCATGGTTAGGAAGAATCAATATCATGAAAATGGCCATACTGCCCAAAGTAATTTATAGATTTAGTGCTAATCCCATCAAACCACCAATGACCTTCTTCACAGAACTGGAAAAAACCACCTTAAACTTCATATGGAACCAAAAGAGAGCCCGCATAGCCAAGACAATCCTAAGCAAAAAGAACAAAGCCAGAGACATCACGTTACCTAATTTCAAACTATACTACAAGGCTACAGTAATCAAAACAGCATGGTATTGGTACCAAAACAGAGATATAGACCAATGGAACAGAACAGAGGCCCTGGAGGCAACGCCATAGATCTACCACCATCTGATCTTTGAAAAACCTTACAAAAACAAGCAACGGGGCAAAGGATTCCCTGTTTAATAAATGGCGTTGGGAAAACTGGCTAGCAGTGTGCAGAAAGCAGAAACTGGACCCCTTCCTCATGTCTTACACTAAAATTAACTCCAGTTGGATTAAAGACTTAAACATACGACCTAACACCATAAAAAGCCTAGAAGAAAACCTAGGCAAAACCATTCAGGACATAGGCATAGGCAAGGACTTCATGACTAAAACATCAAAAGCATTGGCAACAAAAGCCAAAATAGACAAATGGGACGTAATTAAACTCCAGAGCTTCTGTACAGCAAAAGAAACAATCATTAGAGTGAACTGGCAACCAACAGAATGGGCAAAAATTTTTGCAATCTACCCATCTGAAAAAGGGCTAATATCCAGAATCTACAAAGAACTAAAACAGATTTACAAGAAACAAACAAACAAATCCATCCAAAAGTGGGCAAAGCATATGAACAGATGCTTTTCAAAAGAAGACATCTATGAGACCAAGAAACAGGAAAAAATGCTCATCATCACTGGTCATTAGAGAAATGCAAATCAAAACTACATTGAGATACCATCTCATGCCAGTTAGAATGGCAATCATTAAAAAATCTGGAGACAATAGATGCTGGAGAGGATGTGGAGAAATAGGAACACTTTTACACTGTTCGTGGGAGTGTAAATTAGTTCAGCCATTGTGGAAGACAGTGTGGCACTTACTCAAGGACCTAGAAATAGAAAAATTCCATTTGACCCGGCAATCCCATTACTGGGTATATACCCAAAGGATTACAAATCGTTCCATTATAAAGACACATGCACATGTATGTTCATAGCGGCACTGTTTACAATAGCAAAGACCTGGAACCAACCCAAATGCCCATCGATGATAGACTGGACAAGGAAAATGTGGCACATATACACCATGGAATACTATGCAGCCATTAAAAAATGATGAGTTTCTGTCCTTTTTAGGGACGTGGATGAATCTGGAAACCATAATCCTCAGCAAACTGACACAAGAATAGAAAATCAAACAACACATGTTCTTACTCATAGCCAGGTGTTGAACAATGAGAACACATGGACACAGGGAGGGGAGCATTACGCACTGGGGTCTGTTGGGGAGGGGGCCAGGGAAGGGACAGAGGATGGGTCGGGAGGTCAGGGAGGGATAACATGGGGAGCAATGCCAGATGTAGGTGATGTGGGGATGGAGGCAGCAAACCACATTGCCATGTTTGTACCTATGCAACAGTCCTGCATGATCTGCACATGTACCCCAGAACCTAAAGTACAAAAATTTCTGCTTAGAGAATGTTAATTGTGAAGATGAAAATAAACCCATTTAGCCATTTTTTTCCCTTTGGGTAAAATCCATTTCAGTGAAATTTTTAAAAAATTTAAAGGTATTCTTGAAATGTTTTCATCTATCAAAACAAGTTTTTTGGAACATTAAAAATTTTAGTCTGACAGTTTCTGGAGATTTAGGAGAAAAGTGTCAGTTGTCTCTGTTTTTTCTTGGGGAAGGGAAAAGGAATCAGACAAATGTAGTTTTTCTACCCTTCTTTGCTAGCTTCCCATTTTTTCTTTATTTAATCATAGATATTTGGAGAAACAAGGTTCTGACTCTACCTTTAAGGTTGGGTAGAGAACAAGCCAGTGGAAAACTGTGTCATGGGAATACATTGACTCAGGAGATCTTTGTATAAATGTACAAGTCCACATGGCTTCATGGAGATTAAAACCCCATGTTATTAAGAAGATGAGTATTATATGAAAATATTTCCCCAAGTGTAAATACCTGCCACATATATCTTGAGGGAGATCTCAATATATTACAACTTTACGCCATTGCTGGTGCTACATCTTTTAATGGTAAAAGAAAGAAACCCCAAAGATGGAAGCTAGAAGCTAGACTGTGACGAGGAGCATGCTTAACAGTGCTGATGTGTATTCTGAAGTTTTCAGTTTCTGTTTTGCAGTGTATCCTGCTCTTTAATGTTTCTTTTTCTCTCTGCTTTTATGCTTTTGGCTAAAGTGAAATTAAAACATACAAGCTACAAAAATTAACTTAATGAAATTTGGAAGTTTTGCCATTGGGGAACCCGAATCAGTAGTTTTAATGTTCAGGACAGACACATCATGCTGGACCTTTCAAATTATGTAATTAATTTTAGCAAACAGTGATTAGGATAAGAATTTTCAACAGCTGCCTGTGCCTGGTTTCTCTGCTAATGCTCCTTGTGGCGTTCTGGAACAATCAGCTCCGGGTCTCTGTTGCACTGTGCTTGCTTTACTGGGCTACTGCACATTTCATGCTGCATTGACACCACTTAAATGGCACTGGTCCTCCTTGGGCTTTCTATATTGTGTTTGCCACCTCAAAACTATCACTCACAGCTCATCTCTCTTTTGGATTGGTAGAGAAGCACTTTTTTCTTCTTATATTTTTCAAAACATACTCAGAGTCATTGCTTTTCACTTACCCACTGCTACTGCCATTGACAAACCACCACCATCTCTTACCTGGATCGCTGTGACTGCCTTGGATTGGTCTCCCCACATCTACCGTTGCTCCCTACAGTCTGTTCCTCAACATTGCAGCCAGTGATTCTGGCTGTCATCTTGTCAATCCTTGGCTGAAAATTCTACAGGGGATCCTGATTTCACTCTTAAAGACCAAGTCCTTATGAAGACCTAAAGATCTTTGCTAATCTGATTTCATCTCTTATGGCTCACCCTTCAATCACTGCACTCTACTCACATGTGAGCAGAACATTCCAGGCATGGTGAAATGCCTTGTTTCCCTGAAGTCTCACTGTAATACTATCCTCTTATTGAAGCCAGCCTCTGCCACCCTGTTTTAAATTGAAAGCTGCTCTTACTACCACCGCAAGCTTCTTTATCCTGTTCCACTTTCCTCTATAACATTTATCTATACAGTAGATCCTCTTATCTCTAGGGAATATGTTCCAGGATACCCAGGGGATGTCTGAAACCACAGATAGTACTGAACCTTATATATGTTGTGTTTTTTTCCTGTATGCACATACCTTTGATAAGGTTTAATTTATACATTAGGCACAGTAAAATACTAGCAATAATGATAAAATAGGACAATTTTAACAATATATGGTAATTAAATTATGCAAATGTGGTCTTTATCTCTTGGAAAATATCCTATTTTACTGTAGATCTTAGCAATCTTGGCATACAATCTTTTTTCTTTCCTTATAAGTTGACAACTTTCACCTTTTCACTTAAAGGAAGCACTTTCTGGCTTATCTTCAGCATATCCAATTTGCCAGCATCACTACTCTTGTGCTTTGGGGCCATTATTAAGTAAAAGAAGGATCATTTGAACACAGGCACTGTGGTACTGCAGTGTGTGGGGTGAGACTGACCTTGTACTGTGGCTTTCTGAGCCTCAGTCCTGACCTCACCAAAAGCCATGTTACATTTAATTACACTCAGGGAGCATATTGTTTGCAAAATAAGAATTATTATTTTCAGTCGTAGCAAGGGTTGGGAGATTGTGTGGGGTAGATGATCCTCACAAATTTTTGGGGTAGGGGACCCTCATAGAAAAGTCTAGTTTTTTTCCATCTAAATATACAATAGTTCCTATAAACATAGATTGTGACAGATACTGTGTTCCTGGTGTGGGAGAAAGATAAATAATTTTCGTGATGAGTTCCAAAGTCAGTTATTTTTCAAAACTGTGGATGTCTTAAAAAATGACATTTGTTTTGTTCATTAATCAGCATTTTGGGCAGAGCTTGTTGGAGATAGTTTGTCTCTCTCCAACTTGGCCTCAGCTGGGGAAGCTTGAAGTCTGGAGGCTGGAATCATCTGAAGCTTGGTCATCCACATGTCTGATGGTTAGTGCTGGCTGTTGGCTGAGACCATGATTGAGACCATTGCCAAACATATACACATGGGCCTCCATGAGGCCTGGGTTTTCTTACAGCATAGTGACTGGGTTCCAAGGGTGAGTATCGTGAAAGAGAAGGGAGATAGAAGAGAGAGAGAGAGAGAGAGAGAGAGAGAGATGGAAGCCATATTGCCTTTTATGGCCTAATCTCAAAAGTTATACAGACATCAATTCTGCCATATTCTTTTCATTCAGGAAGTCCCACAAAAGTTGGCCCAATTTCAAGGACAATCAAAAGAAATCTCACCTTTTGATGGGGGAATGGCAATTTCTGGAAGAGCATGTGGGACTGAAAAATATTGCTTTGGTAATTTTGGGAAAATAAAATGTCTACCAACAGCCCTCTCACTATTACAATATAATAGATATACTTGCCCTCTTCCAAGGCTTCTGAAATCCCAGTTTTTTGTTTTAGCATCAGACTTGGGTTTGAGGTTTAGAATGTCACTATTAAAATGAAATCCATATCTGGCTCTGTGGGTGTAAATTATCAGGTAGAGGTCTCTGAGGCCCATTTTTCCTGGTCTAAAGATCTGTGAACTAAAGAGATAAATGACGTGTATCTTTATATAATCCATATGCCATGGGAGGGCAAGCACAGATAACTGCTATTGACATTCCCATTCAAAAAGAGTAATGGGTAGAGGGAAATAGGAAGAACACAGCAATACATGGTCCAAAGAGACTTTGAAATCCAACTGGATGTTTCTTTCCAGCTCCTTTCTTACTTCTCAGTCCTACTATCTAATAGCAGGTTGAAAAATCTACACAAGGCCTTTCCATGTGGCTTGGGCTTCCTCACAACATGGATGCTAAATTTCAGTTGCAATAGTCAGATGTTGGAGAAAATTTGTAATTTTTAAGCTATGTGGAAAATTACTTTAGTCAATACTGTAAGATAGTCTACTGAAATTTTACCTACTTTTTACTAAAAAGGATAGGAACAAAGTGGCATTTGCCAGTTAATGGGTAACATGTAATATATGCTGTTGTTAAAAAATAGAGCCCTCTGGCCCTCTGTAGAATTACAAGTTCAGTTTTGGCAGCATAATTTAAAAGAATAAAATAATAAGCCTTCATGTTTGTAGTAAAATGTTTTTACTGCATACATAATAGTTTCCTGTAAACTATTATCTAATGTGAAAGGTGAAATACTCTTTATAAAATGAGTTCTACAATTAGAGCAATTCTAGAAGTACTTGTTTTTATATCTTACTGGGACCTAAAAGCTTAAACTCATGGGAAAGAGTCTAAAAGGGAGAGATTTCAACTTGGGAGGGAATATGGTAGGAAAACAAGCATGGAAAATGTTCTGGTTATATATTGGTGTGTAACAAACTGTCAAAGCTTAGTGGCTTAAGTCACCATTTCTTTCCTTTCCCTCTCCATAATGTAGATAACAAGTTTGGGAATGGCCCCACAGGGATTACTCCAGGGCAGATCAGGCTGTGGCATCCACTTCTGAGATGGTTTCTTTATTCATTTATCTGGTACATCAGTGCTCTTTGACCTTTTTCTCTCTCCACATGGTGTCTCATTGCTATGGACTGAATGTTTGTTCCCTCCCCTGCCAAATTCATATGTTGAAATCCTAACCCCCACTGTGATAGTACTAGGGGTTGGGGCCTTTGGGAGGTCAGGAGGGTGTGGCCCTCACGAATAGGATTTGTGCAATAAAAAAGAGGAGGATGCATGGGTTGCTCTCTCTACTCTCTGCCAGAGATGCCATCTGCAAACCAGGAAGCAGGCCTTCGCCAGGCACTGGATCTGCTAGCACTTTGGCCTTGTACTTCCCAGCCTCCAGAACTATGAGAAATAAGTTCCTGTGGCTTAAACCTCCCACTTCATAGAATTCTTTATAGCAGCCGCAGTTGACCAACCTACCTTCAGGGCCCCTGCAGATGAATTATGCTTCCCACAGCTAGGTAGCTTTAAGATGATGGCCTAAGAATGTCAGAGACTGGTGTTTCAATAAGCCCTGGCAGAATCTGCAAAGCTTTTCATACTTGCCTCAGAAGTCCCAGTGTGCCACTACTACTGTAATTCTTCAGGCCAAGCATGTCATTAAGGACAGTCAAGATTCAATGGGAGAAGCAGCAAAGATTTTGTGGATAACTTTAATCTATTATAGTCTGCTTTTGGCCACAAATTATTTACATTCCTACCAAACACACAATACATTCATATATCTCAAAGCCCCTGGATCTCATTCTTTTTCAGCATTGGCTTGAAGCCTAGCATCTGAGTAGCCAAATCAGGTCCAGATGTGCATGAGTTCCTCAGGTGCAGTTCCCTGAGCACTGTTTGTGCCAGTCCGAAGACCTGTGAACTCCAGTCATATTTCCACTCCCTCTCCCCAACAACCAACATAATATGGTAGAGCTGGCCTAGGAAAGCCAAATAGTCCCTCTGGTTCAAAAAGAGGGGAAAAGAAGTCATATAGGTAGTCACTGGTAAGAAACAATTATGAAATCTGGATGGACATATATGGCCTGCTTCTTAATTAGGGCCCAGACCTGCTCCCTGGGAGTTATTCTCTGTGGCTATTCATGCTTTCCTGTGGATTCTTACCTCTGCCCTCAGTCTCCCTCCCCTTTCTGTAAGAAATAATACTTTTTTCCAGCTGAGTAGTTTTTTAGCCTGCTTTCTCCTGAAAGAAGTTCAAAGATTCAAAGGCCTGTTTTTTTGTTTGTTTTTGTTTTGTAATCTCTTTCCCTCTCAGCTGAAACTAATACGATTTGTTGGTCAGTCAATGTACCAAGTCAGTCTATATTCAAGAAAAGTCAGGGGAATTACACTGTAACGTTCCACGGTAGGAACAGCAAAGAGTTTGCAACCGCCATTAAAGATCTCAAGAATTTGAGGCTTGAGAGATTGTGGCTGTTGATTAGATGTTAGAGTTTTATTCATGTTAAAGGTATTTAGGCATTATTTACCTTTTTTTCCCCCCTCCTTGAGAACACCACTATATTGTGTTGAAAAAATTTTAGTTTCAGGAATTTGTAGAGTCAATCAGGTAACAGAGATGGCACTAGAGTTTTTAAAGATAAAATTTATGTATGTATTCATTAGTTATGCTCTTTTACTAAATTTAAAGGAAGGGAAATTGGGTCACCACAATATGGAAATGAATTATTATATTTCTTGTGGAATATTCCTAAGCACTCAGACACTGGATAGTTCCATAACTGATTACTGAATTTTACTGGGTATTTGGGTTTTCTTGAATTCAGAGAAATACAGCACTTTATTTATTTATTTATTTTTGAGATAGAGTCTCACTCTGTCATCTAGGCTAGAGTACAGTGGCACAATCTCAGTTCACTGCAATCTCTACTTCCCAGGTTCAAGCAATTCTCATGCCTCTGCCTCCTGAGTAGCTGGGATTACAGGTGCCCACAACCATGCCTGGCTAATTTTTGTATTTTTAGAAGAGGCAGGGTTTTGCCATGTTAGCAGGGCTGGTCTCAAACTCCTGACCTCAAGTGATCCACCCTCTTCAGCCTCTCAAAGTGTTGGGATTACAGGCGTGAGCCACCTCACCCGGCTAGCACTTATATTTAATATGACAGATAGTATATATTTGAAAGCATGTAACCAAAGAAACAAATTTCCAGTCTTATGTGGTGCTGGCTTAATGGAAAGAAATCCATGGAAAACTTACACTTTTGTCTCGGTTCCCACAATCTGGTTAGTGTCATTTGTGAAACTCCTTGCTGATATAGGAGGAAAAGGGGTTTGGACCCCAGAGATTAAGATTTTGTAGGACACAGAAGATGGCTGATCACTAGCAGCTCGGGCTCGTAGCTCCCAGTGAAAGCGCAAAGAACGAGAGGACGTCACACTTTCAGATGAATATTTGTTGCTCATGGACCAGGAGATTCCCAGCTGAGGAGCCCCACGGGTTGCCAGGGCGACTCTTGTGGCCGGCGCGGCGGTTTTGCTGGCACCTTAGCATGGCAGTTCTTAGTGCAGAGTCCGGAGGTTCCCGGGCAGAAAAGCACCATCAATCTTAACACCGCCGTTTTGGCCGGCACAGTGGACTGCTCAGATTTTGGCGCTGGGAATCAACAAGTTGGACGTCTGCTCAGAGACCTAGTTAGAAAGTCGGTAATTACAAAGACGACAGAGGGATAAATATATAATGAAGGGAAGAAACCAGCCTAAAAAGGCAGAGAATACTCAAAATCAGAATGCCTCTCCCTCTACAGGAGATCGCAATTCCTCATCAGTAACGGAACAAGGCTTAATGGAGAACAAGTGTGTTCCAATAACAGAAGCAGGTTTCAAAAGGTGGGTGATAAGAAACTTCTGTGAATTAAAAGAACTTGTTCTAACCCAATGCAAAGAAACTAAGAACCTTGAAAAAAGTTTGACAAAATGTTAATGAGAATGGACAATTTAGAGAGGAATATAAGTGAATTGATGGAGCTGAAAAACCACGAGAACTTCACAAAGTATGCACAAGTTTAAACAGTTGAATTGATCAAGCAGAAGAAAGGATATCAGAGGTCAAGGACCAGCTCAGTGAAACGAAACGAGAAGACAAGATTGGAGAAAAAAGGATAAAAAGGAATGAGCAAAGTCTCCAGGAAATATGGGACTATGTGAAAAGACCTAATTTACGTTTGATAGGTGTACCTGAATGTGACGAAGAGAATGAATCCAAGTTGGAAAATACTCTTCAGGATATCATTCAGGAAAACTTTCCCAACCTAGCAAGGCAGGGTAATATTCAACTCCAGGTAATACAGAGAACACCACAAAGATATTCTTCAAGAAGACCAACCCCAAGGCACATAATTGCCAGATTTATTAGGGTTGAAATGAAGGAGAAAATACTAAGGGCAGCCAGAGAGAAAGGTCAGGTTACCCATAAAGGGAAACCTATCAGACTTACAGCAGATCTCTCAGCAGAAACCCTACAAGCCAGAAAAGAGTGGGGACCAATATTTAACATCCTTAAAGAAAAGAACTTTCAACCCAGAATTTCCTATCCAGCCAAACTTAGCTTTATAAGTGAAGGAAAAATTAAATCTTTTGCGAACAAACAAGTACTTAGAGAGTTCACCACCACCAGGCCTGCTTTACAAGAGCTTCTGAAAGAAGCACTATACATATAAAGGAACAACCAATATCAGCCTTTCCAAAAATATATCAAAAAGCAAAGAGCATTAACACAATGAAAAATCTACACCAACTAATGGGCAAAACAGCCAGCTAGCATCAAATGACAGTATTAAACTTATATATATTCTAATTGGATAAAAAGCCAAAACCCATCGGTATGCTGCATCCAGACCCATCTCACATGCAACAATACACAAAGACTCAAAGAGAAGGAAGAAGATTTACCAACCAAACAGAGAGTAAAAATAAACAAATAAACAAAAAGCAGGAGATGCAATTCTCGCCTCTGATAAAGTAGACTTTAAAGCAACAAAGAGCAAAAGAGGCAAAGAAGGACATTACATAATGGCAAAAGGATCAATGTAACAAGAAGAGCTAACGATTCTATAGATCAACGAGACAGAAAATTAACAAGGACATCCAGGACTTGAGCTCAGACCCGGAACAAGTAAACTTAATAAACATTTATAGAACTCTTCACTTCAAATACACAAAACATACATTACCACCTCACACCTATTCCAAAAGTGACTACATAATTGGAAGTAAATCACTCCTCAGTAATCGCAAAGCATTTCATAGGTTTAAATGAAGTATTGGTTGGCTGCTTGTTTGTTATTTTCTTCCCTTATTCCTTCCTGTCTACGTCATTAAGTATAATTATTGGTATAAAAGAGGTTTTCAATACCTATTACTAAACTGCATTCTAGCCTGGGCAAGAAAGCAATACTCCCATTCTCTCTCTCTCTCTTCCTTTTTCTTCCTCTTCTTCATTCTTTTTTTTCTTTCTTTCTTCCAAAAAAAAAAAAAAAGATTTTGTAGGAAGAAAACTCCTATTAAAGATCCCCTTTCTTCATATTTCTGATTTTTTTTTTTTTTTTTTTTTTTTCTTAAAAAGTCTTTTTCAAAAAGGGAGCAAGATGAATTTCTTTCCCAGAGTTAATGGGAACTTTAACACACATTTCTAACTACAATCTGTGGTTACCATGAACTTTATAAAAAAATTTTTTTTTATTAAGTTTGTAGAGATATCAGGCCTTGCTGAAAAACTGACGTATTTATGTATGCATATTAAAACTTTTAAATATGTTAAAGAAACGTAAAATCGAACTCATTCACCAAGCTTTCTCAATTTTGTTGCATGGACAGTTGAATCTTAATCTTACCACAGTCTAGCTTTTGCCATTTTCTCAGCAGCCTGATAACTATTTGGCATTAAGTCTTTGTTCTCACACTTAGGATAGACAGACGTGTTGTCCAGCACACACATAGAACTGATGGCAATAATGAGGTAATGACTTGATAACATGCGTATGTTTCTCACTTTGAGTATGATGTTGGGAAAGTATCATTTATGACAGATTTGGAACCCTTATCCAAGTTGGACTTAACCAAGCCAAATATCATAGGCAATTTTCTTCTATGAATCAGATATTTCTTATGAAGCAGCTAACTTTTGATTTAGAAATAATTTCTAAAACCAGTGCACTTCTGTTTACATATTCAGATGTAATTATCAGTGAAATGGGGAAAATCCTTTGCAGAAGCTCTTGCTAATTTGGAAGCTGGACAGTGATCAGACAAAATAAAGAAGGCATGTTCATAAAAATACAAGGTTTAGAAAAAGCAACATACATGTTTATATTTTACTGGAGGGAGAAGATGGTATTTGATAAGTTATTCTAACCAACAGAATTGCTGCTGCTAACATGTGAGAGAATAAACTGGTCACCAAACTCTAAAGGAATTCTCTGCAGAGTCTGGCATTGTCCATTAAAAAATGTTACATGGGTTCCCCTCCCCCCACAATGTGATACTAGAATTTGGAGCAGGATAAATACCTAATGTTGACCTAGTGACTCCATGATCTAGGCAGTTTAAAATCCTTTCTCATTGCTCCTGGAGTTAGTGAGAGTCAGGTCTTTAGACCCAGCTTAGACCTATTTATAAGCATTTAATGCTACCAAGCTGAATCCCACTGTGTTTGTTCTTTCTCAACTATGTTTTTTAAGATGGTGATTTTATGAAAGATCTTACTATCCAGAAGGAGATAAATGGCAAACAAAATGTTACAAATATAATGGCATTAATGATAAATAGACGTATTAAAAAGATGCTATGGCAGTATGGAGAAGATAGAACTCTGCTTTGAGGATCAAGAAAAATCTTGTAGAGAAGGTAATATTTGAACTAGGATTTAAAGATGAGTAGACATTTCTAGGTAAAATAGAGGACATATTTCAAATGGAGTGAAGAGTATGGACACTGGAATCGGAGTTTGAAGGAGCAAATGCTCAAGTCTTGTTCTCAACCCCAGCAAGGTGGGGAACACAGACAAGGCTTCCACTGTGGGCAGACTTGGGAAAATGTCAGACATCTGATGGTCTTTCAAAAGACCAGAGAGGAGACATTGGTATAGGGCAGGCTGTTACCCTGAAAGACATTAGTATGAATACAAAATTGAGGGATAAAGACAAGTAGAGTCAGACTACTGTTACGAGAAATCGGATTAGTCACTATTCTAGACATACGTGTGAAATTAAGATATGCATGAAAAAGGAACCCAAGGTTCAGCATAAAGAAAATGAATGAATGAAAGGTAAGGAGGGAGAAGTAAGAAATAGGGTACCAGTAGGTAAAGCATGACAGTTCCAGAGCATTTTTTTGGTAGCAGGAATCTGTTTTCTAATCACACCCAAAATGGGCAAACAGACTATAGGTGGTTACTTAAGGAGCTGCATATTTGGAAAACCTATAAAATATCTGTGTGTAGAAGTTCTGAGAACACATGGTAGCATGGAGGAAATGAGGATGGAAAGGCAGGCAGTGATAATATCACAAACAGTCTGTGCTAAGGGGTTTGAAATTCTTCTGAAGTTATTTGGAAGACATTGAGGGGTTTTTAGTGGGAAGATTTTAATTTTAGAACATTTTTTTAGAAGCGGTGTCTAAGATGAATTAGGGATGTCCAGAACTGGAATATAGGACAGTTAATTAGAAGACTATATCAATAATTGTTTTTCAATTTTCATCCTCTAAAGAGTGCTTTTGTTTCTTTTTTTTTAAGAGTTAAGGTCTTACTTTGTCACCCAGGCTGGAGTGCAGTGTTATGATCATGGCTCACTGAAGCCTCAAACTCCTGGGCTTAAGTGATCCTCTCACCTCAGTCTCCTGAGTAGCTGGGTCCACAGGTGCACACCACCAAGCCTGGCTACCTTTGTGAGTGATGGAGTCTTACTATGTTGCCCAGGCTGGTCTTGAAATCCTGGCCTCAAGCAGTCCTCCCACCTTGGCTTCTCAAAGTGCTAGGATTATCATTGTGAACCATTTCTTCCAGCTTGTTTATTTTTCTTAATAACCGATAATAATTGTATACATTTATGGGGTACAATGTGATGTTTTGGTATATGTAGACACTGTGGAATGATTAAGCTAAGCTAATTAGCATATCCATTACTTCCCCTTATTATTATTATTACTTGTGGTGAGAACATTTAAAATCTATCTTTTAGCTATTTTGAAATGTGCAATACATTATTATTAATTATGGTCATCCTTCTGTGTTATACACAGCATGTATTATATAACTATGTAGCTCCAATATAACTGAAACTTTGTATCTTTTGAGCAACATCTCCCCTTTCCCTATTAGCTCCCTACCTGCACTTACCTGGGACCTCTGGTAACCACTATTCTACTTTCCCATGTTGTTGACTTCCAGATTTTAAATATAGGTGAAATCATACAGTATTTGTCTTTTGGTACCTGGCTTATTCCACTTACCATAAAGTCCTCTAGTTTCGTTAATGTTTTCTCAAATGACATAATTTTTTTTAAAAAGACTAAATAGCATTCCTTTGCTATATATGTCATATTTCCTTTATGCATTCATTTATTGAAGGATACTTAGGGTTGCTTCCATATTTTGGCTATTTGAGGTCTCAGGGTTCCATATGAATTTTAGAATTGTTTTTTTTCATTTCTGTGAAAATGACATTGAAATATTGATGAGGATTGCACTGAATTTGTAGATTGCTTTGGGTAATGTGGACATTTTAACAATATTATTTCTCCCAAACCGTGACAAGGGATATCTTTGCATTATTTTGTGTTTTCTTCAAAATTTTCTTTTTTTTTGGAGACGGAGTTTCACTCTTGTTACCCAGGCTGGAGTGCAATGGCGCCATCTCGGCTCACCGCAACCTCCTCCTCCTGGGTTCAGGCTATTCTCCTGCCTCAGCCTCCTGAGTAGCTGGGATTACAGGCACGCGCCACCATGTCCAGCTAATTTTTTGTATTTTTAGTAGAGATGGGGTTTCACCATGTTGACCAGGATGGTCTCGATCTCTTGACCTCGTGATCCACCCGCCTCAGCCTCCCAAAGTCCTGGGATTACAGGCGTGAGCCACCGCGCCCGGCCCCTTCAAAATTTTCATTAATATTTTCTAGTTTTGAGTATATAGATTTTTCAACTCCTTGGTTAAATTTACTCCTAAGTGTTTTTTGATGCTATTATTAATGGGATTTTTAAAAGTTTATATTTCGGATAGTTCATTGTTAGTGTATAGAATGCTGCTGACTTTTGTATGTTGGTTTCATGTCCTGCAATTTAACTGAATTAATTTATCAATTATAAGAGTTTTTTTTTCTTTTTTTTTGTGTAGTTGTCAGGGTTTTGTATGTACAGACAGTCCCCGACATATGATGGTTTGACTTCATTTTTCGACTTTATGATGGTGTGACAGCTATACACATTTAGTAGAAACCATACTTCCCTTGCGATGCTGGGCAGAAGCAGTGAGACACAGCTCTCAGCCATGCATTTTCGACTTATGGTATTTTTGATTTACATTGGGTTTCTTGGGACATAACCCTATTTTAAGTCAAGGAACATCTGTATAAGATCATGCTGTCTGTAAATAGAGACATTTAACTCTTCCTTTTTATTTGGATGCCTTCTAATTCTTTTTCTTGCCTAATTGCTCTGGAAGACTTACAGTAATGTGTTAAATAGAAATGACATAATGGGCATTCTTGTCTTGTTCTCAGTCTTAGAGGGAGAGTTTTCAGATTTTCACTGTTGAGTATGATGTTAGCTAAAGACTTGTCATATGTGGCTTTATTGTACTGAAGCACATTTCTTCCATAGCTAATTTGTTAAGAGTGACTTATTTTTTATCATGAAAGGATGTTGAATTTTGTTAAATGATTCTTTTGCATCTGTTGAGGTGTTTATGTTGTTTCTGTTTTTCATTTTGTTTATATAGTATATCACATTTATTAATTTGCATATGTTGAATCATCTTGCATTTCAGGGATAAATCCAACTTGACCATGGTGAATATCTTTGTAATATGCTGTCGAATTTGATTTTCTAGTATTTTGTTGAGAATTTTCATCTATTTTCATCAGGGATATTGAACTGCAATTTTCTTTGCTTGTGGTGTCCCTACCTGGTTTTGGTATCAGGGTAATGCTGGCTTTATAAAATGAACTCGAAAGTTTTCCTCCTTCTTCAATTTTTTTTTTTGGAAGAGCTTGAGAAATGTTGGCATTAATTCTTTCAAAAAAGTTCAGTAGAATTCAGCAGTGAAGTCATGAGGTCCTAGGCTTTGCTTTGATGAGAGATTTTATTACCAAACCAATCTCCTTACTTGTTTATTGAACTGTTCAAATTTTCTATTTATGATTCAGGTATGGTAGGTTGGTTGTTTCTATACATTTTTTTTCATTTCTTCTAGGTTATCTAATTTGTTGGTATATAATTGTTCATAATAGTCTCTTATGAACTTTTATATTTCTGTGGTATCAGTTTAATGTCTCTTTTTTATTCCTAATTTTTTTTATTTGAATCTTTTTTATTTATTAGTCTGGCTAAAGTTTTGTCAAGTTTGTTTATCTTTTCAAAAAAAACTTTAGTTTTTTTTTATATCTTCAATCTTTTTCTAGTGCCTATTTATTTCTGCTCTGATTTTGATTATTTTCTTTCTTCTTCTACCTTTAGCCTTAGTTTATTCTTTTTTCTAATTATTTGAGGTATAATGCTAGGTTGTTTGGAGTCTTTTATTTATTTATTTATTTATTTTTGGTGTAGGCCTTGATTATTATAAACTTAAAACTGTTTTTGCTGCATCCCATAGGTTTTGTATGTTGTATGTCTATTTTCATTTGCAGAGATATATCAATAATTCTGGAGCAAGCTTATGAGGACCCAAATTAACATAGTAGTGTGAGAAAAAGAAAAAATTGAAAAATATTTAGATGCCAAAACAGACATATAAAAATGATCATATGTAAGAGATGAGTGTATTCATCTGTTCTCACACTGCTCTAAAGAAATACCTGAGGCTAGGTAATTTACAAAGAAAAGAGGTTTAATTGATTCATGGTTCCATGGGCTGTACAGGTAACATGCCTGGCGAGGCCTCAGGAAACTTTCAATCATGGTAGAAGGTGAAGGGGAAGCAGGCATGAATTACATGACTGGGGCAGGAGGAAAAGAGAGAGTGGGGAGGTGCCACACACTTTTAAACACCCAGATCTTGTGAGAACTCATTCACTATCTTGAGAACATCAAAGGAGAAATCCGCCCCCATGATCCACTGAGCTCTAACCAGGCCCCACCTCCAACACTGGGGATTGTAATTTGATACGTGATTTGGGTGGAGACATAAATCCAAACCATCTCAATGAGAGAGAGTGAAAAACTTAGAATTACTTTCAGTGTTCAGCTTGAGAGATCTATTAGCATAGATTAACTGCTGTAACAGTGACTTCATAATCTTAATATGCTTAATCCAATAAAGGTTTATTTTTTTCTCATGGGACGGTCCAATTTGGTAGTAGTGGAAGGGGGTATCCTTGTTGTATGTAATCATTCAGGACACCAAACTTCTTCTATTTAGTGGCTCTGCAATCCCACAGGGCTTCAGACTCCTCTTCTGGATCAGAGTCAGATGGTTAACACAGAAAGAAAGAAAGCCTAGGGGATTGTAAGATGATGTTTAGAGTCCAGGCATGGAAATTGTTCATCTCACTTCTGAAATTCCATTGGTCAGAACAGATTCAAAGAGTCATGCCTAATTGCAAAGAAGCCTAGAAAAGGTGGTCTCTCTGGGTGTCCAGGAGGAGAAGAAAATGAAGTTTGCTGAAGACATAAACACAGACTGTCTTTCCAGTTATCAAATATATTTATCATATTCTTCTGTCACCTAGAAGACATTTATCTTTTTCTAATGGAGACATCCTAGAGTTCCCATCCACTCATTCTGCTCAAAGTGCAGAATCTTCAGATGATTTACAGTGAGAGATGTGTCCCTTCATAGTTTGGTGACTTATGGTCTAAAATAACAAATGTTCTACCTCCTCCACACCCACATACCATTGTGTGATAGAGACCGAAAAGCACAGATAAACACTTTCATTTAGAAAGAGACAGTGGGAAACACATAGTCACCAGTGTATAGCAATTCTGAAATCCACTAGACAGACATTGTGAAAAGCCCTTACCTTGGAGACAGGGGAAGTTCTTTTATTAGTCCTGGTTCTCTTCTCTGGGAGCAGCTTCTGGTCTATGATCCCTGGTTCTGCCCTCTGGGAGGTTGCCTATTTGTATATTCCTTGAGCACATTTGATGCCTTTCTTGAAGAAAACATTGCTTCATAGCCCGTTCTGCTTGAGGTTTGTTTTAAGGCTTACTGAACCCTCACATGCATTTTTAGACCAGGTTATTAATTTCCTTGTCAGAACAACTTTTCAGAAAAACATAGTCACCTCCTGATTTTATTGTTTCCAGACAGTTCCATGTGCCAATAACCACATGGTGGTTTCTTTGCTAAATTAGTTCTCAGGTTTGCTTTTTTCATTTTAAAATGATTTCTCATTTCCGTGTTTTTCTTTCAATATATCAGAGGCTACCTGTGTCTATATGCAATAATTAGCATGGATAGGAGGTTAGGACACTAAATCAATTTTTGACAAAAGATTGAGATGTTTTGTTTAACTGATAAATTTTACTTGACATTTTTTGCTTTCTTTCTCAATTTTATCTCTTATTATTAAAGATCTAGTAGACGTAGTTTTCTCTGAACTTCTATACTCTCTTCCATTTCTACTTGTGAGCAAGCCAATTCTTTTTTAAGCTCATTGCTTTCTTGTAATACCTTGTCTAAACAAGCCCATAACAGGCAATACACAGCATTCTGATTCTTTCTGGCTACTCTTCCTAGATCTTGAGATTTTGTTGGCAAGTGGTCTGTCTTCTAAATTGTCATGGGCAACAGTTTTATTAAAGATTTTTCTGTTGCATAACATTATTTGCCATCTTTTCAAAACCTATGGCAGCTAAAACCTATGACAGCTGTATCTTTACTGCTCGATTTCCAACTGCTAAGCCAATGCCATGTATTTTTGGTATTTATTATCATAGTTCCTCACTTCAAGATACCAATTAATTAGGAAAGACAAATGTTTATTATTGTAATCTCCAAAACCTCAAATGTCCCAATACAATAAAGTGTGTTTCTTTCTTATATGTCAGTCTAATAATAGTCTGTGTTGGGGAATGGTTCTATTCTAAACAGTTATTCAGGGATCTGGGCTTTTTCCTTTTGGTGCCTTTGCCATATCTTTTAGTTCCTTTGCCATATCCTTTAGTGCCTTTGCCATATCTTTTACTTCCTTTGCCATATCCTTTAGTGTCTTTGCCATATCTCAGAGCCTTGCTGTCTTCACTAGATTCTGTGCATCTGGCTGTCAGACAAAGGGAGGTAGACTATAAAGGATTAAGAATCGGGAGGGACAAATGTATTTTGTATTCACATTCTACTGTTGATAGTGTCAGCTACATGGCTACACCTAACTGAAAAATCTGGGCAATATTTTCTTTATTTTTTTTAGATTGGCAAATACAAATTGTATGTATTTATGTTGTAAACATGCTGTTTCAATACATGCATACATTGTAGAATGGTGAAATCAAACTAATTAACATATACATTACCTCACATACATTTTTTTTGTGGCAAAAGCACTTAAAATCTACTCCCTTTGGTCGGGCACAGTGGCTTACGTCTGTAATTCTAGCACTTTGGGAGGCCAAAGTGGGTGGATCATGAGGTCAGGAGTTTGAGACCAACCTGGCCAACATGGTGACACCTCATCTCTACTAAAGATACAAAAAATTAGCCGGCATGGTGACATGTGCCTATAATTCCAGCTACTCGGGAGGCTGAGACAGGAGAGTTGCTTGAACCCAGGAGGCGGAGGTTGCAGTGAGCCCAGATCATGCCATTGCACTCCAGCCTGGGCATCAGGGCGAGAGTCCATCTAAACAACAACAACAACAACAACAAACTACTCCCTTTGCATTTGTCCAGAATGTTATACATTGTTGTTAAGTATAGTCAACATATTGTACAGTAGATCTCTTGAGCTTATTCTTTCTATGTAATTGAAATTTTGTATTCTTTGAACAATATCAGCCCTCCCTGCAACCACTCCAGACCTTTGTAATCACTGTTCTACTCTCTGCTCCTATGAATTCAACTTTTTCAGATTCTACACATAAGTGACATCTTGTGGTATTTGTCTTTTTGTGCCTGGCTTATTTCACTTAGCATCATAGCCTCCAGGTTCATTATGTTGTTACAAATGACAGAATATCCTTCTTTTTAAACACTGAATAGTATTCTATTGTGTATACATACTACATTTTCTTTATTCATTCATACATTGATGGACACTTATGTTGACACTATATCTTGGCTCTTGTGAATAATGCTGCAGTAAACATGTGAGTGCAGATTTTTTTTTAACATATTGAATTTGTTTCCTTTGAGTCTATATCCGAAAGTGGGATGGCTAGATCAGATGAAAGTTGTTTTTTTTTTTTTTTTGAGAAACTTTCATATGGTTTTCCATAATAATTATACTAAATTATACTAATTCCCATTCCCACAATAGTGTAACATGGTTTTCTTTTCTCCATGTCTTTGGCAACACTTGTTACATTTCATGTTTTCGGTAACAGGCATTCTAACAGATGTGAGGCGGTATCTCATTCTGGTTTTGATTTTCATTTTCCTGATGATTAGAGATGTTGAACATTTTTCCACATATCTATTTTAGCCATTTGTATGTCTTCTATTAAGAAATGTCTGTCTGGGTACTTTGTGTATCTTTTAATAAGACTGTTTTCTTGCTATTTGGTTGTTTGAGTTTCTTATATATTTTGGATATTAACTCCTTGTCAGATATGTGGTTTGCAAATATTTTCTAATTTGTGGCTTGTCTTTTCACTCTGTTAATTGTTTCTTTGCTGTGTAGAAACTTTTTAGTTTGGTGTAATCTCATTTGTTTATTTTTGCTTTTGTTCCCTGTTCTTTTGGGGTAGTATCAAAAAAATCACTTGGCAATATTTTCTATTCAAGAAGTAAAGTAAAATAGGGTTTACCACAACTGCCTAGGTAGATGACAAGAAGGTACAGCACTACTTACTTTGATAAAAGAAATATTGGGAGTGGCAGGTTTAGACGTATATATTTAGGGAAGGAGGGTGTGTTTGGGATAGACGGTGTGATTTTAAACCTGTTAATTTTGAAATGTCTGTGACTCATCCCATGGATGAGTGCAGAAAGACAACCATAGACATCAATCTGAAGATCAGATGGAAGGTATAGTTTTTAGCAATAGATTTGTTAGTAATTTACAAATAGCTTAATAAGTTAACCATCCAATGCAATTTTCCTATATCTCTTGCTTCTCAACCTCAAACTGTCTCTTACTCTCAGACTACTTCTTTGCCCCCCCGTTTTTCATTGCATCCCCTTCTTGATTAGCATTTTTATTTTCCCTAGTTTTTGCTTTCTCCTTTTCCTTTGCTCTCTTCACATTCTGCTAGTATTATTCTTTATTTGAAGCATCTAAATCTGTATCTTAACAAATATAATTTTAAAACAACAGAGTATTTATGTTTTAAATTAAGAAATACACCATTAAATATAAATGCATACATTTTAGAATGGGTATTTAGTAATAACCTAGAAAAGCCATAGACATTGATTATTACCATATGTATTTATACTGAAGTTGGCAAAACATTTTCTGAAAGAAGCTGGGTAGCAACCCTGGATTTCATTTTTCTAAACATCATACTGACATTTTTCCAAGTTGGTGTCCAATATAGTTAATCTTTAGAGTTTTTCCGGGTTTGCTCTAACTGTGGCAGATGTTTGTATATTCTCCTTTCTCTCTGTTGCAACAGACACACAAGAAAGATAAACTTTGTATTTGGTTTCATCTACTTAATAAGCAGTTACAAAAGCTACCCTCGTCAGACTTATCGTGGTCTTTAGCAATGACTTAAAGAAATACCTTTTGGTAAGCTATATGTAGCTAATGAACTGCTAGTTCTGTGGGGGGGGGGGAAGATAATTAGCATAGAAAAAAAGACAGTGATATTAAAAGTGTCATTGGTAATGTCATGGAGTTGTACCTAAAGGAGCTATGCCATGAACATCTAATCAACATTGTGGAGTTCATACTAATAGGAAACTACTGGTTAGAAATATAATATAATTAGAAATACATTATAATTAGAAATAATTACATCAGTCAGAAATGTCACAAATTAAGTTGAAGTGAGTAATCTGTATGTATGTTACCTCACTGTGAAGAATCTAGGATGGCAGCACTAAAAGCAATCTGGTCCAGAGGTATTGTAGCAGTATCTTCACATAAAAATCACTTGGGGGTAGCCTTTTTTCCCTTTCCCATCAAATTTTAGGGTTTCTGTGGTATCCTTTTGAAGAGTTGAAGGTGAATTCCTTTTTGGGTGTGACTTCTAAGTCTGACCTGGTAAAGAGCAGAAGGGCTTTCTTCATTCCATTGCTTTTCTGAAGCAACACTGATAAGAAACCATATTCAAATTTGTGTCATTTAAAGAAGTGTTAACAGTTACTTGAAATCTGTGTGATTCCTATGTCCAGCAATATGGATGGAATACACATTCTAAAAAGTCTCCACACTGAGAAATAGATGAGAAAAGCATCAACAGCAGCAAGATACTTTTACACATCTTGCCCAGGTCACAAAGAAGGAAGAGGAGCCTCTCCTCCATGGGTTATGAAAAATGGGAAAAGAAAGCATAGTAAGCATAAATTAATTAATTGAAATAAGAGTAGTATGTAAAGGGAGGAAACTGCCTTGGCAGTAAATATCAAAGTCGGGAACTTAAAGTTTGGAAAT